>NC_140015.1:29509943-29801018 GCF_964263955.1 Coregonus lavaretus | reverse complement strand
TGAGCACATTTGACATGTTTTGGGTAGTGGGGATGGGCTTCCATAGTTTTTTGTGACTCTGCTGGCAGCTACTGCGACAATTTCAGAATGTAACAGGCTGTTACGGCAATTTCAGGTAAAAATGTAATCAAACAAGTCTCAAATATTAGGAAAATGTCTAACATTTCAGCTGTTTCAAAAACATTGTGTTGGCTCAACAAGACAGTTCTGTTCACACTGCCCTGCTACAAGGGAGGCAACTGTTGGGCGAGAGTCGTGCGCTCGAGACATAGCAAGTACGCAGTGGTGTAAGTACTACTACTACTACATTTTTTTGGGTATCTGTACTTTACTATTTATATTTTTTGACAACTTTTACTTTTACTCCACTACATTCCTACAGAAAATAATATACTTTTTACTTCCATAAATTTTCCCTGACACCCAAAGTACTCGTTACATTTTGAGTGGTTCAATTCTCACACTTATCAAGAGAACATTCCTGGTCATCCCTACTGCCTCCGAACTGGCGGATTCACTAAATAAATTATGTCTGAGTGTTTGAGTTTGGCACTGGCTAAAAAACAAGAAAATGGTGCCGTCTGGTTTGCTTTATGTAAGGAATTTGAAAGGATTTATACTTCTACTCTTGATAATTAAATAAATTTTAGCAATTACATTTACTTTTGATACTTAAGTATATTTAAAACCAAATACTTTTAGACTTTTCAAATCAAATCAAAATCAAATCAAAATTTATTTGCTACATGCGCCGAATACAATAGGTGTAGACATTACCGTGAAATGCTTACTTACAGCCCTTAACCAACAATGCATTTATTTCTTAATAAAAAAGTAAAATAAAACAACAACAACAAAAAAGTGTTAAGAAAAAAAGAGCAGAAGTAAAATAATATAACAGTAGGGAGGCTATATTACAGGGGGGTACCGTTGCAGAGTCAATGTGCGGGGGCACCGGCTAGTTGAGGTAGTTGAGGTAATATGTACATGTGGGTAGAGTTAAAGTGACTATGCATAAATAATTAACAGAGTAACAGCAGCGTAAAAAGATGGTGTGGGTTGCAAATAGTCTGGGTAGCCATGATTAGCTGTTCAGGAGTCTTATGGCTTGGAGGTAGAAGCTGTTGAGAAGCCTTTTGGACCTAGACTTGGCACTCCGGTACCGCTTGCCGTGCGGTAGCAGAGAGAACAGTCTATGACTAGGGTGGCTGGAGTCTTTGACAATTTTGAGGGCCTTCCTCTGACACCGCCTGGTATAGAGGTCCTGGATGGCAGGAAGCTTGGCCCCAATGATGTACTGGGCCGTACACACTACCCTCTGTAGTGCCTTGCGGTCGGAGGCTGAGCAGTTGCCATACCAGGTGGTGATGCAACCAGTCAGGATGCTCTCGATGGTGCAGCTTTAGATCTTTTTGAGGATCTGAGGACCCATGCCAAATATTTTCAATCTCCTGAGGGGGAATAGGCTTTGTCGTGCCCTCTTCACGACTGTCTTGGTGTGTTTGGACCATATTTCGTTGGTGATGTGGACACCAACGAACTTGAAGCTCTCAACCTGTTCCACTACAGCCCCGTCGATGAGAATGGGGGCGTGCTCAGTCCTCTTTTTTTTCCTGTAGTCCACAATCATCTCCTTTGTCTTGGTCACGTTGAGGGAGATGTTGTTATCCTGGCACCACACGGCCAGGTCTCTGACCTCCTCCCTATAGGCTGTCTCATCGTTGTCAGTGATCAGGCCTACCACTGTTGTGTCGTCGGCAAACTTAATGATGGTGTTGGAGTCGTGCCTGGCCATGCAGTCATGGGTGAACAGGGAGTACAGGAGGGGACTGAGCACGCGTCCCTGAGGGGCCCCCGTGTTGAGGATCAGCGTGGTGGCAGATGTGTTGTTACCTACCCTTCCCACCTGGGGGCGGCCCGTCAGGAAGTCCAGGATCCAGTTGCAGAGGGAGGTGTTTAGTCCCAGGATCCTTAGCTTAGTGATGAGCTTTGAGGGCACTATGGTGTTGAACGCTGAGCTGTAGTCAATGAATAGCATTCTCACGTATGTGTTCCTTTTGTCCAGGTGGGAAAGGGCAGTGTGGAGTGCAATAGAGATTGCATCATCTGTGGATCTGTTGGGACTGTATGCAAATTGGAGTGGGTCTAGGGTTTCTGGGATAATGGTGTTGATGTGAGCCATGACCAGCCTTTCAAAGCACTTCATGGCTACAGACGTCAGTGCTACGGGTCGGTAGTCATTTAGGCAGGTTATCTTAGTGTCCTTGGGCACGGGGACAATGGTGGTCTGCTTGAAACATGTTGGTATTACAGACTCAGTCAGGGACATGTTGATATTTTACTGGGTGAGTTTCACTTTTACTTGAGTAAATTTCTATTAAGGTATCTTTACTTTTACTCAAGTATGACAATTTGGTACTTTTTCCACCACTGCAAGTATGCTAGTTTATATTTGAGTAATACGTGTAGCTGACCGTATTTTGAGGAAAAGTGTAGTAAGTGTGAAGAGGCTCTATGTTCTTTAGTTCGGCCAATTCCTCTGACTGTGTTTGACATGTTTAGCATGACAATGATAGTCAGAGGAATGGGCTACATACAGCACATACTGATCTAGGATCAGGCTATTGTAGCTACAGCGCATACTGATCTAGGATCAGGCTATTGTAGCTACAGCACATACTGATCTAGGATCAGGCTATTGTAGCTACAGCACATTCTGATCTAGGATCAGGCTATTGTAGCTACAGCACATACTGATAGGATCAGGCTATTGTAGCTACAGCACATACTGATCTAGGATCAGGCTATTGTAGCTACAGCACATACTGATCTAGGATCAGGCTATTGTAGCTACAGCACATACTGATCTAGGATCAGGCTATTGTAGCTACAGCACATTCTGATCTAGGATCAGGCTATTGTAGCTACAGCACATACTGATCTAGAATCAGGCTATTGTAGCTACAGCACATACTGATCTAGAATCAGGCTATTGTAGCTTCAGAACATTCTGATCTAGGATCAGGCTATTGTAGCTACTGCACATATTGCTCTAGGATCAGGCTATTGTAGCTACAGCACATACTGATCTAGGATCAGGCTATTGTAGCTACAGCACATACTGATCTAGAATCAGGCTATTGTAGCTTCAGAACATTCTGATCTAGGATCAGGCTAGTGTAGATAAGCCTTTCTCTCATATAGGAACAACATGGGATGGATGGAGGAATTTAGTGGGGGAGAATTTGATAACAGATAGTTTGAGTTTGAAAAAGAGAGGGAGAGAGAGCAGAAGAGAGTGTGAAATTCTCAGCTGTAATTTAATATATATATTTTTTTTTCTTAACCTTTTTAGCAGAATTTAAACTTAAAACATACGAACACATGGAAACACTTTTGCCACTGATAATTTTACCATGCTGCTGGTGCTGGTACCTCTTCCTCTCTCTCTCTCTGTCGCTCTCTCTCTCTCACTCTCTCTCTCTCTCTCTCTCTCTCTCTGCTCTCTCTCTCTGCTCTCTCTCTCTCTCTCTCTCTCTGCTCTCTCTCTCTGCTCTCTCTCTCTCTCCTCTCTCTCTCTCTCCTCTGCGCTCTCTCTCTCTCTCTCTCTCTCTCTCTCTCTCTCTCTCTCTCTCTCTCTCTCTCTCTCTCTCTCTCTCTCTCTCTCTCTCTCTCTCTCTCTCTCTCTCTCTCTCTCTCTCTCTCTCTCTCTCTCTCAGACACTCTCTCTTCCTTCCTTCCTTCCTTCCTTCCTTCCTTCCTTCCTTCTTCCTTCCTTCCTCCTTCCTTCCTTCCTTCCTTCCTTCCTTCCTTCCTTCCTTCCTTCCTTCCTTCCTTCCTTCCTTCCTTCCTTCCTTCCTCTTCTCCCTCCCTCCCTCCCTCCCTCCCTCCCCCATCTCTCTCTCGCTCTCTCGCTCTCTCTCTCGCACTCTTTCCCTCTCTCTCTGTTCATTAAGAGTGGCAGATGAAGGAGAAGTGTTTATGTGTAATTTGTGTGGTAGCACTGGTTTCCAGGAGGCAGGGCAGGGTAGTGTGTGTGTAGTATCTGGAAATACTATGTGTGTTTTAATTGCCGGGGCTTTAGCAGGCACAACACCATCACAATCACATGCAGATGTGGCCACGGCAACTAGAAACAGTGTTCAGTCATATCAGTGATGTCACATTGTTTGAACGGACAGTTGATGGAGTTATACAAAAGCGACAGTACGTATGTTACCAGAACCATTCTGTAGTGCTCACCTACATCAGTTATATGGGATGTAATAACATCATAATCATTGCTTGCTATTTATTCAGTGTTTTGTCAGAAGATGCTGCTGAATAGCCTAAAGGGTCAAAACTTTGGGGCAAGCGAAAGTAAGATGGAAGGGTGAAGACAAGGTGATAGGACAAAGTGGAGAAGGAAAATACGAATGGATTAAACGAGAGGTATTCCTTTCTTCTTCAAGGTGCATTGTTTTCCTATTGCAGAACAGTTATTGTTATCATATACAGTAAAATGTGAGATATAGAGAAACAATCAGCTAGCCTGGACCCAGATCTATCTGTGCTGTCTTGACAACTCCCAGGGACCATAGGAGAACAGATCTGCGACCAGGCTATGAAATTCTTGTCACTGAATCTTGAAGAGTGTGAAAGACAGTGGATCTGTTTGCATTCACAGATCACAGAAAGAGGACAGTGACAGTTTGGTGGTGGGAACTCATCCATGTGGAACCACTGTAACCCTCTCACCTGGGTGTCACTGACTGGGGGTCCCTGTGAGGGTAACACACCTGACCCCTCTGTGCCCGTCGTGCTCAGTTAGCAGTAACTCAACACACTGTCACTTCTGGGTGCACACACACACACACACACACAATGTGACAGCCTCCTCTTAAAGCCCTTTGCTTTGACATGTCAGTGTGTGTATGAACTTCTGTCCTCCTCTCAGAATCCATGACAGCTGCATACTGTCATCAGAGCTCTAGCTACCTGCCAAATGGCCTGTGAATCTCGCTTCTTGTATTTGAATATAATCAACAAAAAATATAGCTTTGAAATGCTTTATAACGAGAACAATATTATACACTTTTTATCTACATTGTGTGACCCTTGCCTCATGTAGTTTTGGAACCAAATGTGTTGTCATTGCCAGAGAGACACACATGATTATGGACAGAGAAAGAGAGTTGGGAGAGTTGACAACAGTTAGTGCATTGTGATAATATGTCTGGAGCCATATATCCTGGACAGTGAAATATGATGACTGCATCTGATTCTAATAGAGTGGGAGAGGGACTGTTCGTGCACTGTCATAAAAAACTTTATTATTTATGACTGTCAACCACAGGGACATACAGGGGCAATAGGCATACTGGAGAGACTTAATATGCACATACGCACACACGTGTGCACACACACATACACACGCACGCACACACACACATACACACAGATACACAATCCCATCCCAGCATGTTCTTCCAAAAATCATTGTCTGCTATAAGACAAAACTGCTCAGACCTCTTTTAAGTGTTTTCCACTGACTTCTCTCTGTGATTCATGCCAGCTATTTTCCTCAGCTTTCCAGAGCCTTAGAGTGTGTGTGTGTGCATGAGAAAGTGTGTGTGTGTGTGTGTGTGTGTACGGCCACACTTGCATCTATGCTTGTGTGTGCGTGTGTGCGTGCGTGTGTCTGTGTAGTTTGCATGTGTGCCTACGGCCATTACTGAACTGGAAAAAGCCACAGAACAGTCCCATCAGAATGAAAAGGGAGATTTAATAATATTCTGTGTTGTTTCATGGGTTTAAATATACTTAGGGCCAATGTTTTTCATATGGGCGCTGTGAAAACCCCACCAGACACAGTTGAAACAGGAAAACCAGCAAACCTCAGCTTTCCGTGGCACAATGGCATGGAGTGTTATCCATATGTCACCACGACGCGGGCACAATGAAGTAAATAAGTTGTCACTGTTTTTATAGATCTGCCTCCTGTTGTTGATGACTTTATAATGAACTTATTTGTTTTTCTGCTTTCTTATGAACGTTTTGGGTCTTTATTGTATGGAAATGACAAAATGCCTCGTTGGCTCATTCTGGGGGGAAAACGTTTGTCATTTAGATGGCATGTAAACACGTCTATAGGTAAAGCAGGGAGGGACTGGGAGAAAACAGACTTCTTGGAAAGGCTGATGGTAGAAAATACTCCTATTCAGTTTTCAATTTGATTAATGGATTGATGACTAACAAATATCACAAATATTACAAGCTACTAAATCTTTGTGTATACCAGTGTGACACCGCCATAAAGACTTGAATTAAGACAGATGGATCAGATGGACAATTCTATCCAGTCCTATTGAGTTATACTGTATCAATAAACCAAACTGTATGAAATATGCTTTTCTACTTTTGTGCTTTCTCTTGCTAACCCCCCCCTTGTGAGATTTGGGTGAGTGTAATACAACCCCCCCCCCCCCCAACTTCTCAAATCCCAGCAAGAATGTCACACATATTCCTCCAAAAGAGAACCCTCTTGTGAATAGGACCACTGAATATGCAGTGAAATTTCATACATTGTAAATTAGTGCCATGTTTCAAAACCTGCAAGCTGGCCACAAGATGTGACGTCGTTGACAAAGTCCATCCGTCAGTCAGTGCCTTAGCGTGTTGTGTACTAGACTAGCCATTGGTTCTGACATGTTTTACCCAGACAGTGAATTATATGAGATTAGCTTCTTCATGTATGCTTCTGAGGCAGAGAGGAGATTTATTTGAGTTTGGATTGAACCCAGTCAGACATCACAAGAACAGCTACAGTCCAGTCAGACATCTGGACCATAAGAGAGTCAAAAGACCAATAATTGGACAAAAGATCAGAATTGGGCTGCCTGTGTAAACTCAGCCATAGTGACTGGACTGGACAAAAGATCAGAATTGGGTTGCCTGTGTAAACTCAGCCATAGTGACTGGACTGGACAAAAGATCAGAATTGGGTTGCCTGTGTAAACTCATCCATAGTGACTGGACTGGACAAAAGATCAGAATTGGGTTGCCTGTGTAAACTCAGCCATAGTGACTGAACTGGACACAAGATCAGAATTGGGTTGCCTGTGTGAACTCAGCCATAGTGACTGGACTGGACAAAATATCAGAATTGGTCTGCCTGTGTAAACTCAGCCATAGTGACTGGACTGGACAAAATGGATCTCCACTTATTTTTCATATTGCTTTCATAAAGATTAAAGAATTATGAATAAGATGCTGTTCACTTGTTCCACTCCTCACGTTCATACAGAAAGAAACACTAGCTACATATTGCAATTCTAAAAACATATAGTAGGCAAGCTGTTAAATTTGAATGTCCTGTTATTATGATTTGTACTGTGCATGAACACAATCAAGCATACAGTGAATATGCGTGATGATGATACAGCGTGATTCATGAAAAGATCATTACTGCATTTCAATTTGAGGAAAAACGCCAATACGCAAGTGATGTCGTCAATATTTTGACAGCTTGTCAATTGGCTGACCTTTACCCCTGACACCGAAGGCCTCAGCCAATCGGATTGCAATTAAAATATAGCATAAATCCTTTAAGGGCAGCGGCATAGGGAAACGTCAATATTACTGGAAATCCCATAGGCTCACAAAGTGCCATAGATTATGATGACAACAGGAGGATTTTCACTGTCCTTACATTTTAGTCATTTAGCAGACGCTCTTATTCAGAGCGACTTACAGGAGCAATTAGGGTTAAGTGCCTTGCTCAAGGGCACATCGACAGATTTTTCACCTAGTCGGCTCGTTGTGCCAGTAACCTTTCGGTTACTGGCACAACGCTCTTAACCACTAAGCTACCTGCCGCTCCTTGTTGGTTACTGTTGTTATCAGTGATATGCTCATTAGTGTTATCAACCAAATGTTAAAAGATCTATTGACCGTTATGGAAGCAAAACAACGTTTAAATGGGCTGTTTAGCGCACAGCTACACCATACTCCCTCTCTGCACATGAAACAGCCACTGTAGGCCTGCTGGAAGCTTGCAGGAGCAACACACCTCTATCAAGCTAAATGATACTGTAGTCAATGCATAGTTATAGACCTTTCTGTTGTTGTTATAACCAGCTTCAGAATTCCAATGGGTACATTCTGTAAGAATAGTGTAATGCTCAATGATATACAGTGGGGAAAAAAAGTATTTAGTCAGCCACCAATTGTGCAAGTTCTCCCACTTAAAAAGATGAGAGAGGCCTGTAATTTTCATCATAGGTACACGTCAACTATGACAGACAAAATGAGAAATAAAATTCCAGAAAATCACATAGTAGGATTTTTAATGAATTTATTTGCAAATTATGGTGGAAAATAAGTATTTGGTCAATAACAAAAGTTTCTCAATACTTTGTTATATACCCTTTGTTGGCAATGACACAGGTCAAACGTTTTCTGTAAGTCTTCACAAGGTTTTCACACACTGTTGCTGGTATTTTGGCTCATTCCTCCATGCAGATCTCCTCTAGAGCAGTGATGTTTTGGGGCTGTCGCTGGGCAACACAGACTTTCAACTCCCTCCAAAGATTTTCTATGGGGTTGAGATCTGGAGACTGGCTAGGCCACTCCAGGACCTTGAAATGCTTCTTACGAAGCCACTCCTTCGTTGCCCGGGCGGTGTGTTTGGGATCATTGTCATGCTGAAAGTCCCAGCCACGTTTCATCTTCAATGCCCTTGCTGATGGAAGGAGGTTTTCACTCCAAATCTCACGATACATGGCCCCATTCATTCTTTCCTTTACACGGATCAGTCGTCCTGGTCCCTTTGCAGAAAAACAGCCCCAAAGCATGATGTTTCCACCCCCATGCTTCACAGTAGGTATGGTGCAACTCAGCATTCTTTGTCCTCCAAACACGACGAGTTGAGTTTTTACCTAAAAGTTCTATTTTGGTTTCATCTGACCATATGACATTCTCCCAATCCTCTTCTGGATCATCCAAATGCACTCTAGCAAACTTCAGACGGGCCTGGACATGTACTGGCTTAAGCAGGGGGACACGTCTTGCACTGCAGAATTTGAGTCCCTGGCGGCGTAGTGTGTTACTGATGGTAGGCTTTGTTACTTTGGTCCCAGCTCTCTGCAGGTCATTCACTAGGTCCCCCCGTGTGGTTCTGGGATTTTTGCTCACCATTCCTGTGATCATTTTGACCCCACGGGGTGAGAACTTGCGTGGAGCCCCAGATCGAGGGAGATTATCAGTGGTCTTGTATGTCTTCCATTTCCTAATAATTGCTCCCACAGTTGATTTCTTCAAACCAAGCTGCTTACCTATTGCAGATTCAGTCTTCCCAGCCTGGTGCAGGTCTACAATTTAGTTTCTGGTGTCCTTTGACAGCTTTTTGGTCTTGGCCATAGTGGAGTTTGGAGTGTGACTGTTTGAGGTTGTGGACAGGTGTCTTTTATACTGATAACAAGTTCAAACAGGTGCCATTAATACAGGTAACGTGTGGAGGACAGAGGAGCCTCTTAAAGAAGAAGTTACAGGTCTGTGAGAGCCAGAAATCTTGCTTGTTTGTAGGTGACCAAATACTTATTTTCCACCATCATTTGCAAATAAATTCATAAAAAATCCTACAATGTGATTTTCTGGAAAAAAATTTCTCAATTTGTCTGTCATAGTTGACGTGTACCTATGATGAAAATTACAGGCCTCTCTCATCTTTTTAAGTGGGAGAACTTGCACAATTGGTGGCTGACTAAATACTTTTTTTCCCCACTGTAAATATGGAAGAACATTTTCCTTTCTTTCTCACTTCCCTCCTCATCACATTTTGAATTTTAAACACATTGATCATGCATGACACAATATTGATTAGACAAGTTGAATTTCTCTCCTATTCATCTGACATAAACTGTAGATTTATTGATGAGTGCTTCTGGTCTCAGTCAAAATAAAACAATTATACTTTTTTTCTGATTATGGATCTGATTTTGTAAAATATATAAGCAAAATTGACACTCACTGTATCAATCCATGAGGCTTGGTCATAGCATTAGTACCGAATAAGAATTATGTGTGTAAAACTAATAATGACTCAATAATCCATGCTATCTGGGAATGCTATAAAATCCGGAAGTTGTGGGCGGAGCTACAAAGTTGACTGTCAGAAGTAATACAATGTAAACGTACTTTTAATCCACCTGTCTGCATATTTCAAGACATATGGCATATGGGAGTGTAGTGAGATACCCGATGTGTTGGACGATTTTCTTCTCATCACTCATCTTGAAAAAACGTATACTTAAAACGTGGAAATTAGTTAATCCGCCAATATTAACACAATGGAAAAATCAAGTGATTTATTATTTAAATATTGAAAGTGTGTGGGCTACGGAGAGAAACAAAATGGTGCAGTTTGAGGCCATGTGGTGGAAAGTGATGCGGGCGCTGGAGATGGGGGTGTGTGCTAGTGGGTCTGGGCAGCTGTGATGTAGTTGATGTTTGTATGATGTTGTTGATTGTATGTGTATGTTTTGTATTGTTTATAAAAACATTTAAATGAAATAGAAATTCCAAATCTTCTTTCAATCTCACACAACGACGATTCAACTCTGCTAAACTTATAAAAACATACTATAACCATATTTTAAGGTAGAACCCAAAATCTCACAGCATCACTCTCAGTCCAGACAATGTATAAAACTGACTATAAAAGTAACACATTATTACAGTACAGTACGCAAGCCTGATTTTCCATTAGAGTAAAGGTGATTTTCCCAACACCTCATTCCCTCACTGTCCTGCCCTGGGGCCATTAATGATAAGTAGAGGCTGAATACCGTGTTGAGTTGTCTAACAGACCAGGAAGTGGCTGCGGCGTTCAGTTGCAAACAGAACAGGAAGTGGCTGTAGCGTTCAGTTGCATAGTGTTTTAATAGTGTTGGGCCTGGGTGGGTTGGGGTGGAGGTGGAGGTGGGGGTGGGATACGATAGACTACTAGGCCCTATACTCACACCACATATGGTGGGAATTATAATCATTTGAGGTGCGTTGTGCTCCATTTTTAGCGATCCCATAAAGTACTGAGGAGACATCAGAACGTTTTGTCGTTTTAGCTGCACTCCCAGCGGTAATAAGTCAGTCAGTCAGTCAGGAGTAGGAAGCAGAAACGCGTTTGTGAGGAGAAATAATAGCTCGCTTCGACAGGCCAAAATGAAATGTTTCAGATGCCTTGGGTTGTCATGCATGGTTTCTCTGCCATCCCCACAAAGAATAATGTTAGGTTAAAAACGATGGAAAATGTTTAATGGAAATAGCCTGAAATTACCCAGAGGGCTCACGGGCCAATGGCTTTGTCACACTTAATCAAACTATTTCAAGTTCTCAATCATACGAGAGCTAAATGCAGTAACATGCAAATCTTGTAAGTATATGTGTTGTATATGATGAATGGTGGTAATATTGCTGATGAACAAAAAGTCCGTTATGCTGCATCGTGTCAGAAGTTTTTATTCATACCACGAGGTTACAGCATAAATTCACAGACACGCGTTGCCTGGAGAACGCCTCCCAGATTGTTATGGCCGTTCTGTCGTCTCATCGTTTAACTCCTATTTATAAACAATGCAAAGGGAGGGGCTACTCCCTCTTCTGGCCAATCACCAGTCTCCCCTCGGGCGTCACCCTCCAAGCGGCACATTTCAAATAACATCATAAAACATCCCCCCTTTGGCCTGAACAACCAACATTCCATTTCGTCATGAAAAACATTTAACAAAGGCATAATCTTCAGATACGATATTCCCCCCTTTCGAGACGAAATAAACGTCTCGAAAACAAACAGAATAAGATTATGACTATTAACCATTTATCTCATTGAATATTCTTAACCTTAAACCCAAAAACATTCTCCTCTAGAGTGTAAATACCTTTCTATGAAATACCTGTTTATGAAGTGTGAATACATTACTATGACCCATGAAGAAATCTCTATGGAGTATAAATACATTACTATGACATATGAACAACTGTTTATGAAGTATGAACACATTACTATGAATTATGAATAAATCTCTATGGAGTGTAAATACATTACTATGACATATGAACAACTGTTTATGAAGTATGAACACATTACTATGAATTATGAATAAATCTCTATGGAGTGTGAGAGCGAAAAACTGTCCAGCAGCCATCCATCCATATCAATCAAGACAGTAAAATTCTCTCACCGTCCCTCTGCCCCAGGCAACCACCGTCGGTACTCCAGATAACCTCATAACTCATGTAAATGCATTTGAAACTATGATGTAATTAAATACCCATGTAAACAAAATCCTATCCATAAATATCCACTCTCAGGCTGGTCAACCCATAGGACCTGAAAGGGAATCTCTCCCTGCTTAAACATTCTGTCCCTAACCCCATCGAAATAAACAAAAGCATCTACGATCCTCATCTGCATTCAATAACATCAAACATAATTCTACTAAAATCAATACCTAAGAATATGACACAATTATGTACTACACATCAAATATGTCTATATTTCATTGCAGACACTGGAATGTAGTCCACTACACTTCCTCTTCCTGTAGTGTCCTCTTCCAATGGACTTGTTGATGATGGAATCAGCCACACCATCCTTGTTTCCTCTCCTCCAGTCATATTGTCTTTGTTTGAGTATTCCAATCTCCACATGCTTCTCCCACATGCTTCTGGAATGACAAGAAAATAAACGACCAAACAGTATCCTTTGCAAAACAACCACTTTCAAATTAAACCTCCATTTCACCTAAGAATTTAAAAAATGATACATAAATGATGCATGAATCACATTATCCATTCCCCCCTTTGATTCATAAATCACACTAAAAATCATACTAATATTGAAAAACCAACTTGAAAAATCATAAAATAATCCAAAATGATATTTATCCATTCAGTAGTCCATCTAGACCCCCTCGTCCGTCTTCGTCCAGATCCGGAACAGTCAACACCGGCATCTGAGTGTTGTCTCCAGGCACCACTTCTCCAACCTATCTCAATCTCATAACTTTCTCAAAAGTCAGTACAAACATCACACAGTGTTATCAAAGCTTAAACTACTAGAATCTGACCCATCACTGCCCCTACTGGCCTAATTAATCTTGCAACCAAATCCTTTCAAATGCTTCCCTTATATTATCTAAACTATCTGGACTCACAGGAATACACTAATATTTATCAATATTATCTTCCCAAATGTTACACCATACCATGAATGAAGTCCCCCCTTCTCCCTTAAACTTATTCTTCAATGATAGGCTTGAAGACTATGACATGTCGCCATGTGTCTGCTAAATGACTGAAATGTAAATGTAATGTCACCCTTTTAACCCTAGATTTAGCTGTGTCCAATGCTATCCCTCTTATAATGGTAAAACCTCATATGGAATCTTCAACGTTGACCTGTAACAACATCCTATCCCCCATAGGGTAAGAATATACTCTATCATAATTTCCCCTTATCCTCTAAAATTCCCATAGTCACATTGTCAGTCAAAAGCTAATCTTTTAACCATCAAAGTCCTGCTCTTCTTACTACCTGATATATAAAAAGTAACCTATTATTTGTCATTACTACCCTTAAGGTCATGCTTATCCAAAGTTATCATCTAACATCCCAATCTGATCTTTCCATAAACATACCCCTTACCTCATATGTTTTATTAGAACAAACACAACTTTTAGCCCTCAATATTTCACCTGAATACTTCAGGGTTTGCAATTACCTGATTTTACTTTCCCTCTAACCAATGCTCATAGGGTAATCTTTTCACCCAAGAACACTTAAACCCTACTGGTCTGACAACTACATTATTTTATCGGTCAATGACTGTTGCCGATACCACAGTCATGACAAAGCATAACATTTACCCACACCCGTCAGAGGCCGCGCGACCGTCTAACACGTCTTGGGCTGGCATCCCCAACAGACATCAACCCTCAAGATTCCTCACTGACCCTACAGAATGAGTTAATCTATCTCTAATTTCCACAACAGAGGAACGAGCAGCACTGATCAGATGCCCCCCCCCTCTGTCATCAAAATCAAAAGACCCCATACTGCAGCTTCCATGATGAATCTCTATTCTCCATTTCAGATTAATCTATATTGTTTCCATCTGCTCTATTTTAACCCCATTCGTACCATAACCTCCTGAGTCCCTCTTGCTACCTCTTTAATTTCAGAACAATTGTTGTCAGTATCCTACTCCTATATTTGCTATTGCCATAGTATCATTAATCCCTTCCAAAGTTACCCTTAAAGTAGTTGATTTAGCTGCTGTATCAACCCTAATTACTTCTAGTGCAAAATTTCCCATTATCCTCTGTGTATTATCTACTGTTGGAGTGACTACTGTCCATTCAGTTCTACTCCTCCTGAACTCCCTCAATGACTGTGAAAACTTCCACAGACTTCAAATCTTCCATTATAAGCGTTACTTTATGAATTACATTGCCCTTTAACCAATAATTCCTAACCGAAACAAATTCTAATGCTTGCCCTAAATAAGTACACATATATTCTCCCTAACCTTTCTCTATAATATTACGCAACATAAGTGAACAGTCACTCCTAACCCTATTCCAAACTATACCTCCTTCTACTCCTGGTCCTGATAACAATACTTATTCTCCATATTTATCTCTCCATATGAGAGAAACGTCCCCATCTTAAACCCTAATAAGTATTTTTCCCCCTAAAATTGGTGCTGTACTGGTTCCCTTATAATCAAATGCAATATGTTTATGACTTTAATACCTATCAATGTTGAAAGAGTTAAATTGCTTCTCCCTGTTGTTCTAATAAACTGAAGTGTTAATGTCCTTATTTACTCCTAGTTTTCCCATAAGACTTTGAACTCCTTCCTTGTACTTCCATCTATCACCCCTAGTGTCACTTTTTCCCCCTTTCAGTTCTACCTCTAAACTTTAAACCTCCTGATTATAACAAAATACACCTATAATGACCTTGATCTCCCTACTGGACAGTGTCCTTCATTACTGTTCTCTCTCTGTCTTACTACTAACTTTGAAACTTAGCTTACTGTCTCAGAGTCCCTTCAACCTAGCCTACCCCTAACTTATTTTAATCTAATCTTTTCTCTCATAACATTTAAAACCTTTTCCCCTGATCTATTGACAAAATCTCTTACCACCAAATTTTTAGAATATGTGATTGGGAAAGTTCCCCACCTGCTTCTGACTCATTACACACAGACTTGGCAAAACCGACTAAACACCTTTTAGCCTAACCTCAAATCTCTTAGTGTAAGAATGTAACCCAAAATAACAGTCACCCCTATTAAGTTTTTTCCCAGACAGATTGTCTAACAGGCAATCTAATACATTATCATCCTTCCTATGATATTTATCTTTTAAGCAAATGACTCCCCAAAAACCCTACTTCTTAAAATAGTCTCCCAGACAGTCAGTAGTCTATTGTGCCTCTGATTGAATACTTCAATTTACACCATGCATCTCTTCCCAACACTGCCATAACAGCATCTTCTAATATTAGTATGTCTCTTTTACTTCCTCTTTGACTTTTATAGCAGAGCTCAATTGATTCCCTAAGAGTAATTAAACTATTTTACTACTTCCAATCCCTATCCTAACCTAATTAGTTTATTTTACAGAGTGATATGTTTAACCTTTTTAGACTGAACCCCGATAAGTTTTTCCCCTATTCACTATCACTTCTAATGGTCAGTTGTTTCAACTGTTAGCTATTTCCTCTTCTTCTCTAATCGATGCTCTCAGCAATGCACCCCCCTTCATCTCTTCTAGAACAGGTGATCTTCACTTTCTCCTTCATCTTCCTTAAAAATGTTCTCCGTTCTTCCTCCTAACTTGTTGCATGAACAGGTAAAGTACCCAATCTGTCCATAATTATACTAGTCTTCTGAAAGTTGCTGAAAGTGTAGCTGAAATATTCCTCCTTCTTTGTTCTTCTCCCTCTCAAATTCTTTGTCTGTCCAGAAACTGGCGATCGATATGGAACATCTGGTCCCCCCTTGGCTGGTACAATTGCCTTTGATATTGTTCAGTTGAAGCTGTAACAGTGATTGTTGATTTGCTTCACTCTGATTCTTCATAACCAACACTTATTTTCTTCTTCTCCACCACCAGTTATAAGTTGTATTTGCTTGAGTTTTCTTCGTCCGGTTCTTCTCATCGTTGACATATCAGTATTCTTCAACCTTAGTTCCAAGTTCTGTCCTCGAAATATCATCTTCCATCATCTTCTTACTAGTGGGCTCTTCTTGACCTCAATGTGTTCTTCTTCAATTCTTGGGATTAAAAATGTTCTCCGCAGGTTTTCTCCTTGTCTCTTCTATATCTTCAGCGTCTCGAGCTGTTCCTCTAGCTCCCTTACCTCTCCCAAAGTCGTCTCTTCCTCCAGGCCTGATACGCCTCGGTCTATATCTCCTATTTCTTCTTTGCCAGTCATTGTAGGATAAAATCCTCTTGAACATACAACACCTTTAATCTCCAAATCTTCATCACTTTCTTCATCAGAACTCGAATCTCTTGTCTCCTTCGTTCAACTTTCATCAGAGATCAAGTCTCCAGTATCCTTCTTTCCTCTCTTGCCACTTCCTTCTGATCAGAGTCATATCCACCCATGACCTCTCTCAATCACTCATCTTCATCCTCCTCATCTCCTTAAGTTCCCAGACATCCCATTTTCTTCCGTCTTCTGAATTCATCTTCATCGTTGTTTCTGCTCGTATTCATCTTCATCTCTGATGCCATAATCACCCTGCTAGATGATCATTGTAAGCTGAGAATAAACATCCCTAAGCTCTACTTTTTAAACCTATCTTATCGCTGACATATTTTATCAATTTTTGTTTGAGAATGAAGGGCAACTTTTGTTTCACTTGCCGGATAACCTAGCAACACTTTAATTAAAGGATTACCCCTATTTCCACCCGTGAAATGACTCTCATAGTCCTGATATCTTTTTCCCCATTGTAACACCCTTTTATATTCCTTTATTGTGAACTATCTTATTCTAGACTGTATAAGTTATATAGGCTTCCCCCCTTAAATTATTAATATAACCCTAACAACCTTCAAAAAAAAAAAAAAAAAAAAAGAATTTTTTTTTTTTCCTCCTCCCAAAAAAAAATTAAATAAAATAAAATATGAATATTAAAAACATTCAATTAAATGCCTCATTCAAAAACCCTTTAATTAAAAATAAAAACCCATTAAAAACTCCATTAAAAATTATGAATAATTTAAAACCAATTTTTTATTCCTATATCACCAATTTATCAATTAGTGTTGAGTATATTACCACAACCCATCAAATGCAAGTAAATGCAAGTTAGTAATCTTCAGACTAAAATACCCATAAACAAAGCCCAACCTTCAATACTACAATACTCCAATTCCCATAACCCCTTGCTCCATTAGCTCTAATTATCATAAATTTACAGAAGAATCCTCAATCCATCCTGGATTCCCAACACATCTGTAATTAAACCCCAGTGATGCACATAGCCTCCAAAATGCAATTTTTAATGAAATAGTATTTGCCAAGCCGATGTAAAATTGTCATAACATCACATATCTGGTTAGGATGATTTTGTGTACTAGCCTGATCCGATCCTCTCCTGCATCATGTGATGTCACGTCATGTGACGTCACCCCTCCTCTCTCTCGTCTCGCCATTCCATGTTCCTCTCATATTTCAAAAAACATAGAAACACACAAGATTTCAGCAGTTTATGCAATTAATCAAGTTATCCACATTCAATGCATTATACTTCGTCAACATATATTTAATTTATAAATTTAATAGGTCCCAAAACAAGTTTCATCTTAACCCACCGCCGTTTATAAACTTATAAGATTCGTGTTAAACTCTCCCTGGGCCTATTTGTTCCGTCGTCTGGGTTCCTCTGTCTCCCCCTGCAGTTTAACCAATGTGTTGTTTTGCAGAATCCCACGCATGCGCAAATATCATTTACTAAATAGATCGCTCCAAACCATTTCATTTGATTTTAATCGTCTTTTAATTTAATTAATTATACTCCGTCAACATATATTTGATTTATAACTTTACCACATCTCGCCAAATAGTTTCCCGTTCGAACAACAACCGTTTAACACCTAAGAGATTTTTCCCCAAAATCTCTCTTATTCTGTGACTATTATCCCTTGCCGCGTCACATGGGACCTATGACCCTTACCCATAATGCCGTGCTTTGTAGGCTTAGCACATAACCACATGTTGTAGTTTTTAACCCCGTAAAATCACGCATGCGCAAATATCATTTTAACCTCATACTTGAGTCTCAGCATCCCCTCATGGTGCCGTAAAACAAAACGTTCCCTAATCTCGTGCCATAAACTCCAACTCCCACGTTTGGTACTGTAGTGTCGCAAAATTAAACGCATGCGCATACCCATTCCTCAATACAATTTCACCGTGGAAGAAAGATTCTCTCTTCTCTCTCCCCAAACAGAAAGAATAACAGCCAGCTGTAATTCCCCATTTCCCCTTATAGTCAAACAACATTTAACAGCGCTCACAAAACATACAACCTGACTTACAGACAGTGACAAGTTTAAGAGACTTTAACCCATCGCAATGGAATCTCTAAGGATATCCGTTAGCATGTAGCACGCAACACAATTAACCTGTAGCATTAGCCTTTAGCTTAGCCTAAGGAACAATCAAGCCTTAGCTTCAGCCTCTAGCCAACTGTGGCCTACTAGCTATACCAATGAACACCCTGCACCGTGGCCAAATAAATAATCGTCCAATTCTCTCCCCGTCTAACTTTTTGTTGCCTTGAAAGATGAATCTCATATCAAGCGGTTATCCCCAAACCAATTTCCCGTCGACCAGAGGAGGAGTATAACATAGCTACAACCATTCACTTCATAATTCCCGCTTAAGAAATCAACCTGACCCAATACTAACTAAGTCTGGATTTGTAGCCCACTTAATAATAATAATAATAATTATTACAAGTCGCCTCGTTTCGAGGTCTTTTCCAGATTCACGGTGCCCTAAAAATGCATACGTATTCCAACATTATTCTCTACCAACCCATTGTCACCCGTTACCAATGAATTATACACGTTCAATACTTAAATCCTACCGTTTAATGCTCTAAATTCCAATTAACTGTCGTTTCCGATGAACTAAATTTAGCAGACTTCAGTCGACCAGCAACAAACACCACCTGAGGCCAGGTCATATGGAACATCCCCTCAATGTACACAAGTCATATCCAATCTAACAAACTCCGAAGCGGTAAGAACACACTCACCCTTTTTCGGCCATGCTTCAGAGAGAGTTAGGCCGGCGGTTGACTGAAACAAAGAGGAGACGCAAACCCATGCCCCACGTTGGGCGCCATTATGTTGTATATGATGAATGGTGGTAATATTGCTGATGAACAAAAAGTCCGTTATGCTGCATCGTGTCAGAAGTTTTTATTCATACCACGAGGTTACAGCATAAATTCACAGACACGCGTTGCCTGGAGAACGCCTCCCAGATTGTTATGGCCGTTCTGTCGTCTCATCGTTTAACTCCTATTTATAAACAATGCAAAGGGAGGGGCTACTCCCTCTTCTGGCCAATCACCAGTCTCCCCTCGGGCGTCACCCTCCAAGCGGCACATTTCAAATAACATCATAAAACATCCCCCCTTTGGCCTGAACAACCAACATTCCATTTCGTCATGAAAAACATTTAACAAAGGCATAATCTTCAGATACGATATATGTTTCTAAAGGAAACCTTTATATGTATGTACAGTTGAATATAGAATGGCGGCAGCATGTCATGGAGTTGACTGTTGGCGTCCTACAATAACAACGGCCAGACCTGGGTTCAAATGCTTTATCTGTGCCTCATTAACCTTGCCTGTTGCAATTGAACCAATAGAAAGGTCCCAAAAGTCCAAACCCCACCCACCTGGCACTCGCGGGCAGGGTAAAACAAACACTCAAAGTATTTGAACGATTTCAAGTAGTATTTGAGCCCAGGACTGACAGCGGCTACATGGTTTTTGACTGCTTGGCCTATGTACTTTCATGTGTGTAAATGTTGAAGCCATTAGCCGTTCCCCAGAAAACTCCCCGGAGACACATTATTGACCTCAGATCCTGTGATGATACTTCATTATGATTGGCCACTTCTATTCTAGTCACTAATTAGTCATGGGCTCCACTGCACTTCATCTCTAAAAAGAGAAGCCTACGCACGTGTACACACACACACGTACACACACGCACACTTGCATACACATGCACGCTCATACACACATACATTTTTTATTTATTTATTTGTTACCGTTTTGGAGAGTCCTTCATATCTCTCTATCACACCTATGATAATGGTATCCTACTCTTGTTTAAGGAACCTGTTACAAGAGTTTGGGACTATACGGTTCAATCTACATTTTTGTCAAAATTGAGTTATTGACATAGCCTTGTTCTGTTCAATGTTCTCTACCTATATAGTGCTCTAAATACCCCCAATTAATGTTGTTAAGTAAAACAAACCAAAAATATAAAAATAGCTGACACCATTCAAATCAATGAGGGTTCAGAAATGTAAAGCCAATTATCTCCTCTGTAGCTCAGCTGGTAGAGCACGGCGCTTGTAACGCCAAGGTAGTGGGTTCGATCCCCAGGACCACCCATACACAAAAATGTATGCACGCATGACTGTAAGTCGCTTTGGATAAAAGCGTCTGCTAAATGGCATATATATATATATATCTCACAATAATATTTTTACAGATAGAACCTTTCAGTCCCAAGCTCGGGTGTAGCTACTTCCCCCTACTCTACTATATACTATGTATAACCATTATTTTCCTCTTCCTGTCTGAGTATCAATGGGTGGATGTGGGCAGTGGAGCCTGATGGGAGACCCACTGTGAATCCACAGGCCTTCACCTCCAGGCTGACACACACTACATCTCTGAGACACACCAGATCCTGGCGTCCAGGCCATTCTGGTGCTTGATAGCGTGTGTGTGTGTGTGTGTGTGTGTGTGTGTGTGTGTGTGTGTGTGTGTGTGTGTGTGTGTGTATGTGTATGTGTATGTGTATGTGTGTTTGTGTGTGTGTGTGGGGGGGGGGGGGGGGGGGGGGGGAGAAGTGATGTGGATGTGAGGCTGTGTCTGGGGTGTGTGGGTAGTTTTACTGTATTTTTCAGACTGTCTCTGGTTCCAGAGTGTTTGATAGAGTGTCAAGGGGGTGAGGGGGTAGGGGGATTCAAGGGGGGGGCTGGGGGGTAATGTTGCTGTGAGTCAGATTACTAAGACATGGCACCCCCCGTCTCTGGCTCCATAGTGTTTCATACAATGTCATGGAGGGAGGGGGGGGGGTTGTGATGCGGATGTGTGTGTGTGGTATGGGGATATCAAACATTGGCACCCCTGGTCTCTGGCTCCGTAGCATTTAATAGAGCGGTTGGTGGGAGAGGGACAGAGAGGGTAGAGTGGTATGGTACGGATGTTTGGGTGGTTTCATGGTTAATTCTCAGTCATGCAATCATGACATCGCTACAGCTCTGTGGGTTCTATTCTTTACTGAGACTGTTCCAGAAAGTTGCATATTGCATGGCTAGTGTTGGTGTTCAATCACAGCAGCCCTGCCCATCCTGAGGCCATCCTGAGGCCATCCTGAGGCCATGATGTGTTGCCCCATGTGTTGCCCCAAGGTCTGGTGGCCTTGACACACTACTGGCGCCACGGCCGGGCCAACGCTATAACTCGCCAGCTCAGCTATCCCCTTAGAAGCTGTCACAAAGACCTGACATCAGAGACAGGTCGCTAGCATGTCGGCCTGCCATGGTCCTTCAGTGTCACACGTACGGTACACATGTCAAAGGCTCAGTGGCTCTCTTCTTGTACAGTGTGTCCCGTTTCCTGTTGTAGTGTGATATCAAATATCAAATCACATCATCAGGGACCGGTTTATGTTTTCTCTTTGGGGAAATGGAAGCCTACTCGTGCTCTTTTGACATGTTTACATCCTGTAGGTGAAATGCAGTCAAACTGGAGGAATGCTTGGAAAGTATCTATACAGAGTAGAGTCAAAACATGTATTTAGAATTTCAATATTCATTTACATAACATCACATAACAGTCATTGAACCTTAAAGGTTCCAGGTTTAAGCCTGATTTCGTGTCATTCAAGGAGAATACAGTAAACAACATGCTATCAAGCTATCCAGAGAGGCAGGAAGCACTGCACGTTGGGAAAGGTTCCCACAGTCAGTCAGACAGCCCTGCCCTGCCTGTCCCCTCAGGCTGTCTGTCTGTCTCTGTCCGACACCCTCTGTGCACAGCAGGGCTGCTGGGAGTTGTTGTTTTCTTCAGCTTGTTGTTTGCGCTCCTGCCTCTTTTATGGGGCTGATTTTCAGTCTCTCTAATTGGATCGCACAGACAGAGTTCTGGGTCTGTGTTCAAAAAGTGTCTCAGAGAAGGAGTGCAGTTTTGGCTTTCAGATCTCAATGAATAAGATTATATGGGCAGGGGGGATCTGATCCTAGATCAGCGCTCTGTGCTCAATAAACCTAGTGAGCAGATCCTCCAACTCCAACGTCCACTTCAGTCAGCTTCTCCTGCCTCTGAGTAAAGTGGAGGCATTATGATTACTTTACAGTTCTAAAGCAGAACGGTGTGAGGTTTGAACAAATAAATAGTGTTTCTTGACTGTTGATATTATAAATATTTTGGTACAGTCATAATTCAGAATTCATTGAAGTCTTAGCAATTCACCTTTCCATAGACACAAGACTTCCCATGTTTCTCTTACATGAAGACACAGTATAGGTGAAGTATGTTGTGTAGTAGTAGTACCAGTACTTTACAGGGTTATGATGGTGAAGGCAGGAAATGTGTCAGCCACATCCTAGCCGCGGGGGGTAGCTTATTCGCTCCGCTCCAGATTGGTTACTACATATCAGTCGTATAATCAGCAGCATATCACTTCAGGGTAAAAATACCCACTTCCTCTAACAGCGGGGACCTACTGGCTAATGTGGCTAGCTCAGCAAAGCTCTCCAAGAAAGCCCCAGATAGAGAACTCTACCCTGTTCTGTTGCTGCCTTTCCAAGTACTGTAGCAGTCAGACATGTTTTAGCTAACTCTTGGGCTACACTTTTAGTTAGCGCTTGGGCTACACTTTTAGCTAGCTCTTGGGCTACGCTATGTTTTAGCTAGCTCTTAAGCTACACTTTGTTATAGCTAGCTGGACGCTTGCTGTTCCTTGTTTTTCATTTAGAAGAATGTCCTAAGAAGCATATGTCCCACTATTCTACAGATTCACAAATGCATGTTGATTGTGCTTGACACTTAAGGCACACAAACACATTGATGATAGGGAGAGAGTGGCTCCTATTGATTGTGTGATGATGAGGCAGATTGTGAGGGGGATAGATAGGGACCTGGGGAGGGTGCATCACATTAACTATTCATAAATATGGAAGGAGAAGTTCTTATGGCCCATTTCAGCAATGACAAACATCACTTATGAGGGGAGACACCCAAGGCCAGACAGGAGACACCTAACCAACATCATCACCTCCATTAGGCTACGACTGTATCTGTTGTCGCTGTCCTGCCATATCTGTTGTCATCACAGATATACAGAGACAGACACATCGATCTGGCAGAGCAGGACTGGGGACAGACAGACAGGACAGGGAATTAACATTTTGGGATGTTAATCAATAAATGGGATGTGTTTATGGGCTACATTTAAAACAGTAAACACATTAGCAGAATATAATGCTGCTGTGTTATTTTATGTTACTTTTGTTGATGAACGTTCAAACGTGGATATCCAGCACCCACTATTGTAAACAAAGCTGTGGAAAGTGGATAATGTGTTGTAGTCTTTTCTGCACATTTGACCACACAATGTGTGAGTCAATGTGTTTGTGTCATCCGGACTGTTTGGAGATTACAGACATCTTGTCACACACAGGAGGCTGGTGGTACCTTCACTGGGGAGGAGGGGCTCGTGGTAATGGCTGGAGCAGAATTAAAGGAATGGTATCAAATACATTGAATACATTAGATTGCCATTCCATTTGCTCTGTTCCAGCCATTATTATGAGCTATACTCCCCTCAGCAGCCTTCCCTGTTGTCACAGTACCACTGCTCTAGTTCTGTCCACCTGTGATTATAGAAGACCTAGTCTACAATACCCCTGTACTTTGACTACAGATGACTCTTGCTGAACTATTGTAAACCAGTGCTTAGCTCAGAGCTAATAGGGGGTCATTTTGTTGTTCCACTCTGTTGTCTGTATGATTTGAGCCTTTAGAGATTGCTGAAGCTCTCTAGAATGTCAACAGGGTTGAAGGTATTGGTCCACCTAGTAATTCAACTAAAGTAAAGCCAAAATATGGTATAAAGAGATTATAGAGAGGTGTTAAAAACACTCTTAGTCCTCCTCAAAAGCCAACCAAGAGCATGCCCATGCTATCGAATACTTCAATATAATATCATTTAGAAAACTATTTAAAATAAAATATGAAATGTACAGAGGTCACTATCTGTGTTTATCATGACTGTAATCTGTTTGAGATTACTTGTTAGTTTGATTAGCTTCCCTCCCTCCTTTCTTGGTTTGGTTTTCATTCCAACTTCAGTTAAGCTAAACCGTTCTGTTTTAGTGCCATGTCATGTCTGGCAGCAGGCCTAATGAACAGTTTGATTTACCCAGCGACGTCTCTGAACCGTCGTCAAAGTCTCTGAACCATCGTCAAAGTCAGTCAGCAACCACTGCCAGAGTCCTGCTGGGGAATAACTGGCTAAATTAAACTAGGATCACACACTGTTTGGACGAACTCTTTGAACTTCATTTGATGGGCGCTTCATCCCTTGTCAATAATAGACGCGCTTGAAAGGACTCCTGTCATTCTCCATTATTGTTTTGGCAAATCTTCAATAATCTTTTCATAAAAAACAAACGGACTTTTTCAAGTGCTGGCTGTCCATAGAGTATATGTTGAAGTTGTTTATTTCAGTAAAGCCACAATAAGGTCTCCTTAAGAATAACAGACTATTCAGATGTAGGATCTTAATTTGATCACCTTGTTGCAGGATAACATTTCTGCAATGCAGGACATATATAACGTATAACTTCTACTGTATTTAAGGTTTTAAAAGACTTCTGAAGCTTCTGACAAATTCAGACTTGATTTTCCTTTACGAGAAATGTATGAACCCCTGCAAAAATGTCCATTAGTTATATTCCATATAATAATTCACATACTGTTGCTGCAGGATTATTTTCCTGCTGTAGCAAACTGGCTCAAATTAAGATCCTACATATGTAGGCCTATGATGTGGATGGATGAATGAATTGATGGATGGAAAAGTAATTGCTATTAACTAACATTTCTCCTCATCCTTTGTTAAGTAAAACAATTTGTTCCCTGAATCCATTCTTACCACAAAACAGCGGCCTCAGACGTCAGTAGAGGTTTGGACCAACTCCACACATTACCCACAAATCCCCCAGATCAGACACTTGGCATATAGAATGGTGGTCCTCTGTAGCTCAGCTGGTAGAGCACGGCGCTTGTAGCGCCAAGGTAGTGGGTTCGATCCCTGGGACCACCCATACACAAAAAACAATTATGCACGCATGACTGTAAGTCGCTTTGGATAAAAGCGTCTGCTAAATGGTGTAGTATTATTATATTATTATATAACAGAATTTATTCAGATGAATTTAGATGAAGCAGAATTATAGACAGTAGAGCTTGGAGTTTTCCCTGGTCAGTACAGTACACTACAGTACAGTAGATAAGATAATTAATAATTAGGTGGGTGATTACATTTGTCCTATACAAGTTTGTTTTTTGCATATCCCACTTCCCCTGAGACACCCTCGGAGAGTGGGGTCAGAGCCAGGGATCATCCACTGTTGACAGCGACCCTGGAGCAATTAGGGTTAAGTGCCTTGCTCAAGTGCACATTGACAGATTTATACTTTATAGTAGACTTCACTGCACTTGATTTTGGGGTTGTTGTTGAGCCAAACAGCCATGTCAGGACATGCACAGAGCAGATAGGAGAACAGATGCTGAGAGAGGTGACAGAGGCTTGTTCTCCTGTCTGAACTCAATCTGCACTGCGTTTACACAATGTTTCTTATGGAACTGTTTCTTATGACACTTCAGTTACATCTTTGCCTACAGGACAGAGTTGGGACTTTATCTGTTGTATCTTTTTCCAGTATACAGTATCTCTTACAAGAGGTGTCTATGATCTAAGACTAAAAGTAGCTGTGAGAAAGGCGGTGTAACTGAGCTGAGCACCTTAGCTAGCCTTGTGTTTCAGAGCAGTCCTGAATCTGTTTCGTCTGGTACGACTAAATTCTCCACAGAGCCTGCCTGTGGGGGGAACACATCACTCTGCGGTGCAGAAAAGGGGGCTGGAGAAGGAAGTCTTAAGGAAATTGCTGTTAAGTGGTTCTTGTGGCTTTGGCTCATCAGATCCATATTGGCTATGCAGCCTCCCAGGTTCCCATGGCTCCTATACCAGGACTGGGGTGGGCTGGGGACTGGTTCATAAACATAGACTGTCAGTGGCGGCTCCTGAAAAAATTCTCAGGAGGGGCAATTTTTCTGATGATTTAGGTGACCTACACACATTTTAAAAAAGATATGTCCAGCAACAACATGAAGACAGGGGCAGCATATAAGTCAATACCAGAAGCATTTATTGACTGATCTGGGGAGATGGATTCCAGTTTCTGTGACAGATTATAAATAATCTCTGATGCCTTTGTTATATTAGCTTTTGGTTGAATGTACTGTCGTAGTAAATATATAATGTTATAGCTTGGTCTGACTAAAATCTTGTGCATGACCCATTTTGTGTTGGGCGTTTGTTTTCAATCAATGCTGTTCCTATCCTATAACAATGGACAAAAGAGTCCTATCTTGTCAGCCTTGTCAGCAGGTGGCCAAGGACAACACCCACGCCATAGGTCTCTCAGTTCTTCCAACTCACGAGTTCTTGCTCTGAGGACACACACACACACACACACACACACACACACACACACATCATCACTGATAACACACACACACACACACACACATCATCACTGTTAAACACACACACACACACACACAAAAATCCCCTCTCTTTAGGCTGAACATTTGAAGACAGAGAACCCGACTCAGAGCCAATGCAACAGTGGAGGGGACCTCGCCCAACTCATCAGGACCAATCAGAAGATCAGAACTACTAGATTCAACCTACATCATTTATTGTATAAAATGTCTGCACACAATGTTTTCGGGGCTCTCTTCTCCCTAAGAGTTTGACGAACGAGTCCGTGCACGCGATTCCAGATATCTTTACCTCTGAATAAACTGCCTTTATTATACCATATCCACCCTGTCCAAAGTCTCTACTTGGTCTCAGTTCTCCAGTAAACTTGTGATTATCAACAGTACACAACGGTAACAAACAATTGGGGGAACTCACGGGGCAGATAGTAAGGTCGCAATGACACAGAAAGCAGTTCAATGTCGGGGTACAGAGTCGCTCTCTTACCAGGATCGCGGTCCGCTCTGACCAGGGTGAAGCCGGCCGGCTCCACTTCTCTGTCCGGGACTCTGTCATCCAGCCAAGTCTCCCAGCTGTATTGGGATTCCGCTGCCAGCAGCGTTTTCATTATTTAGTCCGTTCGTAGCGGGTATGTACACGATCAACAAGATCAGTCCAAAACCAACCACTGGAAATCCATGGTTGGCAGAATGTTTGTAAACTAAGTCTACAAATTAAAAACATAAAATAACGCCACACTGCAGGTCGCAACAGAGACGCTGCTAGCCGCTATTGTCTTAGTTACGTTCATGGTTACGTCACGTATGACGAAAGCGCGTAAGTGCAAGCCCACAGACACCCATAGAGAATGTATTGAAAGCTTTGAAATTTGAAAAAAATAGATTTTACATGACAGGCTATGAGAGACTTCTGGGCGATTTTCAACTTGACTGAAATCGCCCCAAAAACGGGCGGGGCCATTTGAAGCACGACTTTAGCCTGATTTGACATTTAGTGGCTGGCAGATCAGACGTGAACACTGATAACTACTGTTGCCGTGATATAATTGATTAGAAAAAAAATCCCTTCCTTTTCCCGTTTGGCAGTGCGTCGCCCATATCGCCCTATTGAACAGGCCGTCCCTGTAGACTGTACTCTTTTAATCATGACTGTTTAGGAGAAGCTTTATACAATTCTGGATTTGTGGCAGTTAAGAATGCAATGTTTCATACCTGAGTTTGTAGAGGAAAACAGTGTTTTTGGAAATGAAACATTCCATAAAAAAAACATTTTTGGACAAAGTTTTGAACTTGAAGGATGTATATCTGGCTTAGACAAAGATGTGTATCTAAAATTGTGAGTCTGTAATGTCTTCTTCATTTCTGTGAATAGACACAGATGTAAGAATCCTATCCAATGTACAGTATATTATTAATAAATGTTCCAGCTATTTATGCATAGTGTGAAGTTTGACATGTCGTTGAGTGACTGACAGTAACTGATTCTTCTCCATGTCTGTTGTCAGGAACCTGATGCCTCGGACCCTGGAAGGTCAGATCACCATGGAGAAGACGCCCAGCTACTTTGTGACCAAGGAGGCTCCTCGTCGCCTCTGCACCATGAACTGCCGCACCAAGCTCATTGTGGTCGTCCGCGACCCCGTGACCCGGGCAGTCTCTGACTATACCCAGACACTGTCCAAACAACCCGGCCTCCCTTCCTTCCAGAGCCTGGCCCTCAAGAACACCTCTACGGGATTGGTCGACACCTCGTGGAGCGCCGTGCGCATCGGCCTGTACGCCAAGCACCTGGAGAACTGGCTCAAGCACTTCCCCTTATCTCACTTCCTGTTCGTCAGTGGTGAGCGGCTGGTGTCCGACCCGGCAGGGGAGATGGGCCGGGTGCAGGACTTCCTGGGTCTGAAGAGGGTGGTGAGCGACAAGCACTTTTACTTCAACCAGACTAAGGGATTCCCCTGTCTGAAGAAGCCAGAGGGAAGCAGCAGGCCCCGGTGTCTGGGGAAGTCCAAAGGAAGGCCTCATCCACAGATCTCACCAGAGGTGCTGCAGAGGCTCAGGGATTTCTACAGGCCATTCAACATCAGGTTCTACCAGATGACTGGACAAGACTTTGGATGGGACTGAGCCGTCCACCAATGTTATATGGAAAATCAAACCAAAGGATGAAAATTATTACTTTAAAACATGTGGAGAGGACACTCTGCTTTCATCAAGACAGCAAACACAAGACTGACATTACATTTGTCAATGAGGGAACAGGGGTTCTAGGTTACCACTTTGACTTGTGACATGGTATACATTATACAATATGTGGGCATTTTTTTGTGTTTTATGAAACAATTATATAAAACTGTAATTTATAGTTTCAGTTACAAGATACAGATATTTGTGTGTTGCTACATGTTAGAATATGATCTTAAACCAATTGTTTTCTCAATGTAAAGTACATGAACCAAGAGATGTGTGAGGAGACTCATGTTAAAAAGAAGCACAGGATTATAACCAACCTGTTTCCGACCAGCGTGTGTGTGTATGTATGTTTGTATGTGTGTGTGTGTGCGTGCGTGTTTAAGATACCGTAAGAAAAGTGTATTTATTGTAATAAGTGTATGTAGCTTTAATTATTCTTGTGACCACCCAACTAAGCAACAAAATGTTTCTTTATCAGGTTTGACAATCATGTTCTTTTGACTTTTGACTTGTGTTTTCAATGGTACTGTAGATCTAAAAACCAAATGTGTAACTATCTATCATTACCTGCAAGTCAATCTAATACCAGACCCTGTTTACAGCATTTACATTGGGACAGTATTACATTGGATAATGAACCACTATTACAAAGACCTTGTACACATAATTATTTTTATTCTCCTTGGGTTATGAGCTATGATGTAATACTTATTTCCTCTTTTAACTCAAAGTTATTTAAGCCTCATTTAAAATGATGCTTTTACTTGCAAACCTTTTCTGGCTTTACAAAACTCTTATGCATCCAACAATGATACCTCACTTTGGGTACAGAAACATCATAGTGACTGTGATGAGAAATCACGCACATTTCATTTTGGAACCGAAACAGATTTGTATATATAGTTTACCCTTCAATGATGAATCACAATGTACAATGAGTATCATTATCTTGACGTTAACAGCTGGGTCATTTGTAAATGTCATGCTTAAAGATTATGTTTGTCAAAGTTTATTTCATTTCAAGGATGTATAGGAAACTGTTCATATTACTCTGTAAAAACGTTAAATTGAACCATACTGAAGTTTACAACCCTATTGTACATACTGAAATTAGAATATGTTGAGATGTTTAGTAAAGCTTCATTTGAAATGAGTACATCATGTTGTCTTTTTTACTGAAACACACACACACACAGTGGTGCAGTGATGCTCTTGTGACCCGTCAGTGTTTTTACTAGCCACAACAGGTCTCACTGAGACCCACCACCAGGAGACTCTTGGAGGCCTGTAGACCCAACTCTACCAGGTTTTGCGTAGCCAGACGTTGTATTATTGTGTTCTATGTATTCTAGGAGAACTCAGAAGCCTGGAATAAGAGGCTGAACTCTGTCTAACTCCTCAGTAGAAAACATGCACAGACCTCAGCTTCCCTCTTTCCCTCTCCTCTCTTTCTCTCTTTCCTCTCTTCTCTCTTCCCTCTCCATCTTCTCTCTCCCTCTCTCTGCCCCTTCCCTCTCCCTCTTTCTCTCTCCTTCTTTCTCTCTCCTTTTTTCTCTCTCTCTCTCCACATAGTGAGACCACACGTGCAGTCTGAGGGTTGTGTGTGCTGTGGCCTTTAACCCAGTAGTCTACAATACCTCCACCCAGTAGTCTACAGTACCTCCACCCAATAGTCTACAGTACCTCCACCCAGTAGGATACAGTACCTCCACCCAGTAGGATACAGTACCTCCACCCAGTAGGATACAGTACCTCCACCCAGTAGTCTACAGTACCTCCACCCAGTAGGATACAGTACCTCCACCCAGTAGTCTACAGTACCTCCACCCAGTAGGATACAGTACCTCCACCCAGTAGGATACAGTACCTCCACCCAGTAGTCTACAGTACCTCCACCCAGTAGGATACAGTACCTCCACCCAGTAGTCTACAGTACCTCCACCCAGTAGAATACAGTACCTCCACCCAGTAGGATACAGTACCTCCAGCCAGTAGTCTACAGTACCTCCACCCAGTAGAATACAGTACCTCCACCCAGTAGGATACAGTACCTCCACCCAGTAGGATACAGTACCTCCACCCAGTAGGATACAGTACCTCCAGCCAGTAGTCTACAGTACCTCCACCCAGTAGAATACAGTACCTCCACCCAGTAGGATACAGTACCTCCAGCCAGTAGTCTACAGTACCTCCACCCAGTAGAATACAGTACCTCCACCCAGTAGTCTACAGTACCTCCACCCAGTAGTCTACAGTACCTCCACCCAGTAGGATACAGTACCTCCAGCCAGTAGTCTACAGTACCTCCACCCAGTAGGATACAGTACCTCCACCCATTAGGATTCAGAACCTCCACCCAGTAGGATTCAGTACCTCCACCCAGTAGAATACAGTACCTCCACCCAGTAGGATACAGTACCTCCACCCAGTAGGATACAGTACCTCCACCCAGTAGGATACAGTACCTCCACCCAGTAGGATACAATACCTCCACCCAGTAGACTATGCCGATCACACATTCCCACCTATCTGCCTCACTTCAATATGTCTGGCCACAGGCTAGTAGTGGGCCTCAGTACCATTTAATGTCCCTGGCTCACTTAATCTGTGCCAACTTTTATTACATTTTATTTTGCTGTCTTGATGATAGCTGCCTTTCCCGAGTGCCAGCCCAGTGGTAGGAGTGTGTGTGTGTGTGTGTGTGTGTGTGTGTGTGTGTGTGTGTGTGTGCATGCGCGTGTGTAACTTCTTACCCATTCCCCCTCCATCTGGACAAGTCATTATCACCTATGTCTTCAGTACCAGCCTAACAGTACACTTAATGAAATCAGCGGAACATTAATCATAGGCTACATGTTTATTATACACTGGGCTAAACTACTGTCGCTCTAATGGGACTCCAACCCAACTGCAACCACAGCATGGTAGGAGTGGATGCTCAGGGCAAAGCTTTCCCAAAACATTGCACAATGGGACCCTGAGGAATGGCTATGTATTTGAATCATTCCATTCTATGGGCATGGTCTCAACTTGAGATGCATGCATAACACAACTCCCATTGATATCCACTGCAGGCATCTGAATTGACGGATCTATTTACTGTAGATCTATGTATCTGCTAGCTATGATTCAACCCTTTAATAAGTCTGGTAATGTGACAGATCATGTAGACAGTCAAAGACTCCATCCTGCTTACAATGAACATGCCATCGTAAAACAACCCTGACATCATTGCCCCCCATTGTGAAAACAGTAGTACCAAGACATAATTTCTCACACGTGAGCCAAAAAGGGGATTTTGGAGTTTATAAGACTCTACTAAGTTATCCAACAGAAATGACAAACTGTGATGCCATGACTGTAGTATTAATGTAGTGTACAATAACCAATCATTGCACTTTGGTTTCCATACACAGATAATTCCACAGATAACCCCTGAGGGAAATTGTGATCCAGTTGCTCTGACTGATTTGTTTACATTGAAGAGGATGGAGGTCTCAGTTTGGTTTTAACAATGTAGACCTATAAGATCCTTACATGACTGAATGTGTATGTCAGTTAAATTACAGGTTCATAAACCTTAACGTCTTCCGTTCCCCAACTAGACAATTTGTTGTGGCCCTAGTGGTATGCAACGCTTAAGAATCTGAGCCCACAATTTGATGCATGCCATCAATTCCTAGCATTGTTGATTTGTTTACCCTTATGAAAATCACCTGACGTGGATATGGTTACAGCCCTGTAACTATTGGAGATTAGCCGTAATGAGGGACCTATATATTTTGCGTAAGGGATGGATGAGACGTACATGGGCATATGGCAGCCTAATCAAAACCAGTCACGGAGGAGGGATGAACCATTTTGAGGGTTCTCCGCTGAAGGAAAAAGGCTGATTTGTACACACCAGATAAAAGCAGGATTACAGTGTAAAAGTGGTTTCCCTTTGATTACTCATAAATGAAGACACTCCGTACTACAAGGACTCCACACCATACCGCAGGCTCCTAAGGCTGAGGGGAGACATGCTTGGGGATTTTGTCTCACTCTGTGGTTAGGGTAGTACACTGTATCTTGTTAAAAGAGTGACTCCGGCTTTAATTGTTCAGAGTGATTTGGGTCAAAATGGTTTTACTTGAAATTGGTGGTGAGTAAGCCTGTTTCAGGGAATGGTTTTTAGAGTTGGGGATTAGGAAGTTTTACAATGGGACTTTATACTCTTTTGGTGGACATGTTTTCAGGACAAAACTCTCGCTTCAATACCACTTAACATCCAAGTTGCCAGTCATTTAGAATTAGCTTATTGGGGCTTTATCGGAAAACTCACACAATTAAAATTAATAGGATGACAGACACCCAGAGCTGGCAAGGTGCAGTGCTAAATTACTATTGCCAATTGGATCGGAAAACTTCACACTTGAAACTATAACAGGGTTTTTAAATAAATGATTTACTACAGTACTGTCGACAGTCGCCACATTCTAGGCATTCTGTTTTGACTCTAACAAGTGAATCTATATCATTTTACATCTGAAAAGCACAATGATATCAGTCCTTTAAGACTAGAGATTGCCTCAAAATATACATCTACTACTTAGTGCACCATTGAATTTCTTCAATTGATAGCATAGTACCTTCAGAGATGATGTGCCCTACACTCTTCGAAAAAAATTTGCTATCTAGAACCCAAAAGGGTTCCATAGGAGAACACTTTTTGATTCCAGGTAGAACCCTTTTGATTTCAGGTAGAACCCTTTTGGGTTCCATGTAGAACTCTTGGTTCTACACGCAACCCAAAATGATTCTACCTGGAACCAAAAAGGGCTCTACCTGGAGCCGAATAACCCATTTTTTCTAAGTGTAGCATGGTCCCAGATCTGTTTGTGCTATCTTTTCAACTCCTATAGGCCATATGGTCATTTTTTGGAGTCAGGCCAAACAATTACCATATATGAGTTGGCAAGACGGCACAAACAGATCTGGGACCAGGCTAGCTGTACTCCCTTTTAGGTGCTACCGTGCTAAGCCTTAATGAAGTTCAATTTCAGCTGCCAAGGACCCCATTCTGCATGCCATAAGTCAGTATTTAAGTTCCATGGTATAGGACTAGTTTTATATAAGTATGGTATAGCTTTGCCATGCCTATATAAAGCACTCATTGGTTCTTGATATGTTCCATGGTTTTATTAAACCCCAACAACCCACTTATTAATTATTTATGATGGATTGCCTTGAACACAAAGTAATTATTTCCATGTGTGGGAGATCAACTATAGTCAAAGATTCAGTCATTAATTAGGACATTTGTGAAGAGGACAAGAAGACAAACTATGAATGTAACTAGTTGGTTTCCTAGACAGACAGACATACAGATGCACACACACACACAATCCAAACTTACACACAATATTCTTCTCAGCTAATCGGCAGCAATGAAATCCCATAATATTTATTCCTCAATAGTTTCCCATTCGTTGCCAGGTGGACATATCTGTGCCTTGTCGTCATGCATGTGATATTGAATCCTCCCTCACTCTTTCCACTGGATGTGTGTGCCTGTGGCGTCTGTTTTCTTAGAATGGCCACACCACAGTACAGTCTGGTGACATACATACAGCACAGCACGCAAGCAGAACATCACAAACGGTCATTTTCTAACCGTAGACGTGACCAAACTGTATAAAAAAGTCTATAGGAATCTCAGAGTCAAGTCTATAGGACCTTTTCAAATGACTTCACATGAACAGACAAAATAACGTTTTTTAAGTGATCTACTGTTTTCCAATCACCGCCCATTTTGCAGCCTACAGATGAGCTTGAGCATTGGGGTGAGAAATCAACATAAAAGGAGGAAGCTGCTGTCTGTATGAACCCAAGTGCAGGGACTCAATGTCCTCAAGCCAAGAGAAGAGAGATACCTACCTGCCACTACCACTTCCGCCAAGTCTTGAGCTGCTGATGAGTGCTGAGGATGGATTAAGGTGTCATACAGACTGTCTATGTGAACTGAACCTCCAAAACTCCTCTGCCTGTGTACCTCACCTCTCCCTGCTCCTGGAATAACAGCTACCAGGCCTGTCATCTTTTAAAGAGCTCTGTGTTCGCACACAGTGGAATGGTACCTGATACCTTTCTTGTGTGACTGAGTGAGTGTCAGTATTTGGTCGTTAACTTTTTTGGGGGGGGCTTAGTCTAATTAATGTGTAGAAATGCAAAAGCTATACCCCACAGCGGAATTGCTTTTGTTTCCCCACTCAAAAGAAAGAATGATAAAAGTGAATGTGTTTTATTTTCACAATGGGATTCCCTTTCTTCAAAGAGCGACTTCCCTCTTTGGCTCACTTTTACCCCTCTGGCTTGATGCCTTGCAATGAATGACATCATTGTTACTGTCAGTGTGTGAGTGTCGGGTTGGTTTGAAGACACGCTGTGGTCTGACTGCAGGTAATCCACTCCCTGAGAATGTTAAGTGTACCTTCTCAGGCCTCTCGCTCGATGACAACATGCCATTTCACTGTGCTAAATGCTAAGCCATGGCTCCACACTCGGCTTTGAACCCATTGTTCAAGCCTAAGAGGAGACTAGAGGATAATACTCACAGACACATATAAGCTAAGATGATGATGAATCATATCTCGTAAAAAGGAGACACCTGTAGCTACACAAAGCGTACACATGCATATGCTATAACCCAATCATTGTTCACGGGACTGTATCAGAGACGATAGTTGGGTACAGTTACAGCTACACTGAGATTCTCAGATAGATAAAAACTGAACCTTTCATAGTTGCTATGATGATGAACAAGTTGGACATACCCCTAGTCCCCTGGAGGCTGCTGGGACATAGAGTTGTGAGGCTGGGTGATAGAATACCTCTGAGGTGTGGGATGATGATGGTGTATACTACAAACAGACTCAGGTTACAGGGAGAGACAGGCCTGGGACAAGCCAGTCTGAGACTGTGATTGATCCTGAAAGCAGAGAGGCCTGTGGGAGAAGTGTAATTGAACCTGGAACAGATGTTAAACACCCCTGGAAGAATGTGGTTACGGAGAGGGCAGAGCCGGCAGACCCACGCGGCCCTTATTAACCGGCATCATGGACAACGGTTGAGCCACACAGCCCGAGCCAGTTACAGATAAGAGGATATATTTGACTGTGGATGTGAGAAACTGAGAAATGACGGACTGTAATCAAGTCAGACAGAATTTACACGAGCCTGAAAATCTGGAGTCCTTTCCTGGAAAGAGAAAAAGGCTTGTTTGATCCTATGACAAGAAACATTCCAGTTGAGAGTTGTCGCAGGTTGAGAGGAATCATACAATTTTCACACTACCGTGCCGACCCGAACCAAGCTTTGCTGGCTACGATATCAATATCAACTAGCCACTATGGTGGACACACAACCAGGCAAGCTAGGTACAGAAAAGCTCAGGTTAGTTTGATTCGGTTTGGCTCAGTAATGTGAAAAGCCCTTTAGTCTGTTCCTCTTCAAAAGATAGAGATTCAAGTGGAAATGGAGGGTGACAAGGATATGCCTCAGGCCTGAAGTCTGATACTCTGATCACTTCCAAAAAACACGGGTGTAATATACTGTCTCATAAAGCCAGTGGATGAAAAGGCAGTCTCCTCTCCACTGTTATAACAGGAGAACTTGCAGCAGGCCCACAACACAACAAGAGTCAAACCTCCCTAAACTCTCTCTCTCTCAATAAGTCACGTCCCAAACATCACTCATCTGTGACACTGTAATGGAGACTCATTTCATCTATGAAATGTTTGAGATTATAAAAGGCATGCCAATATAAATGAACAGGCTGTAAATGTTTAATGTGACTATTTCTTCAGGCTAATTTGGCTTTGAAGAGGATTGGGCCTGTAAGAGAAAATCCCCTGCATTATTTTCCTATTCCCAGTAGAGTACATTTTACATTTTAGTCATTTAGCAGACGCTCTTATCCAGAGCGACTTACAGTTAGTGAATACAATTATTATTTTTTTATACTGGCCCCCCGTGGGAATCGAACCCACAACCCTGGCGTTGCAAACGCCATGCTCTATCAACTGAGCTACATCCCTGCCGGCCATTCCCTCCCCTACCCTGGACGACGCTGGGCCAATTGTGCGCCGCCCATGAATCTCCCGGTCGCGGCCGGCTGCGACAGAGCCTGGATTCGAACCAGGATCTCTAGTGGCACAGTTAGCACTGCGATGCAGTGCCTTAGACCACTGCGCCACTCAGGAGTAGACTGAGTACAAAAGGCCATGGGCAATGTTCCTCACAAACAAGAGAAAAAGACACATGCCCAAAGATTTTGAAGACGAACATTGTAATTATGATCACAGTGATGTGCTGTGATGGAGGCTGTTATCTAGGGTTGTGGGTTTGATTCCCACGGGGGGCCAGTATGAAAATGTATGCACTCACTAACTGTAAGTCGCTCTGGATAAGAGCGTCTGCTAAATGACTAAAATGTAAATGTGAATGTCTAGAGCAGAACACAACAATAGGTCAGGATAAGGTTAAGATCAGCACCTGTGTCTGAAATCTACTGGACCAGAATTTCAAAGCAAGACTTCAAGTTTTGCATCAATCATATATTTCCCATTGTGAAATCAATACACGTTTTAGTGTAACAGACTACATTGTAATTCTGTAGGACAGAATATGTATTCATCTTTAGAAAAATCTCATGAATCTTTGAGTGAGCACTGCCCTCTGCTGGTTTCAGAACTACAACAATGTCCTTAATCAGTGTGGCCATACTGCATGAAATAGGCCTGCCTAATGATTCCGGTGTAATTCCATACATTTCTTCCAGCACTCTGCTCTGATTAAAAGCAAATGACAGAAATGTACAATAAAATACCGATTTTAATAGTGTCTGCTAATGATCTGTCAAAGTCTGCCAACTTTAAAAGTCATGCTGACAACATCATCTATGCCAGCATGTAGTTCATCGTGCACCTGCACAGCCGATACACCCTTGGGGGTCCCAGTGAGAATCAGATCCCCCTCTTCTAGGGTGATGATCTCACTGATGTAGCTGATGAGAAAGGGAATGGAGAATATCATCTGAGAGGTGCAGCCATTCTGGCGCATCTGGTCGTTCACTTTGAGCCAGATCTTCACGTTCCCCGGGTCGGGAATCCGCTCTTTGGGGATGAATTCACTGACTGGACAAGAGGTGTTGAACGCTTTGGCCAGAGTCCACGGAAGACCTTTAGACTTGCAGTCATCCTGGACGTCCCGAGCTGTCATGTCCAAGCACAGGGCGTAGCCTGCGACGTGCTCCATCGCGGAAGATTGGGGAATAGCGGTGCCCCCTTTCCCGATGACCACCCCCAACTCGATTTCATGGTGTAAATTGTTGGAGTATTTGGGAATGAGGATTGGTGAGCCCTCTGTCAGATATGCAGATGGCGTCTTCAGGAACAACACGGGCTCTGTTGGGACGGCGTTCTTCAGCTCCTTTGCATGGTCGGCGTAGTTCCTCCCGACACAGATTATTTTCTTTCCCCACTCCCAAAACCGAGATACATTTCGTGAAGTCATTGTAAAGATATCTTGTCAAGTCTAAAGCTACTCCGAAGCTGTTCTTACCATCAAAACGACCTTTGCCCGCGGCTGCTTCCTCGAACCAAAACGTACGGTATCTCAGAGTGGACAAAAGGTGACGTGTTGCATAATTAGTCATTCAGAAATATGAGATATTTCGATACGAAGGAAATGCATTATGTAAATATTACAATGAAGCTAAATCAGTGCATATATATTACAAACTGAATACAAATATGACGTCGTAAGGTTCCGTGGGTTCGCGTTCTCCAGCCTATCAGCTGATATTCACGTGCTACTCCCCCGCATTCGATTGGTGTATCTGTAGAGGTCAACGTTAAAAGGAGGCGGAACTCTTTAAACCAAACTTGTCTTGTTCCTGTACATGCGATTGCGAAATTAGCAAACAGCTACAGTGTTGCTATGTTGTTCAGGTCACTGGTAGCGAGTGCCTGCACTCTTGGCGTTCTTGGAGCCGCTGCAACGTATAAAATTGGTATGTTTCGCTCACATCCCGATCTTCCAGCTTCTTTCCACAGCTACAAAACAACCCTGCAAGTTTATTAACGAACTGTCACTGATGACACGCTAATGTAATGTTAGCTAGCTTTCCTATTTGTAATTTTCACAGCATAGTCAAATGCTAGCTAGTTACTGTCAAAGCAGTCACAGATATTTGAAGCAGCTGTCCCGAGCTAGCTAACTTGTGTTGATTAGCGCTTAGCAAGCCCCTGATGCTGTTACATCATCCATCCCCTTTTCTGGCATTGCCTCTATTAAAATTCTCTCACACACAGACTGAACTGAAGGCTTAGCTACTGATATGCATACAATGGCAGCATCGAAATATTTGCAAACCATTTGATTCCAGTTATTGTTATTTATTATTCTGATCTTACTCCATAGTACTTTGGCTTTGTGCTTTCTTGTTTACTTTCATGTGAATGACGGCTTGAAAAAATTGACAACAACATTCTCTCTCTGACATGGTTACAATAGCGAAACTTTACGTAGAACTATGTAGCCCTAGTGTACATTGTAAGCACATGTTTACCCTGTATGAACTGTATATTTTTCCACGAAAATGGATTGGTGAATATTATGTAAACTATTTATATTTTACGATGACAAATTGGTTAGTGCGTTCTATTATGTCAAATATGTCTAATGTGCTACGTTGTAAATATTGTGTAGCCCCTGTACACGTCCAAGCAGCCCTTCTACACAAGGAAGCTCCCGATTTCCCGATAAGGAAGTCTTTACTGGTGGAGCAGAGCGACATGAAGATAGAACTGCTGCCAGCCCTCACTGACAACTATATGTACCTTCTCATTGATGAGGAGTCAAAGGAAGCTGCCATCATAGACCCAGTTGAACCAGTGAAGGTATGAAATTAAATATAGCCTGCTGTGTGTTAGTTAACATTAAAGTAATGTTTGAATGAATTTAGTTTTGATGGATCAACAATAGGATATTATGTATATAAAATGTATAATTTGATTGTCTCTTCAGGTTGTAGAAGCTATCAGAAAGCACGGCGTGAGACTTACGACCGTTCTGACCACCCATCACCATTGGTAAATCAAGTTGTCACTCATTGTTTTGAATATCACTCAGTACAAATGACTCAATGAAATTACCATTGTGAGCAGTCCAATAACACTGAGATTAGATATACCGGCATTATAGGATTTCTATGTACCATGTGTTGTCTCTCTCTCCGCAGGGACCATGCGGGAGGCAATGAGAAGATGGTGAGGCTGGTGCCTGGTCTCACTGTATACGGAGGAGATGACCGGGTGGATGCCCTGACTAAGAAAGTCAAACACTCCAACACGTTCAAAGTAAGGCCTTATACCTGAGTAACTACCAGCAGAATAACCTATGTAATAACCATAACAGGCCTAAAACAAAACACCTGTCTATTTCATTGCCAGGTTGGCTCACTTACCGTCAAGTGTTTGTTTACGCCATGCCACACCACTGGCCACATCTGCTACCTTGTGACCAAAGACAACAGCACTGAGCCTCCAGCTGTCTTCACAGGTAAGCTGCCAGTATCAATCAATTTCAATCAATTTTATTTTATATAGCCCTTCTTACATCAGCTAATATCTCGAAGTGCTGTACAGAAACCCAGCCTAAAACCCCAAACAGCTAGTAATGCAGGTGTAGAAGCACGGTGGCTAGGAAAAACTCCCTAGAAAGGCAAAACCTAGGAAGAAACCTAGAGAGGAACCAGGCTATGAGGGGTGGCCAGTCCTCTTCTGGCTGTGCCGGGTGGAGATTATAACAGAACCATGCCAAGATGTTCAAAAATGTTCATAAGTGACAAGCATGGTCAAATAATAATCAGGAATAAATCTCAGTTGGCTTTTCATAGCCGATCATTAGAGTTTAAAACAGCAGGTCTGGGACAGGTAGGGGTTCCATAACCGCAGGCAGAACAGTTTAAACTGGAATAGCAGCAAGGCCAGGCGGACTGGGGATAGCAAGGAGTCACCACGGCCGGTAGTCCCGACGTATGGTCCTAGGGCTCAGGTCTCTCAGTTGGCTTTTCATAGCCGATCATTTAGAGTTGAAAACAGCAGGTCTGGGACAGGTAGGGGTTTCGTAGCCGCAGGCAGAACAGTTGAAACTGGAATAGCAGCAAGGCCAGGCGGACTGGGGGCAGCAGGGTGTCATCATGCCCGGTAGTCCTGACGTATGGTCCTAGGGCTCAGGTTCTCAGAGAGAAAGAGAGAACGAGAGAATTAGAGAGAGCATACTTAAATTCACACAGGACACTGGATAAGACAGGAGAAGTACTCCAGGTATAACCAACTAACCCCAGCCCCCCGACACATAAACTACTGCAGCATAAATACTGGAGGCTGAGACAGGAGCGGTCCGGAGACACTGTGGCCCCATCCGAAGAAACCCCCGGACAGGGCCAAACAGGAAGGATATAACCCCACCCACTCCGCCAAAGCACAGCCCCCGCACCACTAGAGGGATATCCCCAACCACCAACTTACAATCCTGAGACAAGGCCGAGTATAGCCCACAGAGGTCTCCACCACAGCACAAACCAAGAGTATTATTACACTGATAATACTCTTGCCTAACGATTGCGTCTGAAGCTGGGCTTGTAGCACAGCTATTCTCGCCGTAAGGCGAGAATTCTCCTGTATATTATGAGTACAGCGACTGCAATTAAAAGACATCATGTTAATGTTACTACTTAGCTTCGGCTGTTGAAGATGTTGATGAGCCATGTCCAGATAAAGCGTCCGGAGTGAAAAAGTTGAATAAGGGAAAAAAGTTGCGATGGAAAAACGGAAAATAACGTAAAGTTGGCAGCTAAAACGCACAGGAAAATGACTCTTCTGTCTCGGGATAAACGTCCGGGGTGAAAAAGTTTAACGAAAAAAGATGAGTGAGGACAGAACTAAAAAGTTGGTAAATTTGTTGAACACAGAGATTGATTAAACGTTTATTAAAAGTAAAACGTGAAATAGTTTGGCAGGTAGCCAAGTAGCAACAAACAGCAGAGCAGCACGGAGACAATGCGGAAGCGAGACGGAAGTCACTGTCTTCAGTCTTCAGTATCTTTCCAATTTGCAGTGGTGGAAAAAGTATCCATTTACATTTTAGTCATTTAGCAGACGCTCTTATCCAGAGCGACTTAGTTAGTGAGTGCATACATAATCGAACCCACAACCCTGGCATTGCAAACGCCATGCTCTACCAACTGAGCTACATCCCTGCCGGCCATTCCCTCCCCTCCCCTACCCTGGACTACGACAGAGCCTGGATTCGAACCAGGATCTCTAGTGGCACAGCCTTAGACCACTGCGCCACTCGGGAGATTTGTCATACTTGAGTAAAAGTAAAGATACCTTAATAGAAAATGACTCAAGTAAAAGTCACCCAGTAAAATCCTACTTGTGTAAAAGTATTTGGTTTTAAATATACTTAAGTATTAAAAGTAAATGTAATTGCTCAAATATACTTAAGTATCAAAAGTAAAAGTATAAATCATTTAAAATTCCTTATATTAAGCAAACCAGACAGCACCATTTTCTTGTTTTTTATAATAATAATAAATAATAATATGCCATTTAGCAGACGCTTTTATCCAAAGCAACTTACAGTCATGCGTGCATACATTTTTGTGTATGGGTGGTCCCGGGGATCGAACCCACTATCTTGGCGTTACAAGCGCTGTGCTCTACCAGCTGAGCTACAGAGGACCAGGGGCACGCTCCAACACTCAGACATCATTTACAAACTAAGCATGTGTTTAGTGAGTCTGCCAGATCAGAGGCAGTAGGGATGGCCAGGGATGTTCTCTTGATAAGTGTGTGAATTAGACAATTTTCCTGTCCTGCTAACCATATAAAATGTAACGAGTACTTCTGGGTGCCAGGGAAAATGTATGGAGTAAAAAGTACCTGCTTTTCTTTAGGAATGTAGTGAATTAGAAGTTGTCAAAAATATAAATAGTAAAGTACAGATACACAACTGCCAATTTAGTAATCAAAACAAGCACAAAGGCTTCAGAATTCATAAAGGTCATGTTAACTGACTGATATTCTCACAGAACAAAACATATAAGCTCTCCTAAGCCTGTGTTAACCTCAGACCTTATTTTTGGTGTTTATCCCAAAACCCCATTAATTTTCCCCCAAAAGAATGGCTGAACGAACCAGAGGTACACTACATGACCAAAAGTATGTGGACACCTGCTTGTCGAACATGTCGTTCCAAAATCATGGCCATTAATATGGAGTTGGTCTCCCTTTTACTGCTATAACAGCCTCAATTCTTCTGGGAAGCCTTTCCACTAGATGTTGAAACATTGCTGCGGGGACTTGCTTCCATTCAGCCACGAGCATTAGTGAGGTCAGGCACTGATGTTGGGCGATTAGATCTGGCTCACACTCTGCGTTCCAATTCGACACTGTCTCGACAAACTATTTCTGTGCACGGGGGCATTGTCATGCTGAAACAGGAACGGGCCTTCCCCAAACTGTTGTTACAAAGTTGGAAGCACTGAATCGTCTAGAATGTCATTGTATGCTGTAGCGTTAAGATTTCCCTTCACTGGAACTAAGGGGCCTAGCCCGAACCATGAAAAACAGCCCCAGACCATTATTCCTCTTCCACTAAACTTTACAATTGGCACTATGCATTGGGGCAGGTAGCGTTCTCCTGTCATCCGCCAAACCCAGATTCGTCCGTCGGACTGCCAGATGAAGCGTGATTCATCACTCCAGAAAACGTGTTTCCACTGCTCCAGAGTCCAATGGCGGCAAGCTTTACACCACTCCAGCCGACACTTGACATTGCGCATGGTGATCTTAGGCTTGTGTGTGGCTGCTCGGCCATGGAAACCCATTCATGAAGCTCCCGACAAACGGTTATTGTGCTGACGTTGCTTCCAGAGGCAGCTTGGAACTCTGTAGTGAGTGTTGCAACTGAGGACAGACAATTTTTACACGCTTCAGCACTTGCCGGCCCCGTTATGTGAGCTTGTGTGGCCTAACACTTCGCGGCTGAGCCGTTGTTGCTTCTAGACGTTTTCACTTCACAATAACAGCACTTACAGTTGACCGGGGCAGTTCTAGCAGGGCAGAGATTTGACGAACTGACTTGTTGGAAAGGTGGCATCCTATGACGTTGTCACTGAGCTCTTCAGTAAGGCCACTCTACTGCCAGTGTTTGTCTATGGAGATTGCATGGATGTGTGCTCTTTGTATACGCCTGTCAGCAACGGGTGTGGCTGAAATAGCAGAATACACTAATTTGAAGGGGTGTCCACATACTTTTGTGTGTATATATAGTGTAACTCATTTCTGGGTTTTATAAAGCTAGGCGAACTCTAGTGAAGTCTGAATAGACTCGTCGTAATACAGTTCCAGTCACAGGGGACTTCAATCTCTTAAACAGTTCTGATCATTAAACATGAGTTACCTAAGAGTAAACCTACAGTAGTTATCTATGTATTATTAAATCAGCAGATTTTCATGGATGACCTTTGACCCTTTATCTTCCTGTTTAGGGGACACGCTGTTTGTGGCTGGGTGTGGGAAGTTTTTTGAGGGTACAGCTGAACAGATGTACAGGGCATTGATAGACGTGCTGGGACGCCTGCCACCTGAAACAGTAAATCTACCGCTATCACTTTGTGTTAAACATGACCAACTTCAATATATGATAACTTTCTTTACATGTAATGACCGCTAATGGATTAACATTATTCAGTGTCTGTCTTATAGGTTAGAAAAGGTCCGTTATTATTACATTAAATGTGACCAAGCACGTGTGCTGATAAACTCTGTAGTGTTAAATTCTAACACTACAGAGTATGTCAGCACACGTGCTTGGTCACTCAGCAGATGGGAACAATGGTGTGTTTGTGTTCCAGCGTGTTTACTGTGGTCATGAGTACACCGTCAACAATCTGAAGTTCGCTCGACATGTGGAGCCTGACAACGAGGTCATCAAGAAAAAACTAGCATGGGCAAAGGTATATCTTGATACATTGTCTATATTTCATTAAAGGCCCAGTGCAGTCAAAAACATTTTCCTGTGTTTCTATATATATTTTCACACTAGGTTGGAATAATACTGTGAAATTGTAAAAATGATAATGCCCTTAGTGTAAGAGCTGTTTGAAAAGACTGTCAGAATTTTTTTGGGTAGGATGGAGTTTTGTCCTTCCATGGTGAAATCACCATGCGGTAAATTAGTTAGACCAATAAGAAAGAGTTCCAAACCTCTCTGCCAATAACAGCAAATGTTCCGTTTTCCCCTCCCCACTCAGACCACTCCCAGACAGTCCTAGCTAAATTGTCAGTCCTAGAAATTGCCCTTTTGTTAAGAAGCTATTTTTGACAATTTTTGTCAATTAAAATCACAGTAAGGTACTTAATTGTTACCAATAAATTATATTGAAATTGAGATGCAAACGGCTGCATTGGACCTTTTAATGTGTGTGAACGTTAATAATTAAGATTGGCCATGGCAATCTTTTAATGGAATCAAGAAAGTTGATTTTCTGCTTTTTATTAAATCCGTAGGAGAAGGTCAGTAATGGAGAACCCACCATCCCCTCCACTGTGGCTGAAGAATTCAAATTCAACCCCTTTATGAGAGTCAAGTAAGGACAACTCTAATGATTCAGCCATTTTTTAAAAGCACTCGCTCATGTGGGCACAAGCAGCACTGATCTTTAATATGAGCATCAGACAATCCACAAGTGCCCTCTTGAGCTTTGTGTCATAGAGGAATGCAGGGAAGAAGAGGATTTTAGCATGGAAATGAAAGTGCCAATGCTCACTGGGTGTGTGGTGAAATCATTTAAAGTCACATCTTCCTTGCTTTCTATTCCAGAGAGAAGTCGGTGCAAGAGCATGCTGGGCAGAATGACCCTGTTGAAACCATGAGGAGTCTCCGTAAGGAGAAAGATGGCTTCCGGGTCCCCAAGGAGTGACGGCAGAATGGAGTCTAGTGAAATCCGTTCCACTACATGTGTACCAGTGCACTGCGAGCTGTTACTAACAACTATGGCGAAATATTTCGTACCTCTTTCATTCACTACATAAAATACTGTATTTAACTTCAACATTCTGTACATTAGCTTGTAGACCTAATGCAAGCATTAAGCAAAACATTAATTGTAGTCTCGTCGCAAGGAAGACTGGAGATTGAGTATAACTGGACTTGATACAGAATAAAATTAGATCTGTATTTCAAAAGATTGATTTAAGAATCTTGACTTGAATTAAGTTTTAATTGAGCTTTTAATCAGGGTTGATTACTGAGAAATGTACAGTTTGATGTAGAGTGAATACAGTATTGATATTCTGTAATGTGAAAAATAATATTTTCATAAACCCCAACCCACCAATTGCCATCTGCGGAAGCAAAACATAAATTAATATAAAAAGCAGGGAGAAGCTTGAAGAAGGAAATGTACATCTTAATGTGCAATGTTTGTACATTTATTTACTTTTTTTTTTCTCTGTGTAAAGTTTTCTTATCAAGTGTTTTATTACTTTTAATATGGTATATTTTCAAGACAATATTTCAGGTTTGTGTATAGTCCCTTTAGAGAAGCCAGGGCTACTTCAGTGTGAGACTGCTCTAATTTAGTGATTGTTGGACATATAAAAATTCAAGATTGAAGCACTTCCAACATTTTTTGCTCTTTGTTAATCAAAAGCTCCATATACACGCATCAGGCTTTTTTTGAGTGCAGATGTCAACTTCGTGATGCATAGGCTTTATTAAAAGCTCCATTGTCTCTTCCACTGAAAAAGCAATAAAGCACATGTATTCTGTTGTTGGCCTGACAATTCATTTCATAACCCTAATGACTGTTACCCGCTAGCAGATTTCTTGGGTTAAAACAGTGATGTTTGCTCGACATTCTGTATAAATTTTTACAAATTCACCACCCAATATAACAAAAGCTTCTAAACATTTTGTTTAATATATAAGCAATATATTTGACATATTGCTAATATTACTTAGTCCATTTTAATCAATGGCCTAGCTGCTTAACTGACAGAGCATACCATATGAAGGTATGTGCCTCTTGTTCTCACCATGCCATTCAAAGGAAGAAAACACATATTGAAAATAAATATTTTAAGTGTATGCGCTTATTTTCTACCTCTGAAACGGTTATTTTGTATTTCAAGTAAAACATGTCAGTATGTATATCACTGATTGCTGGTATTTGGTGAATAACATGTACTTGAAAGTCACACTAATGTAGCATTTTAATATGCAAAATATGGTTCATCATATAGATTATTTTTATAAATAAGGCAGAGATTATATACATTTAAACTATGTAAAATATTTCTTTAGAATTCCATCAGAAAACATTTCAAGAGTACAACAAATACTTTTCAGTGCATACAACTGAAATAACAGAATTTGCTGCTGTATTCATAATTAGTGCACACTTGACAACAGTAGTAAAGTAATAATTCTCCAACCACATTAAGGTCTGGTATGAATTAGCTTGTGTGTATAGAATCTATAGCCTGAATGTATACAGCCTTTATGTTGGTATAAATGAATGAATGATAGGCCGCCACAGTAATTAAACACTTGGCGATAATGCTCTATTTGACCTGACTGAGACAGTCCTTTAAGCACAGACAGAGAGGGATACATAGAAAGGAATTAATGGATAGAGAAATCAAGAGATGAGGGGTCCTTAAAAGCAGAGAGAGACAGAGGTGGAGAGGGAAGACAGAGAGAGGAGAGATGAGAGAGAACGCGTGAAGGAAAGTGGTAAATTCAGTCGTTTGGACGGTTCTGCAGTCATCCAGTACAGATATAAACATTGATCCAAGGTCAAGTTTTGTGATTTCACTCAATGGTTCAAATAATCCTAGAATATGGATGCATCTCAATAGACTAAATAGATTTCCTCTCATGTCCTTTCCTTTATTTCTACCAGTGGAGGCTGGTGGGAGGAGCTATAGGAGGACGGGCTCATTGTAATGGCTGGAATGGAATAATCGAACGGTATCCAACGCATCAAAGATATGGAACCCACCTTTGACTCGGTTCCCTTTATTCCATTCCAGCCATTACAATGAGCCCTCCTATAGCTCCTCCCACCAAGCTCCACTGATTTCTACTGTTATTAAAGAACTAGACATGTGACAGAAAATACCTGACAAGAATCCGCCATGCTGCTTTCACCTAATGTGTGTTAAGCTCAATGGAGATGAAACAGAGGAGGCCACTATTGAGATGTACCCTGACAGTCTTACATTCACTTACAGAAGCCAGAAACCCCTCAACATCCTTTCACCCTCTTCTTCACCATTTGACAAGGAGTCCGTTGGTGGCCTTCTCCACTGCATGGTACTGTGTGTGCAGCAGCTCCCTGGCTCTCTCCTCTCCTACACTCTGTAGCCAGGACTGGTACAGCTCTGCCACGCGCTGGTCCTCCTCGGGCACTAGAGGACGCTCCTCCCTGTACAGGTCCTCCACCTGCTGTAGTAACTCCTTGTTGTTCTGCTCTGGTAAGGGCTTCACCTGGCCTCCCCCATTCAGACAACCTGTATACACACACAGTGAAGAAACAACACACAACCCGGTTTTACAAATTCAGTTAGACTTGAACTAAAAAAAATGCCTTTACAAAGAGGAACCTTTCCTCAGGGGAATTCATGCGGTGTGCTTTCTAATACTAGATTGCCTGTGGTAGCTTCTGTGCAGGTGTAGAATAAAGATTTCAACCATAGCAGTAAATAAATAAATGGACATGACATTATAATTCAATTCCACCCTCATGCATGTTTTTTTCTTCATTCAATTGTATATAGTATCTTGTGTTTATATTAAACTAAAATGTAAACCAACAAGCCAACAAACAAAGCCTCCTCTTTCCTCACCTGACGGACAGGCCATGACCTCTACAAAGTGGTAGGGTGACTTGCCCCTCTTGAGTTTCTGCACCAGGTTCTGGATGTTGCGGAAACCGTAGGTTGCGGCGAAACGCAGCACGACCACACCGTCCCTCTCCAGGGTCACCTCCTGGAAGTCCTTGTTCCTATAGGGGACAGGTTCATCAGGGTTGTGTTCATTAGGCACCAAACGAAATAAATCAGACTGAAACAAGGACTTCTTGGACTTGTCCAATAACAAACGACTGTTTCTTCAACTTGCTCTAATTTCAAGGTTATTCTTCTCAACAAATCTATACTTCCCATGGCTGATAGGATGCAGAGGCAGACTTCCCTGCAAATCTCATCGAAATAAAGAGAGACTGAGTATTTTGCCTGCACTATTTCACAGTTGACACAACTAAGTGAATGCTAACCAATTAGCTGAGGTGAGCTCCTAACTGGGCTTTAATACTGCAGGACCCGACTGACTTACTTGAGTGTTTTGTAAGTGAGCTCCTTCACCTCCTCTCCAAACAGCTGTCTGGCAGCGTGTGTGAACACGTGATGGAGGTATCCTCCTGAACCACTCCCTGCATGACCCAGCAACTCATCACCACACACACTGCTGAACCTGCAGGGACACAAGTGCACACACACATCAGCAAGTGTGGAGTTCTCCTGACGCACGCGGCGCACGCACAAACACACCTTCTGGAGTTCTCCTGACATACAAGTATGTAGTCATTTACATGTAAAAGTCCCCTGTAGCTCAGTTGGTAGAGCATGGCGCTTGCAACGCCAGGGTTGTGGGTTCGTTTCCCATGGGGGGCCAGTATGAAAATGTATGCATTCACTAACTGTAAGTCGCTCTGGATAAGAGCGTCTGCTAAATGACTAAAATGTAAAAGATGATGACATTCAAACCCTTACATTGTATCGAATGGGGCTGGCTCCACGTCGCTGAGCAACACTTTCTCTTCCTCTAGCATCTTCAGAACTTCTCCTGTCATGAAATAAACAGAAACGGGCATCATAAAATGTACATTTAAAAATGTGATTCAAAACAGAAAAACACACACAGACACACACACACTTTGAATTTATCTGCCATAGTGGTTTAGTGTCCTCCCTACCTGAAGTGATGACACAGTCCACCTCTCTGGTCTCAGCCTCCTCCAGGTAGAAGTCAGGCCTGGAGGCCTCCAGTTTCTTATCATAGCAGGGCATCACAGTCACATGGTAGATCTGCTGAGGGCTCAGGCCCTGCAACAACAACACACCTGTCAGTCATATCCTTTAGAAGATCTCATCCTACTATACAGACATGATAGAATCATCATCGAAAATGAACACACATTCTTAATATCATCTATTAAACGTTACTCTACATCTCTGCTCTATATCACCTGACTCCATTTACTCTATTCCATAACTAACATCTAGATATTTAACCCTGCAGTCTGCATCCCTGATCCATGCTGAGTGTCAGACTCCTGCATCATCGGCTGGCGGGTGTCATTTTTTGTTTGTTTTTAAATGTGCAGGTTGGCTTTCGGTTCAAAACAATTATATTGCGGGTCAGAAACTTTTTAAATCAAGATGTTTTTATTTGTTAAAATTTACAAACCCAGGAGCTTGTTGTTTTGCATTGCTATGTGAATTCCATTCTGTGAGCGGTGAGGCAGACATAGCAGCCACGCACGCAATGAAAGTGTGGAGCAGGGAACTGTCCATTATTTGTGTGGTGCTGAAACATTTTAATTTGTCCACATGCAGAGCTTATGTTCCCTTCCCCCATGTGAGAATACATTGCCAAGTTTACTTTACAAAAATGGCTAATGTAACAGGACAAATAAAATAAAAGTTATTATCGGGGAATACACAATCATGGAAAAAGGTGCTGGGGCGAGTGAAATCCCCACTTTGGAAGGATTTTGGAGTCATTATGGACAAGGACAACAACCCGGTAGATGGATGCACAGCCTGCAAAAAGTGCAAGCAGGTATTTGTTTACGATAATTCAGTTAATTATTAGTGAATGATTATGTTAATTCAGGCTTTTGTACATTTAGACCCTATGCAGGCCATATAACGTTTAAACCAGTGCCGCTGGTAAAAGTGTAGCCTACTAAATAAATTATTCTGGGAAAGACATGAGGTACTTTAGCGACTAGTAAGTATTTTTTTAAACCTGAGGCTTTGGGCTGGATGTCTCAATGTGTAGTTCATACATGCATAATCCATGAGCAGAATTACTGTCTTACCTCAATTAGCCACGAAATCCCTAGTTTGAAAGCGACTATTTTCTGGAACCTGTGCTGCGGCATTTTCCCTAACTTTCCCCCACATGAGCCAGCCCCCTAGCAATTCGAGTTCCAGCCAATGAGATTCAGCCCATCGCCATTTGAGTGACAACTAGCAAGAATCACACACAGCAGTGCGAAAGAGAGAGCAATGACGTGGAGCTCATACAGTGGGGAGAACAAGTATTTGATACACTGCCGATTTTGCAGGTTTTCCTACTTACAAAGCATGTAGAGGTCTGTAATTTTTATCATAGGTACACTTCAACTGTGAGAGACAGAATCTAAAACAAAAATCCTGAAAATCACATTGTATGATTTTTAAGTATTAATTTGCATTTTATTGCATGACATAAGTATTTGATATATCAGAAAAGCAGAACTTAATATTTGGTACAGAAACATTTGTTTGCAATTACAGAGATCATACGTTTCCTGTAAGTCTTGACCAGGTTTGCACACACTACAGCAGGGATTTTGGCCCACTCCTCCATACAGACCTTCTCCAGATCCTTCAGGTTTCGGGGCTGTCGCTGGGCAATACGGACTTTCAGCTCCCTCCAAAGATTTTCTATTGGGTTCAGGTCTGGAGACTGGCTAGGCCACTCCAGGACCTTGAGATACTTCTTACGGAGCCACTCCTTAGTTACCCTGGCTGTGTGTTTCGGGTCGTTGTCATGCTGGAAGACCCAGCCACGACCCATCTTCAATGCTCTTACTGAGGGAAGGAGGTTGTTGGTCAAGATCTTGCGATACATGGCCCCATCCATCCTCCCCTCAATACGGTGCAGTCATCCTGTCTCCTTTGCATAAAAGCATCCCCCAAAAATGATGTTTCCACCTCCATGCTTCACGTTGGGATGGTGTTCTTGGGGTTGTACTCATCCTTCTTCTTCCTCCAAACACGGCGAGTGGAGTTTAGACCAAAAAGCTCTATTTTTGTCTCATCAGACCACATGACCTTCTCCCATTCCTCCTCTGGATCATCCAGATGGTCATTGGCAAACTTCAGACGGGCCTGGACATGCGCTGGCTTGAGCAGGGGGACCTTGCGTGCGCTGCAGGATTTTTTATCCATGACGGCGTAGTGTGCTACTAATGGTTTTCTTTGAGACTGTGGTCCCAGCTCTCTTCAGGTCATTGACCAGGTCCTGCCGTGTAGTTCTGGGCTGATCCCTCACCTTCCTCATGATCATTGATGCCCCACGAGGTGAGATCTTGCATGGAGCCCCAGACCGAGGGTGATTGACCGTCATCTTGAACTTCTTCCATTTTCTAATAATTGCGCCAACAGTTGTTGCCTTCTCACCAAGCTGCTTGCCTATTGTCCTGTAGCCCATCCCAGCCTTGTGCAGGTCTACAATTTTATCCCTGATGTCCTTACACAGCTCTCTGGTCTTGGCCATTGTGGAGAGGTTGGAGTCTGTTTGATTGAGTGTGTGGACAGGTGTCTTTTATACAGGTAACGAGTTCAAACAGGTGCAGTTAAAACAGGTAATGAGTGGAGAACAGGAGGGCTTCTTAAAGAAAAATTAACAGGTCTGTGAGAGACGGAATTCTTACTGGTTGGTAGGTGATCAAATACTTATGTCATGCAATAAAATGCAAATGAATTACTTAAAAATCATACAATGTGATTTTCTGGATTTTTGTTTTAGATTCCGTCTCTCACAGTTGAAGTGTACCTATGATCAAAATGACAGACCTCTACATGCTTTGTAAGTAGGAAAACCTGCAAAATCAGCAGTGTATCAAATACTTGTTCTCCCCACTGTATATGCAAATATGTGATGTAGTACACAATTTTCGGGGACCACTTTTAGCTCGTGGACGCTACTTTCAGAACTACAGGCTAAAAAGTATACAAATGTACCGGAGAATCCCTTTAAGTTTCAATTAAACTATTTGATTATCTAAACAATACTGAATGTAAGGGTCTTGTTTTGTTATGTCGGCTATAGGCTTTCATTAGGTAAGAAGGCTAATTAGAAGGCTCCTTTTTTCAAAGCGATTTCAGTTGTCAATGTGCCGCATAGCATTGTGAAGAAAAAAAATAATATATATATATAGTTCTTAATTCATGTTGAATAGACATGCAGACAAATTCACTCATGCAGGGAAGGGGAATATTAGCCTACTACTCAGGAGTCATAAACACTAAATAAATCGATGTTATTTGGCGGATAATGTATCAGCTCTCAGAACAATTTTATGCGGATGGGTCGGGTTGCACAGAAAAATATGTCCTGATGTCTGGTATCGGGTGGAGATCAGAATTGATGTGGCTGGCGCGGGACGGGTGCGGCTCCAAAAAACAGACCCATGCAGGACACCATGGGTGTCAATGAGCCCCTACCAACCTGCTGGCCAGCGAAGAAGCCCTTCACCAGAGAGCCCATCATCTGCTGTGGGGAGCGGGTGGTGCTGACGTAGGGCAGGATGAACTCTCCATGGGTTTTCTCTGCATAGCAGATCCAACCTGAACACAACACAAGCCTGTATTATTACTGGACCTGGAAGAGACCAGGGCCTGTATTTATAAAGTGTCTCAGAGTAGGAGATGATCTATTCTCTTATTCCTCTTATTCCCTCTTCTGGCCGTGACCCCACTCTCTGAGGGTATCTCAGGGGGAGTTGGGATATGCAAAAAACACATTTCCAATTAATACACACTTGTACATGTGTGAAATAGGACAAATATAAGCACCCACCCACTTCTAATCTGAGGAACTTTGTGAAATTGGGCCTTGGTTTCTGAAGTTCTATTGAAAGGATTCTGGCCTGGAGATAATCAGGGACTAGTGAATGGGTTGAGGTACAGCTGGTTACCTGGGCAGGCAGAGGCCAGCATGGGCAGGGCCTGCTTGTCCTGTCCCTTCCGATGGAACCGCTCCACAAACTCCCTCTGACTCTCCAACAGGCTGAAGGTCCGGCTGAAGCTGGTGTCAAACACGTGGTGAACCCCTGAAACACAACAGTCAGTATATTTTATCTAAATATAATGTAGATCACTAATGTGTCAGATAAACTGATGTCCTATATTACACAAATGTTTATCTTTTAACCTTCCCACTCACCCAGACCCTTGAAGAAGGCGGTGAGCCTCCTGCCCGCCTCACTGCTGCTCAGGCCATAGCGTGCTGCCAGGGAGGCTCTGGACTGTGGGGACACAGACACCACCACCACCTTCTGCTCTGGTACACCCGCCTGCTGGGGAGAGGAAGGGAGACTAGTTACACACAGGGAATAAATTATTGGCACAGATACAGACACCATCATCATCAGTGAACACTCTGGGTTGAGTATGACTGGTGGGTCCTGTTTGTGGATCTTCAGATGGCTGACAACACTCACACCTTACTCTACCTTGTTGTTGCGTAGCACCCTATAGATCTCTTCATGACTCTGCTGTGTGATAAGGACACTCTCAGCTGAGGTGATGCAGCCACTGCAGGCCAGGCAGTCATTCAGAGTGATCTTAGCTTTCTCCAGCTTCTGCTTTCCACCATCCTGGAGACACAAAGAACAAGGTGGAGTAATATTGTACTGTAGGTAAACAGAGAGAAAGAAAATGTGTCTCAATAAGTAGCATCCTCTCCTCAAATTAATTTGATAAAGTAAAACAAATCCCATAAGGCAGCCATATTGCTTTCACCAATCCTGTGTCTTCAGAACAAGTGCAGGTGAAGGAGAGATGAGAAGAGGAAGCAACATGGGAGTTTTGAGATTCACCCTCAGTGAAGCAGGCTCATGACAGTTGACATGTTAGTCAATGTGATATCATCACAGCTCCTGCTGTGGTCACAATGTGGGAAACATTGAGGCATCCGCACCTGGTTAACCTGGAAATAGCTCCCATCATCTTCTATTTGAATTTTAGCCACAGATCTGCCTTGCTTCTTCTCCACCTTGACTGGTTTCACACATTCCTGGGAAAGGAAAGGAGAGCGAGTAGCAATCAGTTTAAGGGGGAAAATACAATCACAAACAATACTAGCTAGCTTAGTCACATCCAGGTGCTTACAGTATAAGGACCAATGAAATTAAAGTGAAATGAACTAATGGTGTGTCTGACGACAGACAACTGTCACAGATAAAATTGGACATCTTTGGCTAAGTTCTTCAACCTAGGAAGTTAGCTAGTCAAATGAGTCACATGTCATTTCGATGACCTAGCTACTTAGCGAGAGAGAAAACCAACTAGCTAGTAGCGGAGGCTGGAAGGAAACAACGTATTTGACTCCATTCCATGATCCCATTACAGTCATTACAATGAGCCCGTCCTCCTATAACTCCTCCCACCAGCCTGCGCGACTATCTATCTAGATTAAAACACGAAAACATGCGCTTTCAATTCAAAACCACCATTGCTTCAACCAATTTACACAGCAATGCCAATAGAGCAACATACGCCTTTGGAAGTTGGACAGATAATACTCTATTTGACAGCTAGACAGTACTTAAGAGGTTAGCAAACGTTAGCTAACTAGCTAGCTAGGTAACGTTAACTAGCTACTGCGAGTGGCGACCAGTGGGTCGTTAACATTAAAATAACCACATTAGACCTAAGCCAAAATGATGTAAAACATGTTTAATAAGCTGATTTTTTATGGTTAAGTGTTATTTACCTGGGAAGGAGTGATAAAATCATCTAGATCTGTCAACTGCAAAACACCGCTAAATTGGGACGCCATGTTTAGTGCTGCAGTAAAGCAGTTTGTGTTTACTTTGTGTCGTAAACATGCTTCGTTAGAGAATGTGCTTCTCTCATAATACCAACCAATTTTGATGCTAGGTATTTTTAAACAGTACCCACGTTTGCCGAAGCGATTAAATAAAAATAAATAATGTGCGTATAAACCCCATTTATTTCAGCTCTTAGTATTCACATACCAGAATCAAATCATATACAACTATGAATCAATACACTCTTTTAATTGGTATTGTACACTGTCAGCATTGAGGTAGGCTATGATAAAGGAAACCCAAGGTGACCAAAACTTGATATAGGATACCATAACCTACACATCCAGGGAACTGTCAGAGCTCCTCGTTAAAGAAAAAATCCTGTATTAACAATAAAATAACAATAATCAAGTTAAAACCTTTTAATACATTTCAATCAAGAATAATCAACTAATATGTGCAAAATACACAATCTTCAATTTGTAATGACTGCACATTTAATTTGTAATGACTGCACATTTAATTTGTAATGACTGCACATTTAATTTGTAATGACTGCACGTTTGTAATGAGCAACCAGTGTTCAACAATGTTGTACAATGAGCCAGTGTTTTAACTTGAGACTGTGCAGCAGCACATCAATAGAACTTAAAGAGCTACATCCTGTAAGCTGTACAGGCACGTTAACGTCGCAGTATAATATAGACTGCATGAATCTTACAGCGCAATTTGAACATAACAGGATCAGTGTTCCTTTCTGTAGTGTTCATATTCAAGCATACACTTGTAATAAACATCTCTTTGCTCATAACCCATAGACCAGGGGTGTCAAACTCATTTTAGCTCAGGGGCCACATGGAGGAAAATCTATTCCCAAGTGGGCCGGACCGGAAAAATCATGGTATATATAACTTAAAAACAACAACTTCAGATTGTTTTCTTTGTTTTAATACGATCAACATACAACATAAAGCTGGAGCCTGAGGACAGTGTGTCCGAAATAGTACAAGCACAACATCACTATTAATCATAAAACACGTAAAGTTTATTTGAAAATTCTAAAGAAAAAGAACACACAAACACACAATGCCTCAGTGATTAACAGAACTGTTTCACAGATCACAGAACTATATCAGGGTGTCATTTCTCAGGCAGAAATGTAGATAAAAATAATGAAATCCTGTTCCCCAAACAAGTGCAAGAACCACAGAGTCAAGAATAGGTTAAATATACAAATAAAATAAAATCAATTAAAAACAATAGCACATCAACATAAAAACATATAAACATACATCTGAAAGCGTTGCTCAAACTCCCGTAACAGTCCCGTTATTTTATCTTTGAACCGCTTCATGTCTGCCACATGTTGGGTCGCGCACACATTTTTCAGACAGGGGAAGTGAGCTGCATCACCACCGGCAAGTTGCGTCTCCCAAAATGACAGCTTCAACTTGAAAGAACGTATGCTGTCATAATACTGCGTGACAACTTTGTTGCGCCCTTGCAGCTGTTTGTTCAAGTTATTCAGGTGCTCTGCACCATCTGTAGCCAGGCTGACAGCGCGGGACCAGTCCACTCCGACCCTGTCCAGCGCGCCGACGAGTGCGGTAAAAATATCAGCTGCTGTCGTTGTATCTGTCATCGGCACCAACTCCACGAACTCCTCGGTGACGGTCAATGTGTCATCAACTCCGCGGATGAAAATGGCCAGTTGTGCAACATCTGTAATGTCCGTGCTTTCATCAATTGCAACCGAAAACGCAATAAATGACTTTACTTTTTGCTTCAACTGGCTGTCCAAATCCACTGAAAGATCGGAAATCCTGTCTGCAACTGTGTTTCTTGTCAGGCTGATATTTGCAAAAGCCTGCCGCTTTTCAGGGCACACAATCTCCGCTGCCTTCATCATGCATGTTTTTACAAATTCACCCTCACTAAATGGTTTTGAAGCCACTGCGATTTCATTAGCAATGAGGTAGCTAGCTTTCACTGCAGCGTCACTGATGTCTCGGCTGTGAGTAAACACAGACTGCTGTTTCTTCAGACCCGCCAACAGTTCATTCACCTTCTCTCATCTCCGCTGTCCTTGAAAGTTGTCATATTTGTCGGCATGAAGACTCACATAGTGGCGACGAAGGTTATATTCTTTCAGCACTGCAACATGCTCTGAACACACCAAACATACAGCTTTCCCATTCAATTCCATGAATAAATAGGATGACCATTTTTCTTGGAACACTCTGCACTCTGCGTCCACTTTTCTCTTTTTTGACAGAGACATATTGGGGCAATGAGGGTGCCAAAGCACATAAATTTAAAAGTAGAAGCCATAATAAATATCGCGGGCAAAACAAAGTAGCTCATTGGCTGCACGTGCTTGACCTACTTGCTCTGCCCCGGTATAAACAGTTTGCTTGCTTAACACAATTGCTATTGCGCCATCCAGTGGACGCAATTGGAACAGCAGTTTATTTTATTGAAAAATTGCAGCGCATTTTTATACTTTACAAAAACATTTTTTGTTTGTTTTGTTTTTTCAAAATCATCTTGCGGGCCGGATTAAACCTGTTTGCGGGCCGGGGCCGGACGTTTGACACCCCTGCCATAGACCATCCGAGGCACTCATGCTAACATTCCAAGCAGTATAAAACATATTATGCCATGGTTACTGGCAAAACCCTTAGTTGCATCATTATGTGGCAACAGTGAGGAGCTAAAAAATACATATACAGGAACAGACAGTGTTTTAACAGAATGTTGTTCTCATCAGAGCTCCCCACCACAAACAAACAAGAAAACAAACATACAAAGAAACAGCTTCAGTGCAGATTCTGCAAAGAGCATGATTTGCTATATAAATATGAGCCATGTGACACGTCACTATTCAGTGCAATCAAACAGTTAATGCCTTGTAAAGCCAGATAGCCAAATTGTGGACCCTAGTTACAGGCTACAACTAGCACCAGTATAACTATGACCCAGAGTATTTCCTGGTCAAGTCACATGGTCAGGAAAAACTCCTTTAGACATACCAGCAACAGGTACTGTGTGCTAAGTTCCAACCCAACAGCATCAGGTCTGGAGATTGTACAAGACAAGTCCCTATAAGGTCTTCAGTGACTTTGGCTGTCCGTTCAGTTTTAGGATTCGCTCGGCATCCCGGGCATTCTCTCTCAGTACATCCATGTTGGCGTTGACATTCTCCTCCATCCACTCCTCCACTGTGTCTGGGAAGTAGATGCCCTCCATCTCCATGCGGAAGTTCTCCATGTACGTCTCCCACTTATCCAACAGTCTGGAAGAGGAGACAAAGGTTTAACTAATGAAGTAGCTGCACTTTTTTATTCGATTGTCCTCCAAGTGGCTGAATATCTCTCATACCATCTCTCATATGGTTTCCTTTTATTTTCCTATTGATAGCTTGGCTCTTATTTTTCTGGTGGACCAGTGGTTGGTGTGCTTTATCCCTGGTCCAGATGTTACTACCTGTGTCTTTAGGGCAGCCATGGCCCAAATGTGTTTCTTGGCTGGTCCTTGTAGGTCGTACAGGCTATACTATTAGTAACCTTAGGACCACTATGCGAATATATTGTATTTGTGTGTGTGTGTGTGTGTGTGTGTGTGTGTGTGTGTGTGTGTGTGTGTGTGTGTGTGTGTGTGAGAGTGATTGGGTTGAGTGTGAATGTGAACAATAGTTACTTAAACACTTGAAGTACTCCCCTGCCACGAACTCAGCTCAGTTTGGCCTGAAGTAGTTTTTATTTCTGAGAACATAGTTGTTTCTATCTAGGTAAGATAGTGGACTGTGGACATATTGGAGTATTTGATAAATGTAGTATTCGTAGTCCTAGCTTTTAGAGTTTGGAAAGAACATGTTCCTATCAGCACCAGAACTCTGAAGTGAAGCGTGTTAGTTTTTCCCCTCTTGTGATCATATTTGCTGTTATTTTTGTATTATTTTGTTATTACTACAGCAGCACTACTGCATCATTTGTCTGAAAGAAGTGGGCCGTTCAATGTGGAGCAATCGAGTGCTACAGAATGTATGACTGCTAATCGTGCTTATAGTCATCTGTGTCTTGCATTTCCAGGCAAGGTTTTATTGCCCTGTGTAGCTCAGTTGGTAGAGCATGGCGTTTGCAACGCCAGGGTTGTGGGTTCGATTCCCACGGGGGGGGCAGTATGAAAAATGTATGCACTCAGTAACTGTAAGTTGCTCTGGATAAGAGTGTCTGCTAAATGACTAAAATGTAAATGTAAATGTAAATATCTCCAGATAATGTCTCATCTCTGTGGCGTTAATATCTCTCATACATCCAGATAATGTCTCATCTCTGTGGCGTTAATATCTCTCATACATCCAGATAATGTCTCATCTCTGTGACGTTAATATCTCTCATACATCCAGATAATGTCTCATCTCTGTGGCGTTAATATCTTTCATACATCCAAATAATGTCTCATCTCTGTGGCGTTAATATCTCTCATACATCCAGATAATGTCTCATCTCTGTGGCGTTAATATCTCTCATACATCCAGATAATGTCTCATCTCTGTGGTGAAGAGAAAGATGATGGCTAACCATCAAGAATTTAAAAAAAAGCATTACTTACTTATTCAGCTGATCTTGAAAGAATTCTATAATTCTTGAATTTGCAAAATTGTATTTTCTGTGGTAGCGACTGAAACCCCCTTTGATGTGGCTGTGTGAGATAAACATCAGATGAATAGACAATACATTGCCATCAGAAAAATATATTGTATTTTCTTTGCTTCTGAATGACTTCTCATTGCTTATGTGGTCTTCTTCGCACTCTTGAATCACAAATAAAAACAAAAGCGATGGATGCTTACTAGTGTTTCATGAGGGCTTCCACCTCCTTCTGCAGGTTTGTGTGAATGTAAAGCACCATGTGGTAGATCTGAGAGCCTGAGAAGGCTCCACTCCCCTCACTAAAGAGGCAGAGGAAAAGGAAAGAAAGGTCAAGCACTTTACTAAACAACATATGTTTTGTTAAGTTCACAAAGCAAGGCATTTCAAGTAAACTATATGTGACATGGTACAGTTCAGGTTGACTTAAGAAAGGAATGTAGCCACACACTCTTGCTCCGACACAAAAGAGAAATCACCAAGTTCCACCTTCCTCACAAATTCAGGTGTACGTTTTCCTTACTCTAGAAAATTGCAATTGCTCTTTCTCATAATACAAAACAGTATTTCCGTTGAAGTTGACTGAAGAAAGGTCATCACATTTGATTAAATCGTAATGTTCAAAAACATTGAAATTGAGATTACTACACTCTTGCGCGTACAAAGCTCTCCCTCGCCCTCCATTTGGCAAATCTGACCATAATTCTATCCTCCTGCTTACAAGCAAAAACTAAAGCAGGAAGCACCAGTGACTAGGTCAATAAAAAAGTGGTCAGATGAAGCAGATACTAAGCTACAGGACTGTTTTGCTACCACAGACTGGAATATGTTCCAGGATTCTTCCGATGGCATTGAGGAGTACACCACATCAGTCACTGGCTTCATCAATAAGTGCATCGATGACGTTGTCCCAACAGTGACTGTACGTACATACCCCAACCAGAAGCCATGGATTACAGGCAACATCCGCACTGAGCTAAAGGGTAGAGCTACCGCTTTCAAAGAGTGTGACACAAGCCTACCAGACGAGCTGAATTACTTCTATGCTCGCTTCGAGGCAAGTAACACTCAAACATGCATGAGAGCATCAGCTGTTCCGGGCGACTGTGTGATCACGCTCTCCGTAGCCGATGTGAGTAAGACCTTTAAACAGGTCAACATTCACAAGGCCGCAGGGCCAGACGGATTACCAGGACGTGTACTCCGAGCATGCGCTGACCAACTGGCAAGTGTCTTCACTGACATTTTCAACCTCTCCCTGTCTGAGTCTGTAATACCAACATGTTTCAAGCAGACCACCATAGTCCCTGTGCCCAAGAACTCTAAGGTAACCTGCCTAAATGACTACCGAATTTGCATACCGCTCCAACAGATCCACAGATGATGCAATCTCTATTGTGCTCCACACTGACCTTTCACACCTGGACAAAAGGAACACCTATGTGAGAATGCTATTCATTGACTACAGCTCAGCGTTCAACACCATAGTGCCCTCAAAGCTCATCACTAAGCTAAGGACCCTTGGACTAAACACCTCCCTCTGCAACTGGATCCTGGACTTCCTGACGGGCCGCCCCCAGGTGGTAAGTGTAGGTAACAACACATCCGCCACGCTGATCCTCAACACGGGGGCCCCTCAGGGGTTCGTGCTCAGTCCCCTCCTGTACTCCCTGTTCACTCATGACTGCATGGCCAGGCATGACTCCAACACCATCATTAAGTTTGCCAATGACACAACAGTGGTAGGCCTGATCAACGACAACGACGAGACAGCCTATAGGGAGGAGGTCAGAGACCTGGCCGTGTGGTGCCAGGACAACAAGACAAAGGAGATGATTGTGGACTACAGGAAAAATAAGAGGACCGAGCACGCCCCCATTCTCATTGACGGGGCTGTAGTGGAGCAGGTTGAGAGCTTCAAGTTCCTTGGTGTCCACATCACCAACAAACTAACATGTTCGAAGCACACCAAGACAGTCGTGAAGAGGGCACGACAAAACCTATTCCCCCTAAGGAGACTGAAATGATTTGGCATGGGTCCTCAGATACTCAAAAGGTTCTACAGCTGCACCATCGAGAGCATCCTGACTGGTTGCATCACTGCCTGGTATGGCAACTGGTCGGCCTCCGACCGCAAGGCACTACAGAGGGTAGTGCGTACAGCCCAGTACATCACTGGAGCCAAGCTTCCTGCCATCCAGGACCTCTATACCAGGCGGTGTCAGATGAAGGCCCTAAAAATTGTCAAAGACTCCAGACACCCTAGTCATAGACTGTTCTCTCTGCTACCGCACGGCAAGCGGTACCGGAGCGCCAAGTCTAGGTCCAAGAGGCTTCTAAACAGCTTCTACCCCCAATCCATAAGACTCCTGACCATCTAATCAAATGGCTACCCAGACTATTTGCATTGCAAATAACATTTGATTTGATTTGATTTACTACTAACCAGATATCTTTCTCCACCTTGATGTTGCAGCCCAGTATGTGGTGAGCCTCCATCTTTGCCTTTTCGTCAAATGCACCTGTCCAGCAGACGCATGCATTATGTTAGTTACAAGACCGGTATACTGTAATACTTTATTTGTGGACTATTTTGCCAAAATCTTTGCCATATATTCAATAATCCCCACTTTGTGTGCCCACCCACCCTATATTTCTGTTATTTCCTGTGGCGAAGGTGCGCTGTAGGCACGTAAATGCGCACTGACTCCCACCTATTTCGAGCACATTCATTTCTTAATTGAGTGAATTGTTTGCCCTTTGTTTGCCAGTGTTTACCACAGGTGGCTGGTAGCACCTTAATTGGGTAGGATAGGCTCATTGTAATGGCTGGAACGGAATTAATGGAATGGTATCAAACACATCAAACACATGGTTTCCATATGTTTAATACCATTCCATTTACTCCATTCCATCCATTATTATGAGCCATCCTCCCCTCACCAGCCTCCTGTGGTGTTTACCAATGCCCCCGCTAAATATGTAATCATCAGTGAAGTTACTGTTAATCCCCACCATTCGCACATTTAGAATGTCTGGTTACGGTAATTTACAGTATTAATACATTCATTCCGTTCTCATTATCGTAGTGGACACGTTCTTTGGAGAGCTCACAAACTGCGCAAAACACTTCTGAGTAAGAAGCTTTGGTTTATTTAATTATATTCACCAGTTTTCTGTCTGGTTTCTCAGCCTTGTAAATGTTGAATGCACCCACGCTCACATAGTGCCAGGATGGGTGTGGATTATGGTATTTAAAGGAAAAAAAATAAACTCAACAACTATCTTTTGGTATGTTTTTCATTAGTTTACTGTTGATACAATCCCAAAGTTTTTTTTTGTCAGCAGTGAAGTTTTCAAGATATAAGATTTTCAAAGAGCAAAGTGTCACTTGCCGTTGCTATGGATATTCACAGACTCGGAGCCGCCATGAGAAATGCGCATGCAGAGCGAGCTCCGCGCAAGGAGCGAGTGACAGACAGAGAGGAGCAGCTAATGGATTTACTAACAGAGGAAGTTATTTCTGATTTTGGGCTTCGGGCAGGGCCGGGCCTTAAATTTGGCAGAAGCAATCAGGCCTGGTTAGGGTCTTAACGTCACAGGCATGGTTAGGGCTTGGGCTTAAAATTCATGCCCGTGCAGGTCTCTACCACCTGTGCCTTTATGCTTAGGGTAGGTTTTTCCTGTTAGGAGGTTTTTTCTTTTTGAATACTGACATTTAGAAGTCAGACGTTTGTAAATATATCAACTTGTAAATGTATCACCCTCATCACCAGTGCTGTGTAAATAAAAATAAAAAAACACTCATTTGCACCTCTACCTGCCTGCCTCCTGCTGAATCTTTGTCCTTACGACTGCGAGAAGGTCTCTATTTTACATTTACCCTGGCACTTACCATGCTTTAAGCTCTGTAGACACATAGCCAGGGAGGGAATGCCAACTGGGAGGAGTTCACACAACACTGTATGGTGCTCAAACCTGAAGGGTCAAATATTTCAAACACTGAGGTGCACTGTTTCATAACACAGACACACAGTAAAAGACATGATCCTACAGTTGGTTTAGTTACCAAGTTTAATGGGCCAATGGAATGAGTTATGCCTTATACAGTATATCTTCTGCATGCTCTGGTTTAGTACATACACTTTGAACATTCCCAAGACGTTATCAGTATCAGAGTCAATTGTGATTGATTAGTGTCAGGGTTGCACAATTCTGGTAATTTCCCCCAAATTGCCAGGTTTTCCAGAAATCCCTTTTGGAAGATTGCTGGAATCAGAAGGGAATAAGCATGAAATCCGGAATCCTCCAACCAGGATTTCTGGAAAACCTTGGAATTTTGGAAAAGTTACTGAAATGTTGCAACCCTAATCAATGTCTTACCTTTGCCATCCAGTTAGCAGGATGCCATGGAGGGTTATGGAGGGGTATTTGGTCATAGAGTTCATGACCTTTATCCATGACAGATGGTTCTGTAGGTGATAGTCAAGAGGGGTCCATCGCTGGTCAATACCTGTGCCCCCTTTGAATGCACTGGCGAACCATACACCCTTGAAACCGGCCTCATGGTATCTAGATATCAATGTTCCTGTTCAAAATAGAAAACATTAAAATGGGGTATTGGTAAACACAATATTTTCCCTCTCTTATTCAAAAAGTGTAAACACTTTTACAATGGTCTAGACTCTAACGTGTCATCAGTAATCCCAATTACCCCACCAAAGACATTATTTAAAAAAGTATACTTGGTCATAACATACTTTATATGGGCAAATCAAATTCATAAAATAAAAAGAAAAGTTTTATATCTTCCTATGTCTGAGGGTGGTTTTAACCTTCCAGACTTGGAATTGTATCAACTCGCTACCCAGGGCTTTTACTTACGACATATAGTTAAATATACTAAAGAGGAACAATGAGTACATATTGAACATGCTCATCCCCAGAATATTTTTACGTGTCTATTTTCAAAGGATAAAGCTAAGAACATGAACAACTTCATAGTTACGAACACTATAACAATATGGAAGAAAATGAAACGTATTCTACAAGAACCAATATCACTCCCATAAAATACAACCCTATGGAACAATCCTTGGATAGCTTTTCAGAATTGACCGATTAATTGGTCCACATGGAAAACTAAAGGCATAGAAACCTTAAATAAATTGGTAATAGGAAATACATGTATTTGGTTGAATTAAAAAGCAATTTGGGACTGACCAATGTTGATATTTTCAAATACATGCAACTTAAAAGTTTCATATCACAAAATTTCGATTTGAATCTTATTTGAGTCATAAAAGGATATTCATATGAAAGGTAAGATATATAAAACCTTGCAGAGAGCCTATCCAACTGACAATCTCTTAGAACAAATATAAACTATTGGAACCAAGACTTAAAAGGAACTGATGTTGGCACATGATGGAGGGGAGGTTGGAACATAACTAACGAAATTACAGTTAACGAAAAAGTATGCTTAGTCCAGTTTAAACTAATGTATAGAATTTATTAAACTGTACAAGAGACAAAATTCACAAATTCTACAGCACAACGGCAGAGTCATGTCTTAAGTGTAAAATGAACAATGACTCAATAATCCGTGCTTTCTGGGAATGCTATAAAGTCCAAAAGTTGTGGGCGGAGCTAGAAAGTTGGCTGTCAGAAGTATTACAATGTAAATGTCTTTTAATCCGTCTGTCTGCATATTTCAAGACATATGGCATATGGGGGTGTAGTGAGATACCCAATGGGCTGGACGATTCACTTCTCATCACTCATCTTGAAAATACGTATACTAAAAACTTGAAATCAATCAATCCGCCATCATTAACACAATGGAAAAATCTAATGATTTATTATTTAAATATTTAAATAGCATGGGCGACCGAGAAAAACGAATTGGTACAATTTAAGGCCATGTGTCAAAAACCAATGCAGGCACTAGGAATGGGGGTGTGAGCATGCGGGTCTAGGCAGATTAACTGTAGTCAATGTTTGTGTGCGTCTGTAAGTTGTTGTTCATATGTGTATGTTTGTATCTGGGGTGGAATTTTAGAAGGAAAAAAACACGATTACAAAAAATGTAATGATGGCTTAGCAGTTTTCAAAACTGAAAACATAAACATACCTATACCATCTGTATCCATTTTCTTCAAATAGTTCCATATTGTTGGGGAAGCAAGATCCTGCAGGCCTGACTCTAGAGGTATGAATAGATGAACAATCAGTTATAGAGCAACTAGTCAGACACTTAGTGGGGTTTAACAATGTCCATTGTAATGCACATGGCATAATTCATTGTAATAAACATGGTATAAAGTAAAAATATATATATAACATACAAGTACTTGTGAGTCCTGAAGTCAGTCAGTTATAATTACAAAAACATACATTCATTTAATCAATACACAGTACAGTAGGAGTGCTAGGTGATCTCATCATCACACCTTTGATAGTGGCAGGGCTGATCTTCCTCAACATGTCGTCCCACAGAATCACTCTGACCCCTGACCTCCTCTCTGTGATGAAACGGGCCAATGACACTGCATGGTTCAGGAACATTTTCCCAACATCCCCCTTGTTGCTATGTAACCAGTTTTTAGAGTCCTGGCTCTCTCCCAGACCCCTCACCTGAGGAATATGGACACACACACACACACACACACACACACACTGTATTATGAATGGAACTATAGAAACCAGGGGGTATGAATAATGTAGGCCTATCTCATTGGCCTTGTAACTATCTACTTGCACTGTATTTGCATATCTCAATATCCTGTTGAACGCAAAGTCCTACAGACCGATACGATTACAAACAGTAGTAGTGTTCTAGTTCATACACATACAAACACACGGCATACACACACACACACACACCTCATCAGCCCCCATGTGGAACCAGCGTGCGTCAGGATGACAGTCCATGACCTGGGAGACCATGTCCTTGACCAGAGCCACAGAGCCAGGATGGTGGGGGTTCAGACTGTTAGGGAAGGCCCTCACCTCCCTCAGGTGGAAATACCTCTCATGCTTCAACACAAACTATCCAGAGGAAGAAAGAGGAGGACAGATGAAAGAGGAGATTTCTGACATAGTTTTGACACAGGCAACAGTGGTTATATTTCATTACACAATAGTATTGAATGGTCTCTCTAAGAGCCATATATTTAGATAGATATCTAGCATGGCTCTGGTCGACTTAATGTGATCATGACTGAAAACGAGCATTCCAAGGAATGTATAGTTATTCTTGCTTTTCTGGTATGGTTACAATATAACACAAGTTATCTTCTCATTTTAGGTCATGTTGACAAACATCAGCCTCGAAACCTTAATGACTTGGAGAAGATCTGCAAAGAGGAGTGGGACAAAATCCCTCCTGAGATGTGTGCAAACCTGGTGGCCAACTACAAGAAACATCTGACCTCTGTGATTGCCAACAAGAGTTTTGCCACCAAGTACTAAGTCATGTTTTGCAGAGGGGTCAAATACTTCCCTCATTAAAATGCAAATCAATTCATAATATTTTTGACATGCGTTTATCTGGATTTTCTTGTTGTTATTCTGTCTCTCACTGTTCAAATAAACCTACCATTAAAATGATAGACTGATCATGTCTTTGTCAGTGGGCAAACGTACAAAATCAGCAGGGGATCAAATACTTTTTTCCCTCACTGTAAGCTGTAAGTGGAAGCCTAAGTGTTGTTGTCCATTAGTTTACGCCAATTAGGTGAGGGGTGGTAGGGTTAGGAGAAAATAATAAAGGAAAATATATACATAAAAAAATATATATATATACAGTGGGGGAAAAATGTATTTAGTCAGCCACCAATTGTGCAAGTTCTCCCACTTAAAAATATGAGAGAGGCCTGTAATTTTCATCGTAGGTACACGTCAACTATGACAGACAAAATGAGAAATAAAAATCCAGAAAATCACATTGTAGGATTTTTAATGAATTTATTTGCAAATTATGGTGGAAAATAAGTATTTGGTCAATAACAAAAGTTTCTCAATACTTTGTTATATACCCTTTGTTGGCAATGACACAGGTCAAACATTTTCTGTAAGTCTTCACAAGGTTTTCACACACTGTTGCTGGTATTTTGGCCCATTCCTCCATGCAGATCTCTTCTAGAGCAGTGATGTTTTGGGGCTGTCACTGGGCAACACGGACTTTCAACTCCCTCCAAAGATTTTCTATGGGGTTGAGATCTGGAGACTGGCTAGGCCACTCCAGGACCTTGAAATGCTTCTTACGAAGCCACTCCTTCGTTGCCCGGGCGGGGTGTTTGGGATCATTGTCATGCTGAAAGACCCAGCCACGTTTCATCTTCAATGCCCTTGCTGATGGAAGGAGGTTTTCACTCAAAATCTCACGATACATGGCCCCATTCATTCTTTCCTTTACACGGATCAGTCGTCCTGGTCCCTTTGCAGAAAAACAGCCCCAAAGCATGATGTTTCCACCCCCACGCTTCACAGTAGGTATGGTGTCCTTTGGATGCAACTCAGCATTCTTTGTCCTCCAAACACGATATATATTTTGGTTTCATCTGACCATATGACATTCTCCCAATCCTCTTCTGGATCATCCAAATGCACTCTAGCAAACTTCAGACGGGCCTGGACATGTACTGGCTTAAGCAGGGGGACACGTCTGGCACTGCAGGATTTGAGTCCCTGGCGGCGTAGTGTGTTACTGATGGTAGGCTTTGTTACTTTGGTCCCAGCTCTCTGCAGGTCATTCACTAGGTCCCCCCGTGTGGTTCTGGGATTTTTGCTCACCGTTCTTGTGATCATTTTGACCCCACGGGGTAAGATCTTGCGTGGAGACCCATATCGAGGGAGATTATCAGTGGTCTTGTATGTCTTCCATTTCCTAATAATTGCTCCCACAGTTGATTTCTTCAAACCAAGCTGCTTACCTATTGCAGATTCAGTCTTCCCAGCCTGGTGCAGGTCTACAATTTAGTTTCTGGTTACCTTTGACAGCTCTTTGGTCTTGGCCATAGTGGAGTTTGGAGTGTGACTGTTTGAGGTTGTGGACAGGTGTCTTTTATACTGATAACAAGTTCAAACAGGTGCCATTAATACAGGTAACGAGAGGAGGACAGAGGAGCCTCTTAAAGAAGAAGTTACAGGTCTGTGAGAGCCAGAAATCTTGCTTGTTTGTAGGTGACCAAATACTTATTTTCCACCATAATTTGCAAATAAATTCATTACAAATCCTACAATGTGATTTTCTGGATTTTTTTTCCTCAATTTGTCTGTCATAGTTGACGTGTACCTATGATGAAAATTACAGGCCTCTCTCATCTTTTTAAGTGGGAGAACTTGCACAATTGGTGGCTGACTAAATACTTTTTTTCCCCACTGTATATATACACTACCGTTCAAAAGTTTGGGGTCACTTAGAAATGTCCTTGTTTTCGAAAGAAAAGCAATTTTTTTGTCCATTAAAATAACATCAAATTGATCAGAAATAATAATAATAATAATAATAATATGCTATTTAGTAGACGCTTTTATCCAAAGCGACTTACAGTCATGTGTGCATACATTTTTACGTATGGGTGGTCCCGGAGATCGAACCCACTACACTGGCGTTACAAGCGCCATGCTCTACCAATTGAGCTACAGAGGACCACCCATACGTAAAAATGTATGCACACATGACTGTAAGTCGCTTTGGATAAAAGCGTCTGCTAAATAGCATGTTATTATTATTATTTCTGATCAATTTGATGTTATTTTAATGGACAAAAAAATTTAACAGTGTAGACATTGTTAATGTTGTAAATGGCTATTGTAGCTGGAAACGGCTGATATTTAATGGAATATCTACATAGGCGTACAGAGGCCCATTATCAACAACCATCAGTCCTGTGTTCCAATGGCACGTTGTGTTTGCTAATCCAAGTTTATCATTTTAAAAGGCTAAATGATAATTAGAAAACCCTTTTGCAATTATGTTAGCACAGCTGAAAACTGTTGTGCTGATTAAAGGAGCAATAAAACTGGCCTTCTTGAGACTAGTTGAGTATCTGGAGCATCAGCAATTGTGGGTTCGATTACAGGCTCAAAATGGCCAGAAACAAAGAATTTTCTTCTGAAACTCGTCAGTCTATTCTTGTTCTGAGAAATGAAGGCTATTCCATGCGAGAAATTGCCAAGAAACTGAAGATCTTGTACAACGCTGTGTACTACTCCCTTCACAGAACTTGCGCAAACTGGCTCTAACCAGAATAGAAAGAGAAGTGGGAAGAAACATCTGACCTCTGTGATTGCCAACAAGAGTTTTGCCACCAAGTACTAAGTCATGTTTTGCAGAGGGGTCAAATACTTATTTCCCTCATTAAAATGCAAATCAATTTATAACATTTTTGACATGCGTTTTTCTGGATTTTCTTGTTGTTATTCTGTCTCTCACTGTTCAAATAAACCTACCATTAAAATTATAGACTGATCATTTCTTTGTCAGTGGGCAAACATACAAAATCAGCAGGGGATCAAATACTTTTTTCCCTCACTGTATACACCATCCAACGAAATGCTTACTTGCAGGTTCCTTCTCGACAATGCAACAACAATAAGAAATAATACAAGATAAGAATACGAACATAAAGTAAATGGCTCAGTAGAATAGAATAAACATTTTAGCATAACTATAATACAGGAAGGCACAATTTATAGTCCAATATTTACACATGTTTTGGGGTAGGGGGGTTGGGGGCAAGTGTTTAAATTGTGCAGTATTTAGTATTTAGTGGAGGGTAAACACACGTAAATGCTGTTTAAGCCCCTTTTCTATTTTGCGTGGGCGTTTACCCACCTTTTGCGGGAAAAATGCATTGAAAGTATAGGGAGCATTACTTTACTTACCGTGAACGGTGATCAGCGTAACCACCACATTTTTTTACCACTATATCACTGATATAGACAGTATCCCTGACTTACCTCGAGGTGTCCAAACACTTGCACTAAAGGAATCAGCTCCAGCTTGTTGAGTTTGGCTAGTCTCTTTATCTCCTCGATATCTTCCATACTGTTTAACAGAGAACACAGAGATAGACAGCACACTGCTAATCATTGTGACACATATTTAAATAGAACACTAAATAGAACAGTAATACATGTGTCTCTATGGATTGTACATCCTAGTTCTGACATAGTTTTATCATCAGGACCAGGAGTTTTTCCTTTGCCATGCGATCTGAAGAGGAAAACTCCAGGCCCTAGTTTTTCCCTATCAATCATAAATTGACTGAGACATCACCGTTTGGTGCTCACCTGTAGGCATACGGTGACCTGAGAATCGTCAGGTTTCCATGATAGGGAAACATGTCCTCGTACTCTATCAGAACACCATCAGCACCCAGAGAGGAGAAGAGAGGGAAGATCTGGAATGGAAACCATCACAATGATTTTGGTTCTGATGGATGAAGCAGTATACTGCATTTGTTCAATTCGATTACACTACTAGTCAAAAGTTTGGACACCCTACTCATTCAAGGGTTTTTCTTTATTTTTTACTATTTTCTACACTGTAGAATAATAGTGAAGACATCTTAACTATGAAATAACACATATGGAATCATGTAGTAAACAAAAAAGTGTTAAACAAATCAAAGTATATTTTATATTTGAGAATCTTCAAATAGCCACCCTTTGCCTTGATGACAGTTTTGCACACTTGCCATTTTCTCAACCAGCTTCACCTGGAATGCTTTTCCAACAGTCTTGAAGGAGTTCCCACATATGCTTTTTGGCTGCTTTTCCTTCACTCTTTAGTCCGACTCATCCCAAACCATCTCAATTGGGTTGAGGTCGGGGGATTGTGGAGGCCAGGTAATCTGATGCAGCACTCCATCACTCACATTCTTGGTAAAATAGCCCTTACACAGCCTGGAGGTGTGTTGGGTCATTGTGATGTTGAAAAACAAATGATATTCCCACTAAGCTCAAACCAGATGGGATGGCGTATTGCTGTAGAAGGCTGTGGTAGCCATGCTGGTTAAGTGTGCCTTGAATTCTAAATAAATCACAGACCGTGTCACCAGCAAAGCACCCCCACACCATAACACCTCCTCCTCCATGTTTTACGGTGGGAAATACACATGCGGAGATCATCCGTTCACCAACACCGCGTCTCACAAAGACACGGCGGTTAGAACCCAAAATCTCCAATTTGGACTCCAGACCAAAGGACAAATTTCCACCGGTCTAATGCTCGTGTTTCTTGGCCCAAGCTGGTCTCTTCTTCTTATTGGTGTCCTTTAGTAGTGGTTTCTTTGCAGCAATTCGACCATGAAGGACTGATTCACACAGTCCCCTCTGAACAGTTGATGTTGAGATGTGTCTGTTACTTGAACTCTGTGAAGCATTTATTTGGGCTGCAATTTCTGAGGCTGGTACCTCTAATGAACTTATCCTCTGCAGCAGAGTTAACTCTGGGTCTTCCATTCCTGTGGCGGTCCTCATGAGAGCCAGTTTCATCATAGCGCTTGATGGTTTTTGCGACTGCACTTGAAGAAACTTTCAAAGTTCTCTGTATTGACTGACCTTCATGTCTTAATGTAATGATGGACTGTCATTTATCTTTGCTTATTTGAGCTGTTCTTGCCATAATATGGACTTGGTCTTTTACCAAATAGGGCTATCTTCTGTATACCACCCCTACCTTGTCACAACACAACTGATTGGCTCAAACGCATTAAGAAGGAAATACATTCCACAAATTAACTTTTAAGAAGGCACACCTGTTAATTGAAATGCATTCCAGGTGACTACCTCATGAAGCTGGTTGAGAGAATGCCAAAAGTGTGCAAATCTGTCATCAAGGCAAAATATATTTTGATTTGTTTAACACTTTTTTGGTTACTACATGACTTCATATGTGTTATTTCATAGTTCTGATGTCTTCACTATTATTCCACAATGTAGGAAATAGTAAAAATAAAGAAAACCCCTGGAATGAGTAGGTGTGTCCAAACTTTTGACTGGTAGTGTATATAGCTATACTACATAAATAAGACTACCAATATGCCAGTATCTCCATTAAAATATGAATCTTAAAACCTTTTACTGCAGTGGGCTAAATCAGGGTCATTGGTAGCCTTAAACAAATCTACTTTGAAACAAAAGTATACACCTCACACACATGGTTATGGGCTTAAAAAAAAAAAGTTGACACCTGTGCCATGTCAGATATAGAGTTGAAATGTATTCAATTTTGAGTTTGCATCCCAATATTACACTTTATATACATCACAGAAGACTGAAATATAATTAATTAACATAGAAACAACATGTTTATGAATGATTAAATTATATTAACAACATTCCACCCATCAGGCCACTACGTCATTTGACTGCAGAAAAGGACTACACCTTATAAATAATACATTTACATTTGACATTTTAGTCATTTAGCAGACGCTCTTATCCAGAGTGACTTACCGTAAAGGCCCTGCAAATAATACTTTTTGGGGATCCACCTCAAGGAGAGAACAACTTTTCTCACCTGCTTCATGTATTTGACTTTGGGTGCAGCACCTTTCAGATCCAGGTGTACTATTCTTGCAGGGCCTTTGCTGGTTTCCAGAGGTGCTACTATTTTCCCTGTGTCCGCCCCCTCTGGATTCTGTGGTGGGGAATCATTTTCTACTGGAGGATCTGGAACCTCTGGTTTCTGGGCCCGGTTCAAAAAAGAGTTTATAACCTCTGACTTGTGTACAGTAACAGCCTCCTTCACCTTTGGTCCCTGGTGCCAAAATGAGCCAGCATCCATGTTGGCCAACTTCTGATTCCTTTCAGTTCTGGAACAAGACAGATTTAAACATATATATATTTTTTTCTTCTGAAGACTAATGAAGGCTTGAAAAAGTCTTAATAAAATATACTTGGCACCCAGAACGAACGGCTGTCCCAAGAGGCTATGAAAAACACAATATTATATCATATAAGTCTACAAACACCTCAATGAATGAGGATTGTGCCTATGGTAGGATGTCTCACCTGGAATCCGAAAGCAGAAGTTTGACAGCAGCAACAAGCACCAGACAAAGTACAACAGCTCTGAGGGCCTGCCTTTTTGTTGCCATGGTGCTTCAGCTGACAGAGAGGAATATAAAATAATATTGCAAGTTCTTCAAGTTTCATTTTCAAGTTCAAGTTTTTAATAATACCCACATGGCAGTCAAATACACTGAAAAACATAACAATACACAAACAATAAATCATTCAAGTTCAAAGCACAAGTTTTCCTATAGTTTTTTCAGGTTTTCACTCTTAAAATCACACTTTTTTATATTAAGAAAATACTCAAATTGGATGTTCTACGTCCACAACAACATTTTTGAGGGAGGGTGTAGTTGCCCTTTAATTCAATTGTGCACTGAGCAAAATACCATTTGGCTAGCAGTGTTTCTGTCCTGTAGAATGTAGGCCTGCAGTTTACATGCGATGGCTGAGTTTGCTAAACAAATGCCCTCTCACTTGATACAAATCCTCATTATATAATTCTGCCAGGTAGGCCTAATTTGAGGTCAACCTTTAATTGGGAAGGGTTTTGGGAAAGCCTTTAGAGATGTTCATTCAAACAGCGCATGATGACTTAATTGCGCATTGCATTGATTCAACCAAACTTCGGACCAAACTTTTTCAATACCTGGTTTGCATACCCATTGTTGCCTTAGTTAGCATTTACTGGTAGATATCATAAGTTCAAACCAGTGCTGTAAAGTACTTAAGTAAAAATATGACGTTGTTTTTTGGGAGGGTATCTGTACTTTACTTTACTATTTATATTATACTGTTACTTTTACGCTGCGCGCTCTTGCTGCCTGAAAGCCAAGGTGAAAGTAAGGCGGTCCGGTACGGTGTCCAGGCAAAATAAATTGTGGGGGTATGCCTTACCGGTTCCGGTAAAACATGAGCCTATCACAATAATTAAAACAAAATGTCAAGGAAACTGTAGGATATTACACAACATTTTATCATTACCGCATGTCAGAGGCATGAAAATGGGAGCAGCCTAAGCTCCAAAACACGTTGCTGTTCGACGAGCACACTGACATTTTGCCAAGGCAGATGAGTGGCCGACAACCGAGACGCGCGCAGACAGCATTGGACGCATACATTCTAGCCTAATGACAATTGCCAAATGTCATTATTGGTGTTTTGTGTAACAGATGTATCTTTCCATTCACCACTGTTTGTTTGTATGCTGGAAATATGTTGCGGGTGGAAATAGGAGGTCCCGTACCAGGAAGAAATTAATTGGACTTTCACCCCTGCCTGAAAGATTGTATTCCGTTGAAACTAGGCTATGTGTGCTGCGCCCATGTGGATATATTTCACGTACTTTGCGATTGTGTAGTATACTTTGTGCATGATTTCTCTATTGTACTAGCCTACATAATTGATACGGTGTATACCTCCACTACACTAGGCTACTTTGATACGAATCTTTGGGTATTAAAAGTGGGTAGCCTATTTGCAATTCCCACTGGGAAAAAGTGGGTATACGGCGTATACCTGCGTATAGCCTCCACTACAGCGCTGCCGTTTATATTTTCAATATGAATGAATTGCATGAACAGTAGACTATCCAACTTCACAGGTGTCAATGCATCAACTCTATGACGATGTAGATTAAACGTAGATAACGGTAGGCTACTGTTGATACTTACCGGGTGAGGAGCGTGTTTGTTGTCCTAATATGTTTAAACACTTACAATGCCCAGAAAAAAAAAGAACTTGAACACAGAATTTGGTGGAAGGTCTACTGTACACAAAATGCACAACAACTGTAAACTAACGAACTTCCGCGTTACACTATTGGCATCTCTTCACACACACTACAAGCCATCGAAACGCGCATTTGCTGTGAGCGCGAGCAGCGAACTGTCAAACGAACTCACCCCAAAGCCGACCCAAGGCAGTTTTTGAGACTAATTCCGCAATGTGAAATGCCTGAAACACAGGCACAACAGCTATTCCAAAGATTATGTGGACAGATCAGATAAAAGTCAACTTTCTAGCCTGGATCATTTATTTATGTGAGGATGAGTGCAACTTCTCTCTACTCTAGTATATTCTGCTGCACAGAACAGAGCACCATCTTTTCGCAATGCTTTTTAAAAAATATGCTGGGTGGCACTGTTGGTGGGTATCCATTCGAAAATCATATGAAAATAATACGGAAATCATGAGGGGTCACATCAATGTCATGCTGTGGACACGTTTGCCCCCTTGTGGCTAATATAGAGAATGACAGGGACATAGATTGTATGGAGAAACTCACACATTACAGAGCAAACATGTCATGTGAAATATTTCCAATGCTGGAATATTTTGCAAATTAAAATTCGCCACAGTCTTGGTTACATTTATATAAATGATCATTTCAGACATCAGAGTTGGCCATGTAATAGGTGGCAAAAAGGCAATTATTACCTACATCTGAAAAGAAAATAAATCCTTCCCTTGTCTTGCCCTTTTGTTGTTATGACTACGAGGTCGTAAATCCGCCATGTTTTCCCTCTAGTAGCGTTGCGACAGAGACGGAGAACTCAAACGACATGAATGTAGAAAATAATAATACGGCAGAAACAGTGAGCGAGAAAACGGATCACGGCAACAACATCGTCACAATTCAAACAACTCTCGGAGATGAAGGTAAAGACAGTTTACGTGCAAAAACAGTAATATATTTTTATTGGCATATGTAGGCCCACTCTTATTGATTTAACTTATTTAGCTGCTAGTTAGCTTGCTAGGTAGGTGACAAAATAAGGTCGGTGCACTTTAGCTGTAGCTTGCACTGTACCGGGTCAGAGCTAGCCAGCCAGCTAGATAGCTAACTAATGTAGCTCGCGCTGGTCAGATTTAGTTAGCTAGCATCCTCGGATTGTAGTGTAATTTATCTGATTTAACCTTGCTAACGAGCTAGGCTTGCTAGCTGTGCTAACGTTAGCTAAGTTAGCCGGCGGCTCCACTTGCTACAGTAGCTAGCTAGCTAACTTAGCTATGTCACTAAATATGTTTTATCTGTGATGTCACTGTCCAATCACTTGCATGTGTCAATTAATTAGCTAGCCAGTCAGTCATAAAAATGTAACTTTAACCAAGTGTGTTCTTGATTGTACGCATGTTTTTCATGCATTTATTTCACTTGTAGATGAAGATGTCCACAAGTGCGGACGCTGTCAGTCCGAGTTTTGTACGCTGGAGGCATTCATCCGGCACAAGCTGCACCAGAACTGCACGCGGGCACAGGAACCACAGATGCCCGTCAATAAACCCCGGGATGACAACCAAGAGGTAGGCTAGCCCGGGAAATTGCACACTCGGTACCTACTCAATGTAGTTTGTAGAATTCATAAACGCAAGGGGTGATATGTAAAAACGTTTGTGTTTGGTCAGGTTTCTGCCCCAGATGGAACCTCTGCTACCTTGGCAAGAATGGATGCAAGTGGACTGTCTTCAGATGAACCAGACAAGTCCAACAACAACGGTAAGTCAATGTTCATTGACCTGTTTGCACTCTGGCACCCTCCAGTATCATCTGGCCATAACTGATAAGACGTTATTGGTTCATCTCATGATGAAGTTTATATTCCCTCAGAAACCCAATTTCCTCCTGTTTTTACTTTCATGCCCTGTTGAAATGAGTTTGTCAAAAAAGAATCCTGGAGGGGACGGAATGAACCGCCCTTATATTCTCTCAGGTGATGTAGTAGTTGAAGGTCACTCCTGTCGAAGTCACAGGAAGAGAGGTGGCACAGGGAAGGCTACTGGTCACACAGAGGGGACTGAGGACAACAGCCCTGACGGTGCAGACAAACCAGTCTACAGGGTCAACAAAGATGGACGCTACATTTGCCAAACATGTGAGAAGACATTCAAAACGGTGAGTCGTACTGTACCTGTGCTTCATGTTGATATAGATTTGAGAATGAACCCATACAGATTGTCACTACCTTGTCTAGTCTAGAAGAAAGTTTGGAAAGCACAGCTATCAGCTGTTTTGTTCTTCCCTTGTTTATGCTCTATCAAACAAACCTACAGTATCAGTCAAAAGTTTGGACACACCTACTCATTACAATTTTCTACATTGTAGAATAATAGTGAAGACAAAACTATGAAATAACACATGGAATCATGTAGTAACCAAAAAAGTGTTAAACAAATCAAAATATATTTTAGATTCTTCAAATAGCCAACCTTTGCCTTGATGACAGCTTTGCACACACTTGCCATTCTCTCAACCAGCTTTACCTGGAATGCTTTTCCAACCGTCTTGAAGTTCTCACATATGCTGAGCACTTGTTGGCTGCTTTTCCTTCACCAGGTCATCTGATGCAGCACTCCATCACTCTCCTTCTTGGTACATTTGCCCTTACACAGCCTGGAGATGTGGTGTGTCATTTTCCTGTTGAAAAACAAATGATAGTCCCACTAAGCCCAAACCAGATGGGATGGCGTATCGCTGCAGAATGCTGTGGTAGCCATGCTGGTTAAGTGTGCCTTGAATTCTAAATAAATCACAGACAGTGTCACCAGCAAAGCACCCCCACACCATAAAACCTCCTCCTCCATGCTTTACGGTGGGAAAGACACGGCGGTTGGAACCAAAAATCTCAAATTTGGACTCCAGACCAAAGGACACATTTCCACCGGTCTAATATCCATTGCTCGTGTTTCTTGGACCAAGCTGGTCTCTTCTTCTTATTAGTGTCCTTTATTAGTGGTTTCTTTGCAGCAATTTGACCATGAAGGCCTGATTCACGCAGTCTCCTCTGAACAGTTGATGTTGAGATGTGTCTGTGACTTGAACTCTGTGAAGCATTTATTTGGGCTGCAATTTCTGAGGTTGGTAACTCTAATTAACTTATCCTCTGCAGCAGAGGTAACTCTGGGTCTTCCATTCCTGTGGCGGTCCTCATGAGAGCCAGTTTCATCATAGCGCTTGATGGTTTTTGCAACTGCATGTCTTAATGTAATGATGGAATGTCGTTTCTCTCTTTTATTTTTTTGTTTTTATTTAATATTTTTATTTATTTATTTATTTTCGGGGGGAATGGATCAGCTTAATATTGCAGATAGATTGTATCTTCTATCAATGTAATTGTCTGCATCACTTCCAATCCCCAATTTTTTTTTTTTTTTTTTTTAATATACTCCCCTTTATTACTTTTCAACCCCACCATCCTTTCCCTACTTGGAGTAAATTAGTGAACAACAATGCCCAGGCCTCTACTTTCGGTCTATAATTACTATCTACACCTTATGGACAGAGTTAATTTTACAATAATTCTATTATATATATATATATATATATATATTTATTTTTTATTTATTTTTTTGCTCCTGAACTACTTCTACTCTCAACCCCTCCGATCATTTTCATGATGTCCATCCGGTTTGCTTCTATATGCCATATCTTTCTAACTGTGCTCTTTCCCAAAAGCTCCCAACAACCAACCTATATACTTATTATGGACACCGTATGCTTACATTATTAGATATCTTTGTTATTATTTGGTGTTATTTGTTATTAGTCCCATCCTTCAACTCTATTCAATACCTCCCATCTATCTCTTAACACCATCCATATAGGATTTCTATTTGCCATATATATTTCAACCGTACTGTGATGTTTTACAAAAGTTCTGAACCTTTCTATTCTCATTGCTTCTACAGATTGTGAATTAAAAATAAACATTTTTGCTAAAAGTATTATTATATTATTGATTGATTGACTATGACTTTTCAGATCACCCAGTAATGCTATCTGCAAGGTTAGTTCCAGGTAAATATTGCGATCCTTTAGCCATTCCTGGACCTGTGTCCAAAAACAAGCTACAAATGGACAGAACCAAAACAAATGATCTAATGATTCTGTCTCTTCACAGCAAAATCTGCAGAGCTGGGAAGATTGTATCCCCCATATAAATAACATTCTATTGGTAGCAAGAATTTTATATAATAATTTAAATAGAATCTTTCAAATTTTTGAATCTGGTGTCGTTTTGCGTGTCACTTCATAAACACTATGCCATGGGATCGGTACGTCAAAGATCTCTTCCCAACTATTTTGCAATCTATATGGGACGGCTGTCAATCCTTTGGTCCTTAAATGAAACTGAAATACTTTTTTATTTATCACAGTTTTCCTTAACCTATTATGTTCTTTAATGCAAGGCCGACAGACAAGTTCCTTACTTTCTCCCCCTTCCACTTTCCTCTTCCACTTTTGCGGGAAGGCTGCAATTATTTGGTTGTAATTTTGGGTAGAGCAGACATTTCCATATGTTTTTGTTAGCTGCATGTGCGACATAACTCCACCAGTCCTACCGATGATATAATTTACGAAGATTATACCTTTTTTAAACATTCTGTCAAAAAATTAAGGTTTTTTGTCAATTAGTATATTTGAATTTAACCACAATATTTGTTGCATTATTTGTTCTGTCGTTTCTGGAGGATTAAATTGAAATTGCAACCAACTTTCTATGGCTTGTTTTAGAAATAGTGACATTTGGGAGATTATTTCCTTTTCAAATAACTGAAAGTGAGAGGTTGTAATCTGAATAAAGGGAAAAAGGCCTTTCTTGAACATTGGGTGAGACAATCTTACTAATTTGCTTGAGAACCAGTTCGGATTTAAGTATAACTTTTGTATGACTGAAGCTTTTAGTGATATGTCTAATGCTTTAATATTTAATAATTTCTGTCCTCTGAATTCATATTCATTATATAAATATGCTCTTTTAATTTTGTCTGGCTTGCCGTTCCAAATAAAATTGAATATTTTTTTTCTCATATAATTTAAAAACTGTTCGCTAGGCGTCGGCAAGACCATAAGCAAATAGGTAAACTGGGATAATACTAAAGAGTTAATCAGGGTGATTTTTCCACAAATTGACTGGTATTTTCCTTTCCATGGTAGTAAGATCTTATCTATTTTTGCGAACTTTCTATTAAAATGTATTGAAGTGAGATCATTTATTTCCTTTGGGACATGTATTCCGAGTATATCCACATCACCATCAGACCATTTTATTGGTAAACTACATGGTAATGTAAAAATTGTATTTTTTAGTGATCCAATACGTAATATAGTACATTTGTCATAATTTGGTTGTAATCCAGAGAGGTTAGAAAATGTATCTAGATCCTCTATGAGGCTGTGGAGGGATTCTAGTTGTGGATTTAAAAGAAAACATGAATCATCAGCGTACTATGACACCTTTGTTTTTAAGCCCTGTATTTCTAATCCTCTGATATTATTATTGGATCTGATTTTAATAGCTAACATCTCGATGGCCACAATAAATAGATATGCCGATAGTGGACAACCTTGTTTCACTCCTCTTGACAGTTTAAAACTTTCTGAGAAATAGCCATTATTTACTATTTTACACCTAGGGTTACTATACATGATTTTGACCCATTTTTATAAGAGATTCTCCAAAATTGAAATGCTCCAGGCATTTATATATAAACCCCAGTCGATCTTTATCAAATGCCTTTTCGAAGTCTGCTATAAATAGCAGGCCTGGTTTCCCATATTTTCCATAGTGTTCTATTGTTTCCAATACTTGCCTTATATTATCTCCAATGTATCTTCCATGTAAAAAAACCTGTGATTAGAATGAATAATATCCGACAATACCTTTTTAATTCTATGCGCTATACATTTTGCTAGGATTTTTGCATCACAACACTGAAGTGTAAGGGGCCTCCAATTTTGTAAATGGACTGGATCTTTATATTTTCCACTTGTATCCTGTTTCAGTAATAATGAGATCAGACCTTCTTTTTGAGTGTCAGATAATCTACCATTTACATAGGAGTTGTTAAAACATGCTAATAACGGTCCTCTTAGTATATCAAAAAAGGTTTGGTATACCTCGACTGGTATGCCATCCAACCCTGGAGTTTTCCCGGACTTAGTCTTTAATTGCATCCAGAAGTTCCTCTGTAATTTCACCTTCACATGAGTCTTTCTGTGTGGCTGTTAATTTGACATTATCAATAGAAAAACAATCTCTACAATTAGCTTCAGTTAGAGGAGATGGAGGCGACTGAAAATAAAACATATGCTTAAAGTACTTTGTTTCTTCCTTCAAAATATCATTTGGTGAATTATGGGTGACTCCGTCAATTGTAACCAGTTTCATTAAGTTATTTTTGGTATCATTCCTATGTTGAAGATTAAAAAAGAATTTTGTGCATTTTTCCCCATATTCCATCCAGTTTGCTTTATTTTTATAATATATTACACTTGATCTTTCTTGAATAAGTTTCTCCATTTCTTTTAGTTTTTCCTCTAATTTATTCTGAGCCTCTATGTTACAGTTTTTATTGCCATCTATCTGTTCTGTTAGACTTTCTATTTCCTTTCTTAGTATAAACTCTTTTGACCTAAATTGCTTTTGTTTTCGAGATGAGTACTGAATTGCATGGCCTCTAAAGGCACATTTAAAGGTGTCCCATACAATAAGGGGATTCGCTGTACCTATGTTATGTTGGAAAAAGTCAGTTATAAATTCCTTTGTTCTAATTATAAATAAATTCTCATCCAATAGGCTTTGATTAAATTTCCAATATCCTCGCCCACGTGGAAATTCAGTAAGAGTAATGTATATGCCTATTATATGATGGTCCGACCGCATTCTGTCCCCTATCAACACTTTTTTTTTTACTTTTGGTGCCAACAAGAATGAGATAAGAAAGAAGTCAAGACGACTAGCTTGATTCAGTCTCCGCCATGTATATCTCACTAGATCAGTATATTTAAGCCTCCATATATCTACTAGTTCTAATGTATCAATGACATTCACAATTTCCTTAAGAGCATGTGGGTGATTGTTTGTGGTGTGATTTCCTTTACAGTCCATTGAGCTATTTAAAACAGTATTATAATCCCCCACCATAATAATATTGTCTTGAGTTGCTTGCAAGCTTGATCATTTATTATATATATTGTCAAAGAATTGTGGATCATCATTATTTGGTCCGTAAAGGTTAATGAGCCATATCTGTTTATGGTCCAATAACATATTTAAAATAATCCATCTACCTTGCGTATCTATTTGGACAATTTGCACATTCGGATCGAAATTACTATTAATTAATATCATCACCCCTTTTGAATTTCTTTACCCATGGGAGAAGTATATTCCCCCCCCCCCATTATTTTTTCCACGCTACTTCATCTCGAATTGTTGAATGAGTTTCCTGTATACAATAGATATTATATTCCTTCTCTTTGAGCCATGTAAATATTGTTCTTCTTTTGTTATTATCAGCTAAGCCATTACAATTATAACTGGCTATACTTATTTCACCATACACCATAATGAGATACAAGTTTCAAGTCTATTTATCATTATATATGTTTGTAAATTTACCAATAAAAAATAGCGTAATGATTGAGTGTCCATATAGCTGTACCGTGATATTTGCATCGCTACGGAGTAACCCTTCAATTGTTCTCCACTAATTACCCCGCTAAAGCCCCTCACCATCCCAAGTTGAGCCGTCATAATTTCCGCCAAAAGCATTTCCAATGCTTTCACCTCATATATATATATATATATATATATATATATATATATATATATATATATATATATATATATATATATATATATATATATATATATATATATATATATATATATATATATATATATATATATATATAAATAAATAACTATTTTTTTTAAAATTATGCATATCCTATTTTCCATCATTATCAATTAATATGCGTAATAATGTTGGGAGTTCACGCGTAGGATTCTAACATATAACCCGGATTGCCATTGTATTACATTTAATTCATTGACAAGCAATTATTATCCTAGCAAATAATTCCCGTGGTCCATCCCCTCCCCCCCAACATCCCCACCCCCCCCACAACAGATGCCAGACAAGCACACACTCACATACTCCAACACACTCAACCCTCCTCCTCCACAATCCACCATAAAATCAGATACTCAACGGCTGTTATATCCCAGAGCCCAACTCGAGAAATAACTTGATTTACGAGTGCACATACAGTTAAAGCTGATTGAGAAAGCATGCAAATTGAGCAGAAATTGATAACAATGTGAGATTTGATTAATCTACTTAATCTATGTCAAGTCCTAGGTGATGGAGATCAGATCCACCCTCTTCACCTGAGACACAAACACTCTGATCCCCTGTTGTAACCATTTTCCCAAGCATCTCCATGCGGTCAGACCTTTGATTATTTTGTGCCACCTGGGCCACAATGATAAACCCCCTCTCTGATTGTCCGAGTGTGACCCCCTCCCCATGGGTTACTGCAGCCAGTGTTGCCAGCACTGCCACTACCTGGGTGGGCGTACCCCACCGGAATCCCCACCGGCTAGGTAAAAGGTCGTCAAGGTTCTCATTAGCAGCTTTGAGAATTTCCTTGTATATTATGCTCTCCCATCAGGGGGCTCTGGCTTTGTAGGACCAACCCTGCCAGGCAGGCTCAGAATCTTGAGGGGGCGGTGCTGCTCAACTAGGTCTCTGACCACATTTATTTCTCTGTTTAGGCTGCATATTCACAGCAGGTCCATAAAAGAGATGGGAACTTCTCTTTGGTGTATGGGTCGCTCAGGTGGGTGTCCAGGTTATAGGGTTAGGGATCTTTCCATCATGATAGGACAATGAAAAATTAGATTAGATGTATACTATATTTAAAATGTATATCCCTCATCTACACAAAATTGAAAGCTCTCTCTCACTACCCCTGCTCGGCTCTGGGATATGCAACCATTTCCCCTCTCACTCACTTAACGCCGCACCTTTTCAAACACTAAAATGCACACCACATGGTTGACTGCGGAAGAAATGGGCCGAGCGTGCAAACGCACCCGCATCCACATCTGCCGCAAGGGGGAAAGGACGCCAGAGAGAACACAGGACCAACCACAACAACCATCCGCCAAAACAACAACCTCCCGCCAAAAAAGCCATGTTCTAATTATTTGTATTTAAAGATGTATTATTCTGCTTGTTATATCGTTTTATCCTTTTATAAAATACTATACTTACTATAAATGTTATTTAATATTACAATCCCTATCATTGCTAGTATCAGGTGCTCCAATATTTGACTCCTCTATTACAACTTTTAGAATAGCCATGGAGTAGACTTTGTGTCTCTGAACATTTGGTTGTCAATATATAATTTATCCACCACTAGTGCAACACGTTTCCCTTTTAATCTGTTTTCCTTGAAGATTGGATACAGAACTTTGCGCCTTTCTACAATCTCCCCCGGGAACTGATCATTCATGCCTATCATTCACTGTCGTTTCTCTTTGCTTATTTGAGCTGTTCTTGCCAAAGACTTGGTCTTTTACCAAATAGGGCTATCTTATGTATAACCCCCACTACCTTGTCACAACACAACTGATTGGCTCAAATGCATTAAGAAGGAAAGAAATTCCACAAATGAACTTTATAAAGGGTGGCTATTTGAAGAATCTCAAATATAACATATTTTGATTTGTTTAACACTTTTTTGGTTACTACATGATTCCATATGTGTTATTTCATAGTTTTGATGTCTTCACTATTATTCTAAAATGTAAAAATAAAGAAAAACCCTTGAATAAGTAGGTGTGTCCAAACTTTTGACTGGGAGTGTATGTCTACTTTTTTTCTAGACAAACATCCTGAGAACACATATGATCACCCACAGTGAGAATAAGAATTTCCCCTGCGAGCACTGTGGGAGTGCCTTCCGCACTAAAGGCTCCCTGATTCGTCACAACCGCCGTCACACAGGTACAGTGGACTGGGAGGGGGCGGGCTCAGAATGAGATGTTTGCGCTTGTGGCATACGCAGCTTCATTTCCTATCTCCATCACCAGTCTCTCTCCCCCTCTTCCCGCAGACGAGCGGCCGTACCGCTGTAACCTGTGTGGGCTCTCCTTCAGGGAGTCAGGGGCTCTGACCAGACATCTCAAGTCCATCACCCCCTGCACTGAGAAGATCCGCTTCAACCAGTACAAGGAGATCCTCGTCAGCAAGGACGGACAGCAGAAAGGTAGCAGTCTGTCAAAAGATTGAGGGAGGGATCATGCATGTATGGATGAATGGATATGGATGGATGGTAGGATACATACACTAAATGACCAAAAGTATGTGGACACCTGCTTGTCTCATTCCAAAATCATGGTCATTAATATGGAGTTGGTCCCCCCCATTTGCTACTATAACAGCCTCCAATCTTCTGGGAAGGCTTTCCACTAGATGTTGGAACATTGCTGCGGGGACTTGCTTCCATTCAGCCACGAGCATTAGTGAGGTCGGGAACTGATGTTGGGCGATTAGGTGTTCCAATTCATCCCAAAGGTGTTCGATGGGGTTGAGGTCAGGGTTCTGTCAAGTTCTTCCACATTGATCTCGAAAAACAATTTCTGTATAGACCTCGCTTTGTGCACGGGGGTATTGTGATGCTGAAATAGGAACGGGCCTTCCCCAAACTGTTGCCACAAAGTTGGAAGGACAGAATCGTCTAGAATGTCATTGTATGCTGTAGTGTTAAGATTTCCCTTCACTGGAACGAAGGGGCCAAGCCCAAACCATGAAAAACAGCCCCAGACCATTATTCCTCCTCCACCAAACTTTACAGTTGTCACTATGCATTTCGGGCAGGTGGTGTTCTCCTGACAATCCTCCAAACCCAGATTCTTCCATCGGACTGCCAGATGGTGAAGTGCGATTCATCACTCCGGAGAACGCGTTTCCACTGCTCCAGAATCCAATGGTTGCAATCTTTCCACCACTCCAGCCGAGGCTTGGCATTACGCATGGTGATCTTAGGCTTGTGTGCGGCTGCTCGACCATGGAAACCCATTTCATGAAGCTCTCGACTAACAGTTCTTGTGCTGATATTGCTTCCAGAGGCAGTTTGGAACTCGGTAGTGAGTGTTGCAAACACTCAACAATCCCGTTCTGTGTGGCCTACCACTTCGCGTCTGGGCCGTTGTTGCTCCTAGACTTTTCCACTTCACAATAACAGCACTTACAGTTGACCGGGGCAGCTCTAGCAGGGCAGACATTTGACGAACTGACTTGTTGGAAAGGTGGCATCCTATGACGTTGCCACGTTGAAAGTCACTGAGCTCTTCAGTGAGGCCATTCTACTGCCAAAGTTTGTCTATGGAGATTGCTTGGCTGTGTGCTCGATTTTATACACCTGTCAACGGGTGTGGCTGAAATAGCCGTATCCACTAATTTGAAGGGGTGTCCACATACTTTTGTGTATATGTAAAGAGATAAATATATGGATAGATGGAAAGAGAAATATATGTATAGAAAGATAAATATTTATTGATCGATCGGTAGATAAGGTATTGATGGTGTCATGTTTTTATTTCAGGAGTGGAGGCAGAGGCCGCCTCATTGGCTGCTCAGCAAGAAGTGGACCAGCAGGAGGAAGAGGAAGCGCAGGCGGCGTTGGTCAGCGTGGTGGATGCTGACAGTGGAGGACAGGAAGTCATCCACGAGGTCCACTTCCACATGGAGGTGGAGGGAGAAGGGCAGGAACAGCAGGTGTGTGGAGATCTGGATGCATTTCAGTACTGTAAACTGTCTTCCTCGTCTCCTCTCTCACCTTTTAATTTGTACTGATCTGAAAACACAGGATAGGTGACGGCCATGTTGTGAATGCCTACAAAATGCCTGTCCATTTCTATCACATTAGTGCAGATGAAAGGAAATAGAGAAACACATGCATTTCCTTTGTATCCCAAATCCCTGTTGACGTTTATTACAACCTCTTTATCCCTGTTGACGTTTATTACAACCTCTTTGGATGTCACACATTTTTCCTAGAGCCATGTTTGACCCTCTGTTCTTGTCTGGTTGCCTGTCCCCAGCTTCTATTGGAGCAGTCTCAGGCAGAGGCCCTGGTGGCCGAGGGGGACAACCTCATCTGCCAGGCCATCATAAACTCTGGCATCGCCCTGGAGGCGCTCACTGAGACTGAGGAGGTGGAGTCAGTTGAGGAGCAGGCACTGGACGGGATGCCTGAAGAGGTCCTGCAGGACAGGGACGTGGAGGGCAGGGTGACGGAGATCCAGGTGATGGAGGAGTGTGTGGAGATGGAGGCTGAGGAGATGGGGGTGAGTTAGTCAATGGGGGAATTAATTTAACATTTTACCAACTGTGTATTTTATTATCTAAATGTGTTTTATCCTTGTATATTTTCCAGTACCATGCTGGATAAATAAGTACTAAAGAAATGTAAAAAGCTTTTAGTTAGAAATCCGTCACCACACAGACAATTTTATTTTCAATTATCAGAGACACTAAAATGTCTTTCTCTGTTTGTTCCTTCTCTAATAGTGCATGTCTTCTAATACTCTCACCTACAGCATGTGGTTGATAAACATGATGTATACTTTCACCTACAGCATGTGGTTGATAAACATGATGTATACTCTCACCTACAGCATGTGGTTGATAAACATGATGCATGTCCCTTTCCCTGTCCTGTAGGACATGTCTGACAAGCAGGAGGATCTGCCGCCGTCTAAAATGCACAAGTGTCCTCACTGTAGTCGCTCCTTTAAGGCGCTCAACTACCTCCGCTTCCATGTCAAAGGTCACTTCGGTAAGACCACTGTCTCCATGTCTTTTTAATGATTTCCTTTAATGCTAGACTCAGCATAACCCATTAGTCAACACACACACCATAGGTGATCCATTGATATCAAATGATGAATTGTGGTGATAAAAGGATTCAGCCAAGGTTTCAAAATCAGATGCATTTATATCACATATTCCCTGTGTCTTACATTGTTTTCTCAAATCTCCCCAGTGCCTCTATACCTGGGTCGTGTTCATTAGTCTCCAAGGAAACTGGTCTGATGGGGAGGGACTACCTGTTGCGTTCACTAATGAACACGACCTACAGCAGCTCATTATGCATGTTCTCATTTCTGCAGGCTACAAGCCCTTCAAGTGTGTGATGTGTCTGAAGGAGTTCCTGACAGGCTACCTGTTGAAGAAGCACATGGAGGTCCACCGGAGTGAGAGGAGGTACAAGTGTGGCGAGTGCGGCAAGCTCTACAAGACCATCGGACACGTCCGTGAACACATGAGGGCCCACTCAGAGGAACGGCCGTACAACTGCAACAGCTGTGACAAGGGATACAAGACCAAGGTTTGTCCATACTCAACTTTTATTTAATTTGAACCAAGGAAGCGACAAGCAGGCAAAATATTCTGTCTGAAAGTTGTTGAATTCCTGGTTTTCGTAAGTTTTTTATTTTGTTTCTTAAATGGCAGGAGTCTGCTAATGTTAAGTCAAGTTTCGGCGCTTCTTCGATTGAGTGGTTATTTCAGTAATTTTTCTCGCATGTCAGAAGTGAATTGGTTGACTAACCGATAGATGATGAATTCATTAACTACCATGTAAACCTTGGTTCCTAAACTTTTCCCCTCCCCTTTTGTCCCAGAATGCCTTGCAGGTGCACCAGCGGACGCACGCCCAGGAGAAGCCATATGTGTGCCAGTTCTGCTCGCGGGGCTTCAGGGAGAAGGGCTCTCTGGTGCGCCACATCCGCCATCACACCGGAGAGAAGCCGTTCAAGTGTCACAAGTGTGGGCGGGGCTTCGCCGAGCATGGCACTCTCAACCGCCACTTACGTGCCAAAGGTCAGAATGATTAACACCTGTCTCCTGGGTCATGTATAGCATTAAGATGATTCATAAGATTAATTTCAGATACATCGGATCCTATCAGTGATATTACTGTTGCTATTCTTTATGCTTGTACTGGCCCTGATTTTAATTGATGAAGTAATAGATTTTCCATATTATCTTATACAGGTTATCAATTCAACAATGGACACAAGCATACAGTCAAATAGCACTACACAGGATTACATTGATTTGTTCTTTATGTGTATCCTAGGGGGCTGTTATGTGGGCCAGAAGGAGGGGTCTGGGGAGGAAGGCGTGGTGGTCTCAGAGGAGCAGGCGTCTGCAGACAGCCTGGCCACAGCAGCCATCATGTCAGACGACCCCCACGCCGTGCTGGTGGAGTTCTCCTCTGTGGTGGCTGACACCCAGGAGTACATCATTAGGGTGAGACCATTATAGATGGGCGGGGGGGGGGGGTTATTCTCCTAATGGATGTATTACCTATTTCACACTGCTGAAAATGTGAATGTAATAAATCCAGACTTTTTGCTGAATTCACTGAATGTTTCAACTTGACCTGGCATAGCTTTAGGCACAAACACAGACAAGGTGCTGCTGTAAACATAATTGTTAATAGCATATTGATCTGTGTTTTTCTCTCAGAAATTAGATGCATCATCACATTCACAAATGATGCTGTCAATATGTATGGAAGGTTCTGTAGTTCACGTGTCCTGTCTCTCTCCTCTCTTGCTCTCTTCTCCCCAGGCCCAAGGAGAGGAGGAGGAGGAGGAGGAGGAGGAGGAGGAGGAGGAGGGGCAGGGCGAGGAGGTGACTCTCATCCAAGACAACCAGAATCAGGTCAGTGCTCTGCTCTCCTGTTTCTCCTGGAGCCAAGAAATGGTGTTCTAGTGGTTTTATGTCTTGATGGCTTAGACTAGCGCTGGCCTACCTCAAAACATACAACAGTCCCACCTTTTTAATGTTTGCTCGTTCATAGCCGTATATTTAACATGCGACCAAAGCTAGATTTCCATCCAATTAGCGACAGATTTTCACGCAAATATTCTAAAATCTGCAATTTTTTCCACCATTGATGTTTCCACCAAACTGACATCAGTGTGTGTTGACGTAGTGCACACAAAATGTTATTTTTCGCTTACGTTTTCATATACTGAATAAAAATTGAAAGTTCAATGTGTTTCCATCGCATTTTCAACTCTACCGAAAACGGTTAAATAGCACGTGCCTACTCTGGTCTCTAGCCAACAGCTCGCAGATACATTGTGGGTAGGCTAGTCTACATGATGAGATTATTATGGATAATATTTGTAATTGTCAATTGGCAGTCAAGCATCGATCATCATGTCTCCAGAATAAGACCCTTGATATTTATTGAAAAGGAGCATCAAGCTCATCACCATGCACTTTCACCACCCTGTGAAGTTCATCATAACACAAAAGATACAGCCATGTTGAATACAATTGTACCAAAACTTCCTGTTTCCATCACAGCTGTCATGATTAATTTTTTTAATATGGTATGACTTGCATAAAAACAGGGATGGAAACATTAATGTCCACATAGATAAATCAACTATTAGGTAGACATTAAGAAGGCATCTCAATATTCATCCCCCGCTCTCTTACCCACCTTTCAGATGGGCAACCACATCATGAAGGTGGTGCAGCAGATCGTCAACCAATCGCGTGGCAGCGTCGGCGGCCACCAAATCATTGTGCGCAACGTCTCCATGGACGAGGGCACATCCATCTCCGACTGCGGCGACACCATCACCATAGCGACGCCCGAGAACCTGACCGCGCAGGTTGCCATGACGCTGGCCTCAGCCATCAGCGACGGAACCCTTCTGGCGGGAGGCGGCGCCCTGGAGACGCCCGATGGCACGGTCACCATGGTAACGACAACGGGGGGCGAGGACATGGTCGAGGTGATGGAGCACCAGGAGGAAGAGTTTGTTATTACGTCATCGGAGGAGGTGGAGATCCAGACAGTCATCATATGAGGACTTTGTGTTATGAGGACAGTGTGTTATGAAGAGTGTCTTATGAAAACTCAGGACTTTGGGTGAGTTATGAGGATGGTGTGTCTTATGAGGACCGAATGTCTTATGAAGAGTTTCTAATGAGAACTCAGGAATTTGAATGAGAACGTTGGTCTATGTTTGAGGAGTTACGTTGTATAATGTCTGTTCTGTCTGCTTTTGAATGAGGACGAAGCACTTGAGTTTTTGTGAAGACCAAGGACGGTGTGCATGAGGACTGTCATTGTATAAGGTTGAAAGATTCTGTTTGCATAAAGTTTGACATTTTATTGGACGGCATTACAGTAGATTTCTATTGGGTAAGGATTGCAATCATTTATAGGAAGGGTATTGTCTTATGTCACTGAAGTAAGGAGGACTGAAGTGTTAGTTTTACTTGGACAGGAGTGGAGTTGCCTTCATTTTGGTACATTTTCTTAACTGTAATGTCATTGCTTGTCAACACTGAGCAACCAATCACACGGTACAACAGTAGGCTTATAGCTAGGTCACAGGAGCTCAAGTACTTACATTTGCCTTGATTGTCTCCAAATCCCTAGAATTGTCACTGTTTCTGTTACACTTAGACGTTACACTAGGAAATATCAACTTTAGAAAATGCCCCCCCCCCCTTCCTTAAAACAATTATACTACCTAAAGACTCTGGAGTTGTTTACCTTTGACAGATTCATGATAAAATATTATGTTATGCTTGACCATAGACCATAGAAATGCTTTAGTGATTGATTGTGAGAGTCTGATGTGGGTTGTATTCATTAGGGCACACCATATTAAAACGTTTGGCAACGGAAAAACAAAATGAGCATTTCTTATTAGACAATGTCTACTCTTTGTTGCCTAATGAATATGACCGTGATCTGATACTGTTGGACTGTACTTCTGAGGTGTGTCTCCATACAGGCCCAGTGCTATTCTGAGGAGGTCAATTACATACCACCCTTACAGCAGGACAACTACGCCAACCAGGAGATGGACCGACAGACTGACACCTCATACTACTGCCAAATTCTGTGATCTATTACCTGACTGGCTCAGTTTGGGTGGAATGAATAAACTCTGTACTTCATCTTTGAGAATTGAGTTTCTGCAGAAGACTAAAAGGAATTTCTTTCAGTCTTGGGGATGTGTAAAATGTGCTTGTAAGAAGGAATGGATTAATGTTTGAATGATTCCTGTGTACAGTATACCTGACTGAAAATCTGATTTTAGTAGTGATCGGATGATTCATTTATTGATAGATTGATTGAGTCTGGTGTTTACAGTTGCCATAGGCAACCAAGCAGCTCTCAGTGGGCCCCAGATGGAGGAGTGGAATCATCAGCCTGGCAGATTCAGGACAAAGCAGCCTTGCTGCTCACCTTGCCCGTGGTGGTTGTTCCCTTCTGTCTCCTCTTACTCTCACTCTTCTCATGTTACTACTTTTTTTCTTTTCACTCTTTTTTTACTCTCATGCCTGCTTTCTCTCTCATTCTTCTCAGGACTGTCAGAATGAAGACCTACCTTTTCACCCCCCCTGTTTTTTTTGCACACCTGTCCTTACTCTGATAGATTCCTCTGAAGTATCATAGATGCAATGGGATCAGGCTACTTGACATGAATAAAACTAATAATCATTATGTCTTTGGCTTTTTCCTTCTCAGAGTCCCAAATCCCCCATAGTCTTCTACTGTAAGGTGAACAGGGCAGATGATGTAATGCCAATGGTGTATTGATGTATCATTTTCTGCAATTCTGATACCTTAAGTATTTTGTACAAACTATTTGTCTGTTGAATTAGGAAATATGAGCATAATTGTGTGTCCCATGGTGGATTCGTTATCATGTCTGTGGCTAACACAGTAAATAAAGTCATTTATTAGACACCTAATGAGGATGTCCCCATCTCTACTAAACAAAGCATTGATTCTGCCCTGTTGTATTCTACATACTGGCATGGTGATCTAGCCATTCATAACTAAACCCTACTTGGACATTGTCCAAACAAAGACACACATCACTTTGTTTCCCTGATTAGTTTCCTCATACTGTATGTTATTGAACATGATCATCTCTAGAGATTTATTTGGCAGAGTTTCACATGAGCCATGATCACTGTTAGAAAAGAGCTGCCTGCATCTCCCACTGTAAACACACTGATCACGAATCCATGGTGGTCAAGTCAGCCCCGGAGGGGTAAACACTGTTACCAATAGGAAATGGTTTCCTCAGGGCTCACACTGAGGGATATTGCCCAATTCCAAACTGACACCTCATCCCTACTCTTAGGTACTTTGTGTAGATCTGAAAGGTTATATGTGTAAGCAATGTGATGGCTGGTCCACGTAGCCTATTACAGTGCAAGGTGGAGCTATCACCATATTGCTATCATTTCAGATCTACAAGAGTAGTGTAAAGGTTGATTTGATATTGAACAGATGTCTCTCACTTTCTTTCAGGTAGCCAGTTTGGAGGAGGTGCAAGCTTGACATCAGGATCTAACAGGTAACCAGGATTTCTCTCGTGCTGATCATCAGCCAAGGTTCTTGATGTTACCATCAGGTATAACAGACATTCACCACCTTGCTCTTTCTCCTCGCCTCAGAAATGTAAGGATGGTATGCAACTGTAAGGATGGTATGCTACCTGGAATGTAAGGATGGTATGCTACCTGGAATGTAAGGATGGTATGCTACTGTAAGGATGGTATGCTACCTGGAATGTAAGGATGGTATGCTACTGTAAGGATGGTATGCTACCTGGAATGTAAGGATGGTATTCTACCTGGAATGTAAGGATGGTATGCTACTGTAAGGATGGTATGCTACCTGGAATGTAAGGATGGTATTCTACCTGGAATGTAAGGATGGTATGCTACTGTAAGGATGGTATGCTACTGTAAGGATGGTATGCTACCTGGAATGTAAGGATGGTATGCTACCTGGAATGTAAGGATGGTATGCTACTGTAAGGATGGTATTCTACCTGGAATGTAAGGATGGTATGCTACCTGGAATGTAAGGATGGTATGCTACCTGGAATGTGTTACCTTTAACCTGTTCTCTCAATGAGCCTAACCTTGAGGAGCCATTGAGGAGGGAACTGTGTGCCTACTGCCTATAGACTACAGTGCCTCAATACTGAGGTTGACACACTCTAATCAGTGACAAGTGTCCCTGGCTGGTTCTCCTCACTGTTTCTGGGTCAGTCCTCAGCCCTTAGAGAGGGCCCCATCTGAAAGAGCCAGAGCGAGAGAGGGTAGGAGGAGAGTGAGTGAGAAAGATAGAGAGGCAGAGGTATTTATAGAAAAATGGGGCTTCGCACTACCTTTTTTTGCAAAATAATCATTAGAGGACAAAGTGTCCCAGTTCTTGTATGGGTGCTCCGCAATAGCAGCTAGCTAGGGCTGTGGGCCGGCAGATCCTACCTGCGATGGGGAGCCTGACTTACAGACCGACTCCTCTCTCTCCCAGCCTCCTCCTCCTTCTTTGCTCCATACCTCTGGTTCTTTGATCCTGGAAAGGGAGACATCAGCCTACTTGTACACTGATGTGACCTCCTGAGAGGGCTTGGGTTGTAGGTCTTGGTGGGGGTGCTGGAGCTGGGTACGGGAGCCAGAGAGAGGGTAAGGGTGTGAGTGGGCACCAGAGACGGGGACTTTGGGCCGTTGGCTGGACGTGTCCTCGCGAACCTTGACCTCTCAGTGGACACCACCAGGGTCAAGATGAGGCGCTTTCTGAGCCGCAAGGGCCGCTTCTCACTGCGCCAGAGCAAGTCTGGACCTCGCGGTGCCTCCAAAGATTTCTGTAAGTCTTTACTTTAATTCCTTTTTATTATTCCTCTTATCTGCTTCATCCCTCTCTTCTGGAGAGAGGAGGAGAGACAGAAGATAACAAAAGGACTAAAGCTGTGTGTGTATCTAGGTCGCAGGCTTCACAACTATTTCAGATTTGGAGAAGGGAGAAGAAGGCTGTGGGAAGTTTAATCTCGACGGTGGGGTTGTGTGTCCTGGAACATCAGAGAAAGAAATGTTTGATTTAACCAATGTACTTTCTCACAGGTCTAAGATGTCCTAATTTATTTTGACACGTTACTTTAGACTTTGTTGTTTTATGACCCAATACATGGAGGCTTACAAAGTGAAATATAGAACGACGTGTTCTCACTTGCTGTGTTCTGAACTTTTATCCGGATAATCCGGGGCTCGTACATTTTCATAACACCATTACTTTTTTATTTTCCCTGCAAAGGCAGTGTAGAAATATGTCATGATGCCACTGTAGTCAGATTTTCTCTTTTGAATTGTCTCAAACTGATCTAATCCTGACCATCCATTTCTTGTTCAACATACAATAGACTACCTATACACATTGGTGCTGAGAGAGAGAGAGAGAAGAAGAGAGACTGAAAGAGAGAGAGAGCGAGTGTGTGTGTGTGTGTGCGCGTGTGCGTGTGCGTGTGTCTTCATGCACCCCTTGCTAATGAAAGAAAGATTGCCACTTAAGTCATTGACTTGTACTGAAATTGCATAAACTGCCTGCTGTAGTCATGGAACCCATTCATCTTTTCATTAAACATTAATCCTCATAGGATTACATTATCATATGGCCTATTAAAATGAATGAGGCTGCGGCTGTAGACTCCAGTGTTGGGAGGTTAACAGTCTGGTACAGGAGAGAGAGGAGAATGATTGGGTACATCTCAATACTCTAAAGACGTTTCCTCCCGTTGTATCCAGCTTTCCTTCAACTGCACTGATCTGAAACAACTGGACAAGAGAAAGCAAGTCATTTTGATAGGCCTGTCTCTGCCACTTTGCCTTCAGCTATCGCGTCTGTTCAGTGCAGATGAGTGAGCGGAAACGAGGATAGGAAGCCATTTTAGAGTATTGAGTTGCAGTATGAGAATGAGGCCAGTGACCAGGGGAGGGCCAGCAGTTCAGAACAGAAAGATATGACAGACAGGCTGAGTCCCAACAGTCTAAAACAGCATCCTTCCCTCATGTTCTGTCCTTCATGATCACTGGTCTTAAAGGAACTTGAAGGAACTTCGGTAAAAACAATATGGTGGAAACGTATATTCAGTTTGACCTGTTCTTGATGGAGAGGACAGGTGGTGCTTATATTTGATCTCTCTAAACATTGACTATATTCACTCTTCAGAATAAAATTATATTTATTTGTTATTAAGTTATTTCTTATTGATTGCTATTATATAATAAAGTCACGTTTTTTCCTATAGTTGATGTTCCACTCTCGAACCCTCCAAGCGGGGCGTTATACTATGGAGGTATGATAGTGTCTGTTAAAAAGTGATACCACTGTGTTCGACCATTGTGGATGCCCCTTAAGAGCAGAAAAACCTTCTCAACCCATTTCATTTTTGTGATGCTTCAGTCTCTGGTTCTCTCGCCCATTCAGATGATGCTTTCCGTCAACAAATGGGCTGTCCTCCAATGAATAATCCAATGAATATCAGTAAGACTTTTAAACTAGTTTCAAGTCCCAGATCTGGGTTGAAATACTATTTTAAATCTTTCAAATACTTTTACAGTTTGCTTTAGTTGCCTGGGGTTCCAGATGGGTGGGATTTGCAACTATTCCATTGGTTCAATTGTGCTTGGCAAGCTCAATCAAGCCCAGATAAAGTATTTACAATTATTTCAAATATTATTTGAACCCGGGTCAGTCAAGTACAGCTACAGTGTAGTAGTCTCTTCACTGCCGCTTGTCTCCGCCTCAGTGAGACAAGCAACTGTGAGAAGAGACTACAATGTAGTTAAAGGTAGACTCAGCGATACAAATGTACCGTTAGCAGATCGGGATGACTTCCAAAACATCAAAGAGCGCGAAGCAAGAGGCAAATCTCCTCCGCTGTTGTTGTCACGCAGCTATCACGTTGCAGGAGAGTGACGCAAACTCTCGTGAACATGTGCAGATGCTCTGTGGTGTGCATGCTCACAAGTGCAGCCTCTTGCATGGCACTCACTCTCCAGTAGCTTTGGTTCTTCACACAGCTGCTCATATCGCTGAGTCTCCATTTAAATGGTATCATAATGTGACATTGCATGACATTGTTATTAAAATAATCTACACTCTTATGCCCCAAATACATCAAGGTACCCTGGTTTTACCTGGGCTCTGTCTTCAGTTCAGGTCATCCCAGATTATCAGACCCTGCTTTGGATCCCTTGTCCAGAGGCAGGTCTGACCCTGGTCTTACCTGGGTCTCCACCAGTGTATTTGGGGAAACCTGGATTCTCATTATAGTTCCTGAATCTCGCCACGCCTCCTACTGGTGTAAAACAAATAAGTACCCATAATGTTTTACCATTCTACCACAGCAGGAGGCGTGCATGTGCCTGTGTCTATAATCTGCTATATTTGGGGATAGTATTTGAGAAAAGCATGGACTCTAGACCTTGGTAATAGCAGTGTTTGTGTTAGAAGTATCCTGGTCCCAGATCTGTTTGTGCTCTTGCCAACTACATTGCTGTCATTGCTAAGTCAAACATGTACCATAAGGAGTTGTCAAGACAGCAGAAACAGACTGGCACCCAGGCTATGTATAACAGGCTTAAGTAACCAACCCAATCCTGACTACTCTCCAGACCTGACCCTCCCGGCGACCAATCAGAACTGGCCGGAGGAGTTTGGGTTCACTCTGGGGGGCGCGGGCCCCAGCTACATCCTGTCTGTGATTGAGGGCAGCAGTGCCTACCTGGCGGGCCTGCAGCCTGGGGACCAGGTGGTGGACATCGAGGGCCAGGAGGTGTCCTCTCTCAGCACCCAGGCCTTGGTGGCCCTGGCACAGACTCTGAAGACTGTACCCCCCAGCATCGGAGTGGTGTCACGCATAGAACAGGTCTGGAACAGATGGGAGGTCATTTAGGCTTCAGTGATGCAGATAGTGGACGTTTTACCTCGGTTTTTCATTAGAGACATTTTTGAAAGGCAGATAGGAGTTGTTTGTGACAGTGTTGTTGCATGTTACATAAGCCCCAGTGTGATCACTACTACTGATCTGGAACTGTGAGCTGGGTAACACATAAGTCTAGGGCAAAATGACATGTACTTTTAAAACAACCTCCATTACTTTCCATGCAGATACTTATCAAATAGACAGTTCATTGACTTCACATCTAATTTTAATCTGACTGTTGGTTCCCATTCCCTAGATGGACATCAACCCAGGCCCCGACGGCCGTTTCGGCTTCACCATCGTAGGAGACTGCCCCCTCCTGGTGGATGACTGCCTGCCCAACTCCCCGGCGGGCCGCAGCGGCCTCCGGGCCGGCGACTACGTCATGGAGGTCAACGGGATCCCCGTCAAGTATCACGAAACGGCGGCGGCCATGATCAAGGTGGCGCAGGGGCGCCCACTGCGTCTGGGCGTGCTCAGTATGAGACGGAGGATCAAGCGCCTCAGCCACAGTATGAGGGAGGTGTCACTGAGCGGGGATAGCGTCAGGCAGGACCGTGCACACAAGGCCCTGGAGTTTAACAAGAAGGTGTGTGGGTGGCAGGGGTGTGTGTGTGTAGGGTGAGTGTGTGTGTGTCTGCATCTTTGTCTGTCTCTGTGTCTGTCTCCATCTCCGACTCTGTCTCTGTGTCTGTGTCTGTCTCCGTCTCCATCTCTGTCTCTGTCTCCATCTCTGTCTCTGTCTGTGTCTCCATCTGTGGAGGTCTCCACACACACAAGCCCACGTCAACAGGAAGTTGTGTTTATCTTCTTGCAGGTGGAGGAGGTGCTTGGTGATGAACCAGATATAAAGGAACAGCTGTTTGGTGTTCTGAAACAGTACGCAGCCGAGAGGAACGTGGAGAACCTAGCTGAAGCCCTCCCGGACATCTTAACCAATGAGGACCATCAGCAGCTGATTGACAGCGTCAGGTACCAATCAGCTGATTATAACACACTGTCATGCTGCCTCTTTGTGGCATTACGTCATGGTCAGATTTTTATAATGAAGAGATGTTGAATAAGGGGTCAGACAAGAGCCCTGTTTCCCAATAGCGATGGATCTTAAGCTTACGAATGTTTTAACAATGCATCGTTCCTATAACGGCCAAAGTTGTCACATGCGTTTCCCAAAACACCACATAGAGAGAACGTTCACTAAGTGCGTCGTTAGAAGGAGAATGATTCCACAATACTGACAACGGATCAGCTCCTAGAGAGATATTATCACCTATGGCTGCAAATATTGAGGCGACTTAGACTATTCTAATGCTTACCCTATAAGGGACAGTTCGAAATGTACTGGGGGGGTGTCATAATTATTTTTTTTTAAACTCCCCAACAGTTGAAGATTATATGGCAAATAGAAATCAAAACTGGATGGTGTTCAGAGATAGATGAGAGGTGTTGAGGGGAGCTGAAGGGTGGGACTAAAAATAAAAAATAAACGAGATAACTAATGTAAAATATACTGTGTAAAATGTATATAGGTTCAGAACTTTTGTGAAACATCCCAGCATAGTTGAAAAATATATGGCAAATAGAAATCAAAACGGGATGGTGTTCAGAGATAGATGAGAGGTGTTGAGGGGAGCTGAAGGGTGGGATTAAAAACAAACAAATGATAACTAATGTAAAATATACCTTGTCCCTAAAATGTATATAGTATGTACTATATACAGTGAGGGGAAAAAAAGTATTTGATCCCCTGCTGATTTTGTATGTTTGCCCACTGACAATGAAATGATCAGTCTATAATTTTAATGGTAGGTTTATTTGAACAGTGAGAGACAGAATAACAACAAAAAAATCCAGAAAAACGCATGTCAAAAATGTTATAAATTGATTTGCATTTTAATGAGGGAAATAAGTATTTGACCCCCTCTCAATCAGAAAGATTTCTGGCTCCCAGGTGTCTTTTATACAGGTAACGAGCTGAGATTAGGAGCACACTCTTAAAGGGAGTGCTCCTAATCTCAGCTTGTTACCTGTATAAAAGACACCTGTCCACAGAAGCAATCAATCAATCAGATTCCAAACTCTCCACCATGGCCAAGACCAAAGAGCTCTCCAAGGATGTCAGGGACAAGATTGTAGACCTACACAAGGCTGGAATGGGCTACAAGACCATCGCCAAGCAGCTTGGTGAGAAGGTGACAACAGTTGGTGCGATTATTCGCAAATGGAAGAAACACAAAAGAACTGTCAATCTCCCTCGGCCTGGGGCACCATGCAAGATCTCACCTCGTGGAGTTGCAATGATCATGAAAACGGTGAGGAATCGGCCCAGAACTACACGGGAGGATATTGTCAATGATCTCAAGGCAGCTGGGACCATAGTCACCAAGAAAACAATTGGTAACACACTACGCCGTCAAGGACTGAAATCCTGCAGCGCCCGCAAGGTCCCCATGCTCAAGAAAGCACATATACAGGGCCGTCTGAAGTTTGCCAATGAACATCTGAATGATTCAGAGGAGAACTGGGTGAAAGTGTTGTGGTCAGATGAGACCAAAATCGAGCTCTTTGGCATCAACTCAACTCGCCGTGTTTGGAGGAGGAGGAATGCTGCCTATGACCCCAAGAACACCATCCCCACCATCAAACATGAAGGTGGAAACATTATGCTTTGGGGGTGTTTTTCTGCTAAGGGGACAGGACAACTTCACCGCATCAAAGGGACGATGGACGGGGCCATGTACCGTCAAATCTTGGGTGAGAACCTCCTTCCCTCAGCCAGGGCATTGAAAAATGGGTTGTGGATGGGTATTCCAGCATGACAATGACCCAAAACACACGGCCAAGGCAACAAAGGAGTGGCTCAAGAAGAAGCACATTAAGGTCCTGGAGTGGCCTAGCCAGTCTCCAGACCTTAATCCCATAAAAAATCTGTGGAGGGAGCTGAAGGTTCGAGTTGACAAACATCAGCCTCGAAACCTTAATGACTTGGAGAAGATCTGCAAAGAGGAGTGGGACAAAATCCCTCCTGAGATGTGTGCAAACCTGGTGGCCAACTACAAGAAACATCTGACCTCTGTGATTGCCAACAAGAGTTTTGCCACCAAGTACTAAGTCATGTTTTGCAGAGGGGTCAAATACTTCCCTCATTAAAATGCAAATCAATTCATAACATTTTTGACATGCGTTTTTCTGGATTTTCTTGTTGTTATTCTGTCTCTCACTGTTCAAATAAACCTACCATTAAAATTATAGACTGATCATGTCTTTATCAGTGGGCAAACGTACAAAATCAGCAGGGGATCAAATACTTTTTTCCCTCACTGTAAGCTGGAAGTGGAAGCCTAAGTGTTGTTGTCCATTAGTTTACGCCAATTAGGTGAGGGGTGGTAGGGTTAGGGGAAAATAATAAAGGAAAATATATACATAAAAAAAAAATATATATATATATATATACACTACCGTTCAAAAGTTTGGGGTCACTTAGAAATGTCCTTGTTTTCGAAAGAAAAGCAATTTTTTTGTCCATTAAAATAACATCAAATTGATCAGAAATAATAATAATAATAATATGCTATTTAGCAGACGCTTTTATCCAAAGCGACTTACAGTCATGTGTGCATACATTTTTACGTATGGGTGGTCCCGGAGATCGAACCCACTACCCTGGCGTTACAAGCGCCATGCTCTACCAATTGAGCTACAGAGGACCACCCATACGTAAAAATGTATGCACACATGACTGTAAGTCGCTTTGGATAAAAGCGTCTGCTAAATAGCATATTATTATTATTATTATTATTATTTCTGATCAATCTGATGTTATTTTAATACACAAAAAAATGTAACAGTGTAGACATTGTTAATGTTGTAAATGGCTATTGTAGCTGGAAACGGCTGATATTTAATGGAATATCTACATAGGCGTACAGAGGCCCATTATCAACAACCATCAGTCCTGTGTTCCAATGGCACGTTGTGTTTGCTAATCCAAGTTTATCATTTAAAAAGGCTAAATGGTCATTAGAAAACCCTTTTGCAATTATGTTAGCACAGCTGAAAACTGTTATGCTGATTAAAGAAGCAATCAAACTGGCCTTCTTGAGACTAGTTGAGTATCTGGAGCATCAGCAATTGTGGGTTCGATTACAGGCTCAAAATGGCCAGAAACAAATAACTTTCTTCTGAAACTCGTCAGTCTATTCTTGTTCTGAGAAATGAAGGCTATTCCATGCGAGAAATTGCCAAGAAACTGAAGATCTCGTACAACGCTGTGTACTACTCCCTTCACAGAACAGCGCAAACTGGCTCTAACCAGAATAGAAAGAGAAGTGGGAGGCCCCGGTGCACAACTGAGCAAGCGGACAAAAACTTTAGAGTGTCTAGTTTGAGAAACAGACGCCTCACAGGTCCTCAACTGGCAGCTTCATTAAATGGTACCCGCAAAACACCAGTCTCAACGTCAAGAGTGAAGAGGTGACTCCGGGATGCTGACCTTCTAGGCAGAGTTGCAAAGACAAAGCCATATCTCAGACTGGCCAATAAAAATAAAAGATTAAGATGGGCAAAAGAACACAGACACTGGACAGAGGAAGATTGGAAAAAAGTGTTATGGACAGACTAATCGAAGTTTGAGGTGTTCGGATCACAAAAAAGAACATTTGTGAGACACAGACCAAATGAAAAGATGCTGGAGGAGTGCTTGATGCCGTCTGTCAAGCATGGTGGAGGCAATGATGGTCTGGAGGTGCTTTGGTGGTGGTAAAGTGGGAGATTTGTACAGGGTAAAAGGGATCTTGAAGAAGGAAGGCTATCACATGCAACGCCATGCCATACCCTGTGGACGGCGCTTGATTGGAGCCAATTTCCTCCTACAACAGGACAATGACCCAAAGCACAGCTCCAAACTATGCAATAACTATTTAGGGAACAAGCAGTCAGCTGGTATTCTGTCTATAATGGAGTGGCCAGCACAGTCACCGGATCTCAACCCTATTGAGCTGTTGTGGGAGCAGCTTGACCGTATGGTACGTAAGAAGTGCCCATCAAGCCAATCCAACTTGTGGGAGGTGCTTCAGGAAGCATGGGGTGAAATCTCTTCAGATTACCTCAACAAATTGACAACTAGAATGCCAAAGGTCTGCAAGGCTGTAATTGCTGCAAATGGAGGATTCTTTGACGAAAGCAAAGTTTGAAGGACACAATTATTATTTCAATTAAAAATCATTATTTCTAACCTTGTCAATGACTACATTTACTATTCATTTTGCTATATTTCCTATTCTAACTCATTTCATGTATGTTTTCATGGAAAACAAGGAAATGTCTAAGTGACCCCAAACTTTTGAACGGTAGTTTATATATATTTAAAATAATATATATTTATAAAACAATATATAAGGGGGATTGGAAATGATGCAGACAATTACATTGATAGAAGCCACAATATATACAGTGAGGGAAAAAAGTATTTGATCCCCTGCTGACTTTGTACGTTTGCCCACTGACAAAGACATGATCAGTCTATAATTTTAATGGTAGGTTTATTTGAACAGTGAGAGACAGAATAACAACAACAAAATCCAGAAAAACACATGTCAAAAATGTTATAAATTGATTTGCATTTTAATATGGGAAATAAGTATTTGACCCCTCTGCAAACATGACTTAGTACTTGGTGGCAAAACCCTTGTTGGCAATCACAGAGGTCAGACGTTTCTTGTAGTTGGCCACCAGGTTTGCACACATCTCAGGAGGGATTTTGTCCCACTCCTCTTTCCAGATCGTCTCCAAGTGATTAAGGTTTCGAGCCTGACGTTTGACAACTCGAACCTTCAGCTCCCTCCACAGATTTTCTATGGGATTAAAGGTCTGGAGACTGGCTAGGCCACTCCAGGACCTTAATGTGCTTCTTCTTGAGCCACTCCTTTGTTGCCTTGGCCATGTGTTTTGGGTAATTGTCATGCTGGAATACCCATCCACAACCCATTTTCAATGCCCTGGCTGAGGGAAGGAGGTTCTCACCCAAGATTTGACGGTACATGGCGCCGTCCATCGTCCCTTTGATGCGGTGAAGTTGTCCTGTCCCCTAAGCAGAAAAACACCCCCAAAGCATAATGTTTCCACCTTCATGTTTGATGGTGGGGATGGTGTTCTTGGGGTCATAGGCAGCATTCCTCCTCCTCCAAACACGGCGAGTTGAGTTGATGCCAAAGAGCTCGATTTTGGTCTCATCTGACCACAACACTTTCACCCAGTTCTCCTCTGAATCATTCAGATGTTCATTGGCAAACTTCAGACGGCCCTGTATATGTGCTTTCTTGAGCATGGGGACCTTGCGGGCGCTGCAGGATTTCAGTCCTTGACGGCGTAGTGTGTTACCAATTGTTTTCTTGGTGACTATGGTCCCAGCTGCCTTGAGATCATTGACAATATCCTCCCGTGTAGTTCTGGGCCGATTCCTCACCGTTTTCATGATCATTGCAACTCCACGAGGTGAGATCTTGCATGGTGCCCCAGGCCGAGGGAGATTGACAGTTATTTTGTGTTTCTTCCATTTGCGAATAATCGCACCAACTGTTGTCACCTTCTCACCAAGCTGCTTGGCGATGGTCTTGTAGCCCATTCCAGCCTTGTGTAGGTCTACAATCTTGTCCCTGACATCCTTGGAGAGCTCTTTGGTCTTGGCCATGGTGGAGAGTTTGGAATCTGATTGATTGATTGCTTCTGTGGACAGGTGTCTTTTATACAGGTAACAAGCTGAGATTAGGAGTACTCCCTTTAAGAGTGTGCTCCTAATCTCAGCTCGTTACCTGTATAAAAGACACCTGGGAGCCAGAAATCTTTCTGATTGAGAGGGGGTCAAATACTTATTTCCCTCATTAAAATGCAAATCAATTTATAACATTTTTGACATGCATTTTTCTGGATTTTTTTGTTGTTATTCTGTCTCTCACTGTTCAAATAAACCTACCATTAAAATTATAGACTGATCATTTCTTTGTCAGTGGGCAAACGTACAAAATCAACAAATCTGTTTGTTTCTTTGTTTGTGTGCGTGTGTGATATGATTAGTGCTTTAATATTGGATATGTTTCATCGAGGTTGCTTACAGGGATGGCTCAGACGTGAAATGCTATGATGTCCATATACTGAACATATGTGTATAATGTTTATGATCTATGGTAAAATCTTAGTTTCATCACATGGTGTATTATTCCTAATTGCCCCCAAGGGGGCTAATACCGTTGTATTGAATTGAATGGAACCTGATTGAGTTGCACGTTTGTGAGAAAATATGGAGCAGTCCGCGAAAACTGAACCCTTTGAGCAATCCAAAATCGATCTCGTCCATTTAGATCGATTGGTTCAGTTCAGCTCACCTGGATGACTTACTGTGCATTGGATCAGGACAATTGATTTTACCCACAGGGGGAGCTTTGAATGTTCATTGTAATGAATCATATTCAAGTGGTCTACCAATACCCTTTGTGTTTTAGTGTTCTATTACACAGCAATGAGCTTGGGGAGAGTCTAGTAGACCTTAGTGTGTTTAACCGACCAGGACCAGTAAGTGTGCTGATCTAGGATTAGTTTAGCCTTTTAGATCATATTGAATAGAATTATATGGACAGGGGGGACCTGATCCTAGATCAGAACTCCTACTCTGAGATGCTTTATAAATACAGGCCCTGGCTGAGGTATTAATCGATATGGTAATCTTGAACAACAATAGGTCTGCATTGGAGGAACAAGAGCAATTTAATTGCATGACAATCAATATTTAATCGAAAAACTGCTTTCCTCATAATTCTTCCTCAGAAAGGTGGGAGGAACAGAATTAGTTATGTGACGAAGCTCAATGACTTTGATCAGATGTCACCAGTGGGCTGTCTCGTGGTGAGGACTGCCTGTTTGAAATCCTCCTCGGGCTGGAGATGTCAGTTTGGTTTGCATACTCAATGGATGCGTCCCAAATGGCACCCTATTCCCTATATAGTGCACTACTTTTAACCAGGCTCTGGTCTAAACTAGTGCACTATGTAGGTAATAGAGTGACATTTGTGAGCCAGGCCATTTATCCTTCAGGTACAGAGGAAAACTGTCAAAGTCCCCAGGGAATATCACGTTTCTTTCTTCTTAGCATTGATAGCGAAATAGAAAACAAACATTTTTGTGTGCGCAGGCACTTTCTGTGTGTCTGAGAGACTTATATACACACACATTTTTTGCATCACATTGTTGATTATCATCATTTTTTCAGTCTCTTTATCCAGCTCTTAGCTTCTCTGCAGGCACTTTGCTGTTGGTGTTAGGGAGATGCACACACGCAGTCACTCTCACACACATCTGCTGCATCTGCACACTGCAGTGACAGGCTTTGGACACACACACACATACACGCACGCACTCACACACATACACACACACACACTGTTCCTTCCTCTGGTTTGGATTTATAAACCCTGCAGAAAGCGATGCTGCTGATGATGACCTGCTTCAGGTGAGTACTGCTGCCTGGTGATCTGAGTGATGTTAGTACTGTGATTTGGGCAGGTGTTGTGAAATAGACAGTTATGCAGGTATTGTGTACTCAATAAGATACAGCATAGGGGCGGCAGGTAGCCTAGCGGTTGTAGCATTGGGCCAGTAACCGAAAGGTCGCTGGTTCGAAAACCTGAGCCGACAAGGTGAAAAATATCTGTCTATGTGCCCTTGAGCAAGGCACTTTACGTTAATTTGATCCAGGGGCGCTGTACTACTATTAGTGACCCTGTAAAACACATTTCACTGCATCTGTCTGGTGATGGGGAGGATTTTGGTTTATTTGACTAAGCCTTTGGCCAGTTTGATCAGTTTTGTGTTCCTCTCATCTTCCTGTAATTGATAATGCCAGCTGATATGTCGAAATGTCATAGAGTCTGGAGTTTAGAAAATTGCTGCTATTTGTCAACAACTGTACTAATGATGGTTGGTAGACAGGACTGTTTTGTCAGAACGCAATGGTACTAATACTCAGTTGATAGCTAGGCTACCAAAGGTAAATTCTAGTTTACGTGTTATCAATTGTCAAAATAAATGTATGTCCTGGCTTTTTAATGGGCGTTGTTTGTTGCTTTCTCCTTCTCATCAATTTTGTGCAGTTACGATGAGTTTCTCTCACCATCAAGGAATATTCCTAGCTCACTCTCCCCCCTCCAAAAACAGAAGGCTCATATTATTATTACATAACCAGTGTTGACTGGAGAGAGTTTAGTCTGCTCCCTCCCTCAGTGGGAGGTGAGGTAAGAGGTAATGTAACATAATGTGATAATGGGAGAAGATAATGTAATTTGGGTCTCATTTGTATCTGTCACAGCAGAATCTTACTCCAAAAGACTTCTCTGCTCTCATCAGGGGTGTTTTGTAGGATTTGAAGACATGCAGGGGTTAGCCCAAAGCCAGTAGGGGTGTCCAGGGGCATCCTCCCCCAGCAAAAAAAATAAGAAGTAATTTCAACAGGTAAATGCATGAATTTGGTGCACATTGAGAGATTAGATCTTTTTCAGGTAACTTGCACCTTTCCACCTCCCACAGCAGACACTGCCAGTACTCAATTGCAGTTGCTACTGGGAGTCTCTCTACTCTGGAACAAATATATTTACAACGTATTGCCAAAAACCTCCATACCACTCAACAACTTCAAACAGACTCTGGGCTGTCCAATAAACCAAACTGATTAAATAATCCCACAGTACCCCCCCCCCCCCCCTCTCTCCCTCTCTCTCTCTCTCTCTCTCTCTCACACAAATTGCAGTAATTAGAATCCATAGAGTAGCTTTAAGTGATACAGTCTACTGTGTGCTCACCCCTCCTCTGCCTCTCTCCATCGCTTTCTATGTGTTGTCAGTTGCTGTCTCTTGTCTGCCATCTTCTGTTGCTGTACCTTAGTCTTTTATGTTACTGTCAACCCTCCTCTCTTTTCCTTTCCTGGTTGTAAAAAGTGTAAAATTAAACAATTGTTTTAATAGTAATTTCACTGGCTTTTCACCTAACCTGCAAATTCTTTGTAAACCATGTTTTACGTTTCATTGTCTGTATTTCACCTGTTATAATTTGTGCAAATAAATAAAACTAATTGGAATCTACAGAGAAGCTTGAAATGATACAGTCTACTGTGTGCTCAACCCACCTCTGTTGTCGCTCCATCTGCGCTCTTCTGTCACTTTCTCTGTCTTGACTGTTGCTGTCTGTGTCTTGTCTATTGCTGTCTGTGTCTTGTCTGTTGCTGTCTCCTTTTTCTATTCTCTTCTGTTATGGTCTGTTCTGTTCTTCTGGTATCTCTCTCCATCCTATTCTTCTGTTGCTGTCTCTGTGTCTTGTCTGGTGTCTTCTCCATCATCTACTGTTCTGTTGCTGTCTCTGTGTCTTGTCTGGTGTCTTCTCCATCATCTACTGTTCTGTTGCTGTCTCTGTGTCTTGTCTGGTGTCTTCTCCAACATCTACTGTTCTGTTGCTGTCTCTGTGTCTTGTCTGGTGTCTTCTCCAACATCTACTGTTCTGTTGCTGTCTCTGTGTCTTGTCTTGTGTCTTCTCCATCATCTACTGTTCTGTTGCTGTCTCTGTGTCTTGTCTGGTGTCTTCTCCATCATCTACTGTTCTGTTGCTGTCTCTGTGTCTTGTCTGGTGTCTTCTCCATCATCTACTGTTCTGTTGCTGTCTCTGTGTCTTGTCTGGTGTCTCTCTTTAGTTTTGCAATCCAAAATGATCAAGGGGATAGTGGGGTAGCTTAACTTGTTTTGGGCCTGTGTCTGGGTCACCTAAATCATCCTCTTCCCTACCAGTTGCCCCTGGCTGCTGCTGTTGTAAGTGCTCCATTGGCCTGCTGTTCTCATCTGTCCTCCTTGGCTCATCTGCAAGGTAGCAAGGTAGAGGTGCAATATGTAATTAGTTCATTTTTAAGTTACTGTATACTGACACGACCAGGGCAACTCAGCTGTAAAGAAAAATTAAAGTGTCCGCAAAATAGAGCAACAAAATTCCAAACATGACAGATAAGAAGCTACATAGCCCCTAGGCTATACGAATATAAAGAGACATGAGCCAAAAAAAGTAGCTACCGAAGTGGCTACCCAGCCAAACCCATCAAATACAGTTGAAGTCGGAAGTTTTTACATACACCTTAGCCAAATACATTTAAACTCTGCTTTTCACAATTCCTGACATTTAATCCTAGTAAGAATTCCCTGTTTTAGGTCAGTAAGGATCACTACTTTATTTTAAGAATGTGGAATGTCAGAATAATAGTAGAGAGAATTATTTATTTAAGCTTTTATTACTTTCATCACATTCCCAGTGGGTCAGACGTTTACATACACTCAATTAGTATTTGATAGCATTGCCTTTAAATTGTTTAACTTGGGTCAAACGTTTCGGGTAGCCTTCCACAAGCTTCCCACAATAAGTTGGGTGAATTTTGGCCCATTCCTCCTCACAGAGCTGGTGTAACTGAGTCAGTTTTGTAGGCCTTCTTGCTCGCACACGCTTTTTCAGTTCTGCCCACAGATTTTCTATAGGATTGAGGTCAGGGCTTTGTGATGGCCACTCCAATACCTTGACTTTGTTGTCCTTAAGCCATTTTGCCAGAACTTTGGAAGTATGCTTGGGGTCATTGTCCATTTGGAAGACCCATTTGCGACCAAGCTTTAACTTCCTGACTGATGTCTTGAGATGTTGCTTCAAGATATCCACATCATTTTCCTTCCTCATGATGCCATCTATTTTGTGAAGTGCACCAGTCCATCCTGCAGCAAAGCACCCCCACAGCATGATGCTGCCACCCCCGTGCTTCAAGGTTGGGATGGTGTTCTTCGGCTTGAAAGCATTCCCCTTTTTCCTCCAAACATAACAATGGTCATTATGGGCAAACAGTTCTATCAGACCAGAGTACATTTCTCAAAAAAGTACGATCTTTGTCCCCATGTGCAGTTGCAAACTGTAGTCTGGCATTTTTATGGCAGTTTTGGAGCAGTGGTTTCTTCATTGCTGAGCGGCCTTTCAGGTTATGTCGATATAGGACTCGTTTTACTGTGGATATAGATACTTTTGTACCTGTTTCCTCCAGCATCTTCACAAGGTCCTTTGCTGTTGTTCTGTGATTGATTTGCACTTTTCGCACCAGAGTACGTTCTTCTCTAGGAGACAGAATGCGTCTCCTTCCTGAGCGGTATGACGGCTGCGTGGTCCCATGGTGTTTATACTTGCGTGCTATTGTTTGTACAGATGAACGTGGTACCTTCAGGCATTTGGAAATTGCTCCCAAGGATGAACCAGACTTGTGGAGGTCTACAATTTATTTTCTGAGGTCTTGGCGGATTTCTTTTTATTTTCCCATGATGTCAAGCAAAGAGGCACTGAGTTTGAAAGTATACCTTGAAATACATCCACAGGTACACCTCCAATTGACTCAAATGATGTCAATTAGCCTATCAGAAGCTTCTAAAGCCATGACATCATTTTCTGGAATTTTCCAAGCTGTTTAAAGGCACAGTCAACTTAGTGTATGTAAACTTCTGACCGACTGGAATTGTGATACAGTGAATTATAAGTGAAATAATCTGTCTGTAAACAATTGTTGGAAAAATTATTTGTGTCATGCACAAAGTAGATGTCCTAACCTACTTGCCAAAACTATAGTTTGTTAACAAGAAATGTGTGTAGTGGTTGAAAAACAAGTTTTAATGACTCCAACCTAAGTGTATGTAAACTTCCGACTTCAACTGTACACTCGCTGGAAATAAACACTTTTCCTAATATTATGACTTATATCAACATCCTTAGCTTGCCTATTCACTAAATATACTGTTAAATAACTCTGACTGACACCCAATAGCTTAAAGATGCTGAGCGCTAATGCTAGCTTACTAGCATTAGCCAACCCTTAAGCTGAGGGAGACTAGCTAGTTAGCTACCACCAACCCTGCACAAACCTGTGGCTAACTCAGCTGCTGCTGCTGCTGCTGCAAATTGACTTTCCTGATTGGTGTAAATGGTTGCTGATGAGGTTCAGTCTCTGGGATATAGTCTAAAACCTTGCAGCTCCTGCTGTTGCCACCTGGACTAATGTAGATTGTCATGTGCTGCTTGCTGTACTCTACTGTTTTCATCCCTCTGACCTTTGCTGATGGGCAGAGATGGGCTAGATTTCACTAACATATGCATCTCCACTAGCCTCGTACAAACCATCCTGATCTCGCGAGCTCACATTCCGTGTAGTGAAACCGAATGTGAGCTCGCGAGATCAGGATGGTTCGTACGAGGCTACATCTCCACTGCCTCCCTACATGGATTACCATGTGAGAACAGCAGTATGTGCGTCACACCTCCACAACTGTCTCAGTCCCTCTCATCAATATGAGCTCTCAGTTAATATGACAGTGGCAATGTTTTAATATGGGCTCATAATAATATATTATGGTGTTTATAATGGATGGACCCAGATGATCTGTCACTGGGTGTTTTCACAGACGTTATTATCTCTCTCTCTCTCTCTCTTTTTCATTATCTTTCATTAACTTTCCTCATCTCTCTTTGATTATCACTGCCTTGGTGTGCACGTGCCCTGTGGATTCAGAGGTGAAGTCACTGTCCTCTCTAGCTTCTTCTAAACTTGACCAGCCAGCTTGTGCCTCTGTCCCAGCCAATCTACCCATCTCTCCCCACGGATGTGTTCTATTTTTAAGCAGCCTACTTCCTTTAATAAATTCTCCCTTAAATTTCTGACGCAGTCGCCAGCAGAACTTCTTAAACTGCCTAACAACCCATGGGTTAGCAAGTGCTGGAACACTTTAAAGTTCTGCAAAACATATAGTTTGATATGATACAGCTTTGGATAAGAGCGTACAGTGCAGTATGTCCTGCAATGTTATGTGGTAGTTATTTGACATTATGTTGGCAAATAGTCAATTGAAAGTCAGAAAATATTGGAGCATTGTTTATATGTCTCGTTAACTGGAGAGTTACAGATACTTTTTATTGCTGTATGTCCTCGCTAATAGTTTGGGTAAAGTTGGTAAGTAGTGTTTAAAGAGTCCCCTGTGAGTAGGTTTTCTGGGGGAGATTCCACCGCTGTACTGTTGGCTACTGTTGTTGCAATTGATGTGTGATTCTCTGATTCATATAACAGACCTCAACTATTTTCTATCCATCCCATTACGTAATTTGCTCATCAGTGGATCTCACAGTCTGTGCTGACCTGCCTCTGTAATTCAGAAGGGACTCTCCTCTCCTCTCTCCCTCCTCACCCGTTCCTCCCTCCATCCTCTGAGAGACGAGACGATTAATCCTTAAGTCTCTTCCATTCTCACTTTGGGTGACACCTTGGACACACATGAGCATTCTGGAATCGAGTGGTTGCCATGACCACCCCTGGGTGACCCAGTAGTCAAGGAAAAGGAAGAGGAGGAGAGGAGGAGGAAGAGGAGCGAAACAAAGAGAGGCGTATCATCTGACGCTGTCCTCCTGAGGATGTTTTGGAGGTTTTGAGAATTTTGAGAGAGAGCGCCACACTTTTTACTCTTGTCTACTGTTACCATCTCTCTCTCTCATTGGGCGGCTGGCTTCCTACCCTGCAGCAAGCTCACCTTCTTCCTCTCTTCCTGTTTCTCCTGGAGAGTTATTTTCTTTATTTAAACCACGAGGATTAATTAGTCTTGTTAAGAACGGAGAGACGTCTACTTACCTTCTCGTACAGAGCTCTTTCACAACTTCCTGGTAACCTGAAGAGCCATGGGGAGGGATAGGAGCATCTCCCGCCACTTTCGGTATGGTGGTATGTGTGCTTTCATCTTAGTTGTGTTCTTACCTTGTTTAGCGCTGAGTTGACATTAGGTTTGAGCATTTGTTGATGTTATTATTACTAAAGCTTGGACATGAGAGTTGCTGTGATTTCTCTTTTGTCAAACCCTATTGCCTTATTGTGAAAATAGCATCAACTGAGAATTTGTGCCCTTGGCTTACAATAGTGTTTCTATTGCTTGAAGTCCATATTAAAGTTTGATATTATTCCGTAAAATAAATACAATGTTTGCAATTATTGAAACACTTGTATGTGTAATAGTTAAATCTCCCTGTACCTTATAATGTTGACCATAGATGGACCTATTTTTCACTGTGTTATGCTAAAGGTATTACAAGACATAATACAGCACCCCCATTACTTTCTCCATTTATAGTTGTTGTGTCTAAGCTCTCCTCTCTCTACCCTGGTAGGCTACAGTAACAGCCTACTACACATCGGCATGTGAATCTGATTTCTCATCTCTCCTAACTGGGTCTCAGGAGATAATTGACATGGTTTTCCCTTAATAAGTTTCCCACATTCTGGTTGTCATTCATCCCTGAGCATGGCGCGTCCTTGGTCCACCCCTCCTCCATCTCTAGTTATAGATAGACACGACCTGCTTTTAATTGAGGGCATCACAGGGGCCTACATCACTACTCAACATGGAAGAATAATTTAAGTTTTCTTTAACTTTGGTTCAGGGCAGAAAGGTCTGATGCCGTGTTATTTCACCTATCCAAAGTTTTCAGACCCTGTGCACAAGAGGTTGGGTCTACGTAGGACAAAGTGCTTGGGAGTGGGACCGAAAGACAAGGGAACTGGGCCTGTAGTGTGGACTGGATATACTTTTTCTAAGTTTCTCATCCTCAATTTTGTCTTGACTGCATGGTGAGTGACCTCTCAATAGAGGCTCAATGGCCTACATAGCCTAACCCTAGCCTTTTGAAGTAGATTACATGACTACCTGGAACTACAGCAGGTAGGCCTAGCACTCCAAGGCCTATTAAAATAACCTCTTTCTCTCTCTCTCTCTCTCTCTCTCTCTCTCTCTCTCTCTCTCTCTTTCTCTCTGCCTCTATTTCTGTCTCTATGGTAGGCTTAGTCTGTTAACTTGTTACATTCAGGTGCATGGCTCTGAAGAGTTGTGGCAGGGAGGCAAAAAGAGCTAAGTACATTTGAGTTTGGTGCTATTCATAGGTTGTGGAAATAATTAGAATAAGAATAATTATATGGGGGAAACCTGCCACTCAAACAAGAATCAATGTGCTTATTACTGTGTTATGCAACCCAGAACTCAAATCTCGCTTAATTTGGTCAGATACTGTCTTCAAGATTAATGATTTCTCTGTAATGCTCAGCCTCTTTTCATATTTCAGTTCTCCTGCTGCAGTGCCAGGTCTTTCCTCTGGGGAGCAGTAGAGAGTGGTCTGTACCTGTGTTGCTGGCGCAACCAGGGACGGTGACTGATGACTCCATATTGTGGATAAATATGGAAATGTACAATGGCCTCAATTAAAAAACCACCAACCTGCCGATTGTTTTGAATTGATCAACTGTGGTTTCTATGAAGACCACTACAAATAGGGCCCATTTTTTGAAGAATGTTTAGCAATCCAACCCCTAATGTAGCCTACTGTATTCTCCAGGGTGGAAGGTATGGAGGAGTATGACAGGGTCAGTTTTGGTATTGATTGTGTTTCCAATAGTCTTTGATTGTATCTGTGTGTATCTAAATGTGTTGATACTTAAGGAGTAATTTGGGGCACACAAACACACACACACACACACACACACACACACACACACACACACACCTGTCCTTAACCAGCCACACATCTCCCAGTCACAGACAGTCTGCTATTATTTCAATACATTTCCAATTATCCTAATCAGGCTGCATTCGATGTCTGCTAAATGCCGGTGGTGCTCCACTAATGCTTTGCTCTTTAGGTGACTGGAGAGCTCTCCACAAAGGATAACATTCTGCTGTAGCGCACTCGTCTGCCCCCTCGCTGGTTAATCACTCTGGGACACACACAGAAACTCACACACACACACAAACAACAATGTGGAGAGGTCAAGAGGAAGGTGTTGGCTGGCGGCTGCATGGCAGGGTGTGCGTAGGAGGCAAGGTGGCCAGGTCAGGACTAGCTGGCTGCCTGTCTGGATGGATGGATGGCTGTCTGTCTGGATGGATGGATGGCTGCCTGTCTGGATGGATGGATGGCTGCTGGCTGGGAAGCATTTAATTATAGTGTCTGTATTGTCTGTCTGACTATTATTATCCACTAGTATTATGGTGTGATACAGTAGGTGACCATTTCTCCTTCTATAATTGACCTGACCATTTCTCCTTCTATAATTGACCTGCTCTAATGCTTATCAGTCACAGTGTCAACCCTATTGTCTCAGCAATCAAGAAAAACTGAATACAGTATATGGTATATACAAAATACTCAAAACAGGACATGCAATAGCCAAGTCAAGCTATTCTAAATACAAGGCTCTGGCAATAAATTTGGACTGTGTGAGTAGTTTTACTGCTATTCACTCCTGTATACTTGTCTACTGTCTACCTGTGTGAGTCATTGTCTCAGTTTAGAAATAGAGGAGTGACAGAGGGGCTCAACATTTAGAAATAGAGGAGTGACAGAGAGGCTCAACATTTAGAAATGTAGGAGTGACAGAGAGGCTCAACATTTAGAAATAGAGGAGTGACAGAGAGGCTCAACATTTAGAAATAGAGGAGTGACAGAGGGGCTCAACATTTACATTTTTACATTTTTAGTCATTTAGCAGACGCTCTTATCCAGAGCGACTTACAGGAGCAATTAGGGTTAAGTGCCTTGCTCAAGGGCACATCGACAGATTTTCACCTAGTTGGCTTGGGGATTAGAACCAGCGACCTTTCGGTTACTGGCACAACACTCTTAACCACTAAGCTACCTTTAGAAATAGAGGAGTGACAGAGGGGCTCAACATTTAGAAATAGAGAAGTGACAGAGGGGCTCAACATTTCAACATCTTATATCGATCTTTAATTAAAACAGAAGTCACCATTCTATCTCCCTCCTCCACACTAGCTTCCTCCTAAGACTCTTCTCTGATTGATTCCAGAAGTAGGATTCCAAATATCTCTGTGTGTGTGTGTGTGTGTATGTGTGTGTGTGCCTGTATTCATGAACGCTTGCTCATTCGCTTGTATTATATAATTTTACTTCCTGATCCATTGCTTAAGAACATTCATATGCCTTTCATTGGTTGGTCTTTTGTGCCTTGATTAGAAATCTGTCCCTGAGGATGAATATTCTAGCGAACACCATCACTTCCTCCCCCTGGTGTTTCATCAAACATGGTATGGCAGCTGATTATTAAAGGATAGTGTGTAGGTGATAATATGCAAATCCCAAAATGTCTATTCCAGTGCCAAAAAGATAGTGTATGCTGCTCCTGTGCTTTATTCCTGCACCCACATTGGCAATGTTTCGACTCCAACAGCTTTGGTCTTATAAAACAAACTCACTATAGGTTTACAGAGTAGCGGTCCTACTACATATTTTCTTTGCGTCTTCATTAATGTGTTCGAAGACCATCTGCTGTATAATTTACATATTATGTAAACTGTAATGTAACAGCTTGGAAACAAAGACAAATCTTTCTTCCTCTGCTTGGTTGAATCACTTTATTCTCAACAGTGGGATGTGTGCTATAGAGGGAACTTTATACAGTTGTGTTTGAAGTTTGACAGCTGTGTAGGCATCACTCTGCTAATGTATTGTAGCTCAATTTGACAGAAACAATTCAATGCTTATGCGAGAGAAAGAGACAGAGACAGAGAGAGAGAGAGAGAGTGCAGGGATGGAGTGGGAAATAGAGATATGGAGAGAAGGAGAGAGGGGGAGTTTTCTCTATAGAGGTGGTATACAGAGGGATTGTGTCTGCTCTCGTTCCCGTACAGTAGCTGTGTGCTGCTGTCAATTCTTCAGGGTGTTCACACCTGGAGCTGCTAGTGAGAGAGGCTCAGGGAAGGGTCTACGCTATCCTCATCTCCACCAACAGACACACACTCAGTAGAGCTACTGTTGACCTACCTCCTCTCTTCCCCTATCTGCTGTCTCACCTCGCTCAACTCTCTCCCAGGGGATTCTATGGATAGAGAGTTGCTGATGCTGCTGATTTCACATCAGTTATTTGGATACCAAGCTGCGTACAGAACTCATTTCATCTGATAGCCTAACTGTTTCTGTCTTGGACTAAATTTGTTTTTAAAGATCATTATATGGGATTTATAAGCTTTTCACCATCAACTGAGATGCTTTTTCTCAACCTGGATGCTATTTTTGTGTTATATCAACGCCTGCTGTACAGGATGGTGTTTACTAGCTTCTGGAGGATTTGGATTGAAACCCTCTGTGTCTGTCTCTTGAGTCTGTGTTCACCAGCCTGTTAAAGTCTGTTGTGTTCCCCAAGGAGCGCTTCCTGAACCACCACAGGGTGCCTGGTTGGTAGCCTGTGTTGCCCCAAATATGTGGCTTTAGAGTGGACTGGACACTAGGGAAAGGAGCCACTGACAGCTAACAGGAATCAAAATAAAAGGAAATTAAGAACTCCCCCCCCCCCCCCCCCCCCCTCTCTCTCTCTCTCTCTCTCTCTCTCTCTCTCTGTCAATCACACTCTTTCTCTCTCTCTCTCACTCTCTCTCTCTCACACTCTTTCTCTCTCTCTCACTCACACTCTTTCTCTCCCTCCCTCCCTCCCTCGCTCCCTCCCTCCCTCTCTCTGTCTCTCTCTCTCTCTCTCTCTCTCTGTCTCTCTCTCTCTCTCTCACTCACACTCGCTCTCTCTCCTCTGAAACAGTGCTGGTTCTTCTAAGTCTCTAGTAGCCTCTCTGTCTCTGACTGTGGGTCTGACCATTGCCAGTAACAGAATAGGGATTCATGTTTACTATTCCATCCACCATGTTTGCCAGAATCTTCATCCCTAAGAAGCACCGGGAGCGCTTCGATGACGTCGTGTCCCAGAGCCTGATCGGCCGGCTCAAGGGGAGGAGCTTCAGCGACCCCAGCCGCAACCGCCTGCGCCGAAGCCGCAGCGAGGACCACCCGGAGCGCCTGCTGGTGTCCACCCGGGCCAGCTCCGTCCCCCGAACGCATGCCGAGGAGGGCGTGATGCCCCCCATCCGTGGCCTCAGGAAGACCACCTCACTCATCGCGGGGCACGCTGGAAACGCTGCAGCCCTTCGCAGGTAAGAGTCTTTAGCCTGATTCACACTTCAGGGAATATTGCATGGTTACATAAACTATGGTGGAAGCGTAACCAGGCCAGTGCAGTAACAGCTCGGCTTGGCTTGGTATTGCCCTATAGTGTGAATTAGGCTCTAATTGGCCAGTCGGTCAATGATAGTACAGAGTTTTAGTTGACCACCCTGGCCTTAGCCAATGATAGTACAGAGTCTTAGTTGACTATGCTGATAAGCCCACGCTGGCTGATGATTGATATGTTGGATCAGGTATTATAGAATGAAGTCTGTCAGTTAGTCATCTGTAAAAGTGGCATAGACAAGAGTCTCTGTGTTACAGTGAGGGAAAAAAGTATTTGATCCCCTGCTGATTTTGTATGTTTGCCCACTGACAAAGAAATTATCAGTCTATAATTTTAATGGTAGGTTTACTTGAACAGTGAGAGACAGAATAACAACAAAAAAATCCAGAAAAACGCATCTAAAAAATTTTATAAATTGATTTGCATTTTAATGAGGGAAATAAGTATTTCTGGCTCCCAGGTGTCTTTTATACAGCTAACGAGCTGAGATTAGGAGCACACTCTTAAAGGGAGTGCTCCTAATCTCAGTTTGTTACCTGTATAAAATACACCTGTCCACAGAAGCAATCAATCAATCAGATTCCAAACTCTCCACCATGGCCAAGACCAAAGAGCTCTCCAAGGATGTCAGGGACCCGATTGTAGACCTACACAAGGCTGGAATGGGCTACAAGACCATCGCCAAGCAGCTTGGTGAGAAGGTGACAACAGTTGGTGCGATTATTCGCAAATGGAAGAAACACAAAATAACTGTCAATCTCCTTTGGCCTGGGGCTCCATGCAAGATCTCACCTCGTGGAGTTGCAATGATCATGAGAACGGTGAGGAATCAGCCCAGAACTACACGGGAGGATCTTGTCAATGATCTCAAGAAAACAATTGATAACACACTACGCCGTGAAGGACTGAAATCCTGCAGCGCCTGCAAGGTACCCCTCCTCAAGAAAGCACATATACAGAGGAGAACTGGGTGAAAGTGTTGTGGTCAGATGAGACCAAAATGGAGCTCTTTGGCATCAACTCAACTCACCCTGTTTGGAGGAGGAGGAATGCTGCCTATGACCCCAAGAACACAATCCCCACCGTCAAACATGGAGGGGGAAACATTATGCTTTGGGGGTGTTTTTCTGCTAAGGGGACAGGACAACTTCACCGCATCAAAGGGACGATGGACGGGGCCATGTACCGTCAAATCTTGGGTGAGAACCTCCTTCCCTCAGCCAGGGCATTGAAAATGGGTCGTGGATGGGTATTCCAGCATGACAATGACCCAAAACACACGGCCAAGGCAACAAAGGAGTGGCTCAAGAAGAAGCACATTAAGGTCCTGGAGTGGCCTAGCCAGTCTCCAGACCTTAATCCCATAGAAAATCTGTGGAGGGAGCTGAAGGTTCGAGTTGACAAACATCAGCCTCGAAACCTTAATGACTTGGAGAAGATCTGCAAAGAGGAGTGGGACAAAATCCCTCCTGAGATGTGTGCAAACCTGGTGGCCAACTACAAGAAACGTCTGACCTCTGTGATTGCCAACAAGGGTTTTGCCACCAAGTACTAAGTCATGTTTTGCAGAGGGGTCAAATACTTATTTCCCTCATTAAAATGCAAATCAATTCATAACATTTTTGACATGCGTTTTTCTGGATTTTTTTGTTGTTATTCTGTCTCTCACTGTTCAAATAAACCTACCATTAAAATTATAGACTGATCATGTCTTTGTCAGTGGGCAAACGTACAAAATCAGCAGGGGATCAAATACTTTTTTCCCTCACTGTATAATGTTGCAGCCTATATATTGGTGCTGTATGTTGATTCAATGTGTTTGAAGCAATACATCATATACATGTTATCCTCAAGGCAAGTCATTTATAACCATTTAATGAAACTGCTCTGCTTTCCATCATTCTCCTCTCCTGTCAATTACTTCATTAGCTAACATTTACAGCTAAATGTTTCACATTTGACAGAGATTACTATACTAGCATGGCCTGTGTGTAGGAGTCGGTTCAAATAGACACATCACTGTCAGTCTACAGAAAACAACACACTCTATGTCTATTTGAAGCCTTGTTTTGACAGTACCTGCCCTTACAGAAAAAGAACATGATTTCATATGTGAAATTTCACATTAAATCATGTAGTAAAACAATGTTGTATTAAAAACGTGTTTTTGGAACACTTCATGTTTTCACATGTGTAGTTTCATGTTATCACGTTGCTTTACGTGTTATCACATGAAAACATGTGTTTTTGGAACACTTCACGTGTTCACGTAAAATTGATGTGGTTTGTCCCATAAGGGTGCATACCTGATAGAAAGTTCTAGATAGTGTCACTGTTTTAAGAATAGAAAGCACCTTGCAACTTGATGCTGGCTTCCTGCTCTGACAGTACAACACTGAATATTTAATGCTCTAGAGTAGACTATAAATACTCAGAGAGAAAAACTGACTAAATAATCTAAATAATACCGCAGATGTGCAAAGAGAGAATCACAAGGAATGCCCACCTTTTTCTGTGGCCCTAACTTAGCCAAACAAATAATGAAGCAACATTGTCCCTCGGGGATGGAGTGTCTATGTTTAAGTGAATGCTGGGTGGGCTGTTCAGTCTGGCTGTGGATATAAAGTAACTTGTGTACAAGACTCTGAATATGTACCAAATGGTACCCTATTCCCTATATAGTGCACTACTTTTGAGGATAGCCATATGGACCATGGTCAAAAGTAGTGCACTATATAGGGAATAGGGTGCCATTTGGGACAGTCTCTCAAAGTGTTCCTCGTATATGAATCCAATCAGTGAAGTGATATATGTATTTCAGTACAGCAGGTAGAGTAGTTGTAACCTCATTATTACAGTACTTTCCAACTGCATGTTTTTATTTGTTTACACCTGAAATGGAGAGTGTATACTGCAGACCCTCCATAGACTCTAATAGGTTTTAAATGAGACAATTCAACATCATTTTTAGATTACATACTAATCCCAAATATTACCCAGAGGAGATTCTATGGTAACAAGCCATGTATTGAGGAAGGTTGGCGGGCACAATGAAACATGGCTACAGCTGTCCCTTTTGACTTACTTTCACATGTTCTGTTTCCATGTAATTTCACCAGTCTGTTCCCTAAAGCAGGAGCCACCTTACTAAGGGTTAGGGTGAGTGAGCCACCTTACCAAGGCCATATCCATTCATGTGTGTTGTGTTTCTATCTGTACTGCAGGACGGTGAGAGTCTGCAAAGGGAACCTGAGTTTTGGATTCACCCTCAGGGGCCATGCACCTGTATGGATCGACTCAGTCATCCCAGGTAGGTTGCTTACAGCAGTGTCTGTGTCTGTGTCTGTGTCTGTGTCTGTGTGTGTGTGTGTGTGTGTGTGTGTGTTTGTGTGTGTGTGCAGACAGGCATGCTGTTAAGTGAATTATTTAACAAACTATTTTAGTGTCTCTGTGCGTCTCCCAAAAGGTTGTAAGTCTTTTGGGATTTAAGTAACGGCCAGAGTCCCGGTCTGCATGGTCAGAGATATTTATTCATTGAGAATTCTGCCATCACAATTTCAGAGTCCATCTTTTATACTCATACGTCATACAAAAAGAAATCCCTTCCCTCTGTAGGCGGGCTGTAGTTTTCCACTCTAAAACTGCTCTACTGACCTTCAGTTCACACACACACACATATACACACATGCATACACACATACATACACACACACACACACATATCCTACTCCCTGCTTTACTCAGTTATTGCCGTTCTCACAATATTCTGCACCATGTTTTCATAACAGTTTCTCCCCTCCCTAAATTGGGAGGCCTCTTTATCTTAGTTTCTCAGTTGTCTTTGTTGCCTGGCCTGACTCTTACTCACATTGCTAAATAGTGGCTCAATGCCATAGCCTTTACTGGTCCTACACTCACACATTATACACAGTTTCAGGGTGTAATAATTAGTCATTAATAATTAATCTATCAATTCCACCCTTTGACTAAATATTACACACATACAAAATATATGTTGTTATAGAAATGAATCACACTCATTGAAGTATATAAGTTTGTTTGCATATTAAAACATTACAGGTTCATCAGGGTTACCCCATGATTAAAAGCATAACGTTACTTTTTAGCAATGGTAACTAGTACATCATACTTAAAACGAGACTTTAATACACAAAAGATCATTACAATAACTTTTAAACTAGAGATTTATAGTTCTAGGAAAACATCCAGTCCCAAATTATCTGGATCGTCGTCGTCCTCCACCAAGCCTGGTAGGTCATATCCTTCAGTCGGAGTCCGGGATTGGGCCGTATCTCACCATCTGTTGGGAAACCGCCTTGCTCACCAACCCTCAGACACAGGGAATAAGACAACATCCACAAAGAACAAGTATACCCATAGAAGCTATAACTTCACCCAGAATAGTTACAACAATAGTTTTCCATTTACCAAATATGTTATCAAACTAACCGTTTAGGGAGCTATCAATACCAGAGTTCTCAGCCAGTTCGTTCGCCAGCGTGGTGAGTCCCTGAAGCGCTTTGGTCACGGACACGTCCGGTGCTGTATTGTTTGGGGATGAAAGTACAGCACATAGATCCAAACAGAACACAAACCCCGTCCCGCTCAGCCAAAAGCATATCTAAAGCTATTCTATTCTGCCATGTCATTAAGCTAGTTGCCGCTGTCTGCTCAGCTAATCCCTTTATTGCATCACAAGTGTGGTTTATAAATCTTTGCTGGTTATAGTAAACATAATTCATCCAATCTACGTTTTTATTAATTGTTGACCACCAGAAAATACTTGATTCAAACCCAGCTGCGATCTGATTCCTAGCTTTGAATTGTTCTGGAACCCCTCGAGGTACTCCTATCCCATAAAGGATCCCGGGAGGAGGTTCTACTTTCTACGTGACAACTCACCAGTCTCTGACACGTTTGATTGTTTGCGTATGTAGGTGAGTTCACAATCAGTTATCACCACACAACCATCAGATGTCAGCACGGGCCTGGTTTTGGTTCCTAAAATCCTCTGGCTGCAACAAAGAGGAGAGATTAGTCATGGTCTCTTTTAGTTGTGATATTCTCTGTGTGGGAGCAGGAGCTAAGATGCCTTACCCTGTATCCTATCTTATTAGTCATAGAAAAACAATAAGAATCCCCTGTGACTTCAAACTGAGGCAACCCAGGTCGGGATGACTTTGTTTATCGGGGGAAACAGATAGTGCAAGTTACCATAAGACTCTTTCACCACATTCCCAGGTGGCTTGCATAAAGGATAAACCTTACAGAGAGTCAAAGCCTGTCAAGGGGAACGGAGTAGTTGTTAACCTTGGTTTGGCTGTCCTACAGGCATAACAGTCCTCTTTAGACCATATACTGAATCCATTCCAACCACAGGTTAAAATCTATCTACTCCATCTCCATCTGTACTACTTCATTCAGGTCTATAGTTTGCACTGTCTCACTACCTCCCTCAGAGAGGTTTACTCTATAGGGTGCCCCAGTTGAAGAGGATAACTCACCTGTCAGGTCTGTAATCTGTTTTAGCATAATTCAGACTTTCAGACAGTACCTACCCTCATATGGGTCGCACTGCCATTTCTGATAATTCCCTACTTTCACAATACTCCACCTGTCCCTAAACTGTGTAGGGAGATTGGTGATGTCCTTCCCTAAAGTCCCTAGTATTTCCCCTTTCCCTACATCTAGCTGTCTCCTATGCCTTTTCAACTTGTGTTAGGTTAACTACCACTTCTGGCTGAAACAGGAGGGTCCGTGTGTGTTAGGACTATGGCCCCCACAATCAGACAGCTACCTACCGTCGGGAGACCTGTGAATCCCCACCCTCGCCCTGAGAACATGTCAGATGCCAGAGGCCAACCCATTGCTTTACCTTCTATCGAACTCACACAGGGATGATCAGACAGGGTAAGGGAATCTTCGTTAAGGAGCCAACCCCCGAGCCCTAGTGGTGATCGGATCTTTCTCCTAACTCTGTGTTTGTTCGTCAGGTGTAGCTGGTTTTACCTTTTTACAGTGTGTGACATGCACCCAGATGGATCTCTCAGCTATTCTGCTGGCAAAGGCAGTACTTGGTAGGGCCCTTCCCGCCAGGCCTGCTTCAGTCTCCTGGTTAGATAGAGTGGGTCACCTTCTCCTTTAATTCACCTGTGGGGGCACAAAACCTCTGACATACAGGTGTGGTTAATAAACGACCTTCTCACGTGTTCTGCTAGGGTGCTCTCTAGTTCTATGTCTGCCTGTCTGGTCCTGCCAACTGTGGCATTCTGTAAGGTCTTCCAAACACTTTCTCAAAGGGGGATAAACCATCTTTATCTGGGGTTACTCTAAATTTCTTCCCTTCACTCCGTGATAACTCTATAAAATCCATTTCCAATTGCTGGAAAGGGTATTTAGCCGGAGGATACTCACCCTGAGGTGCCCTTTGTCTGCCCTGGTGATAATTTTGAGCACAGATAACACATCTTTTTTTTTTTATAATTAGTAATCCCATGTGCAACAAAGTGTTGTCTAATCTGTTCTACCATCCATCCCTCCTTTTGACACATGTCACTGCCCATGTGTCAATATTATCACCTACCTAACAATCACTTAGGTAATATTGGTAATTTATCATCCAATTGCCATCCCTTCTTTTTATTTATTGGTAAAATAAACTATCTTAAAGTCCTCCTCTCATGCCTTTAGAATTTACCAGTGTGGATGATTAATTAACACCAGAAAGTTAAAACAGAGTTCAGAGGCAATTGAAATTCCATCCCATAGTATACCAAACATTACCATTATTCTAAATATTTAATAAATGTTACTTATCCCAAGTGTTCATTAATCCTCATGACATTCATTCTCATAAGAAATCATATATACCCCAAACTCAGCAAAAACCTAAAAAACTCCATATAATTCACTGTGTGCTCCTCTAAGACCTATCACCCTTGACCTGCTGAAAACCCCCCAAAATTGAAACAACAAGGCTTTATAAACATCATACTAGGTGTGTTGTTTTTTATTTGAAAACCCCAATTAAAAAACAACAACCAAACAGCCAGGTCATGAGGACTCCTGATTTCTCTCTTCCCCTTCTGCCTACAGTTTCTTAACTGGTGCCCTTTCCTTGCACAGTAACTACACGGTTCCTCACATTCTCTAGCAAAATGTCCCGTTTTGTCACAATTGTAACACTTCCACTCACTCCTGTCTCCACTATTACCATTTCCTTCTTGTCTGTCTTTGCTACCGTAACCTCTCTTCTCTCCTAGCTATTGACTAATAGTCTCACTGTCTCTAATTCAACACAAAACCCCATCATCCAATGTACTCCCAGCAGAACTGAAAAAAACAAAACAGACTGTGATTTCCAGGACACTGCACCTTTGTTTCTGGCCTCACTATCTCCCCGGGAATTGGCCCTCCCTCAAGGTCCCTCCCAATCTGCTCTTGGTAAACTGCAAACCTTGTATTGCTTCTGGTTACATAGGGTATTGCTTCTGATATGGCCTATGATTAGATTTGGGTATCACCTGTACTGGAATTACCCCTTTTATTAATCCTACGTCTGCTGGACCCCGGGACCACAAATGCTCTGGAACTTCTTTTAAGTCTGACTCCTGTTGTTCTGTCAACAGGTATTCCTCTCCTCAGCATCTGCTATTCTCATCTAAATGTACTATCTGTGGATGGGCTGTGTTGATCGCCACTCACAATATTGACCCAATCAGTGATCCTCTTACCCTTGGATACCCACTGGCCCATGTCTTTCCAGTCCTCTGCTGGCTCCTTTGCTAGGGACACATGTGGGCTCCATCTTTCCCTGAACAGTCTCTGACTTTGGGGCCCTATTTCCACCTCCACTACTGCGTGGGTGTTGTCATAGTGAAACCATTTCAAGGCTATAGTCCTTTCTGTGGTTTTAAATAATGCTTTCTCATAGATTGCATCTGGACCTGGGTGTTTGTTATACCAGAGAGTACAGTGTAGGTCATCGGGGGACATTTTAGTGGGGCCTGGTACTACATCATCAGCAAGTTCCATCAAGGTTCGGGGAATATCAGTTATTCCCACCCTAAACAAATCTTGCCTATCCCAATAACAAGGCTCCCCTTCCCCACAGACCACCATATTGTCTCTGACTATGTGTACTTTCATTCCCCTCTCAGCGGAAATGACAGCCACATTCAATTTAGTCATTACATCACGTCCTAGTAAATTTACCCGACACAGCTTAGATATCAGGATGGGTATGGTTGCCTCTCATCCTGATTGGTCATGTTTTAGGGTTATTGGGGCTGATAACCTTTCAATAAATTGATGACCAGAGGCAGATCGCACTATGATTTTCTCCCCATCAATCCTGACTCCATCTGGCTTGTCTGTTGCACAGGTTGCTGTCCTGCAGGCTCCCGTATCACAAAGGAATTTAATTTTCATACCCATTACTGTCAATGTCAAATAAGGTTTCTGTTCCTGTTGAAGTGCTAAGTCAATAGTAGCCAATTCAAACACCTCACAATTTGGATCAAAGGGTTCCTTAGTCTTCCCCCCACTAGAGTCTACTATTTCTCCCTCAAGGACTAGTCATGCCTTATCTTCCTCTTCCTCACGCTCAAAGCTGGGGGATGGACTTCTCTCTCCCTCTCTTCTCTCTTTTCTCTCTTTTCTCTCCTGTCTGACTTTCTCTGCCCTTGTCTGGTACTCCTCTACCTCTGGCTCTTCCTCACCTTCATCTTCCCTTCCTCCTCCAGCCCCTTCTTCCTCATAGGGAGGTGGGGCCGGTTGGGGGCAACATTATTCCCCTGCACTCTCCTTCTCCTCCCTACGTATTCATCATCTGGATTTTCTCTCCATGCCTGGTCTGCCAAGTTTGGATATAACCTTTCTGCCCTCTGCTCTGGGGGAGGCACGGAGACCTCAACCTTCACTTCTCTTTCCCTCTCACTCACTTCTCTTTTCTTCCTGCCTTATCTCCTCTCTCTCCTAAGTTTCTAGTTCTACCCGCCATCTCTCCCAGAGTGGCAATTAGTTACTCTGCATCTTCCTCTTCTTTCTTGGCTCTGTCCTGTCTGTTATTCTGCTCATGATGGATTGCATGTCTCTGAGGCTATTACACAATTCAGTTATTTTCCCAACATACTCTCCGTAATCGGCCCATGGCAAAAGTGTCCTCTGGGCATCCCCTGAAACCCACTGCCCTCTAACGGCAGCCCAAACCTTACTATTCCTGTTTCGGGGTGGGTTATTCCTTCTACCGCTCTGGCCACGTCCTCTGTGTTCATGGCCTGTCTGCTAAATGGCATATTATTATTATTACTGTATACATCTAAGGTTGCTGGGGCCCCTTTCATTCCCCGCCAATAGATTAGGTAAGGCTATCAGTGGGTACTGGCCCCCTCCTACTCTCTCTCTCTCTCACTTCTTATTTCTCCTTTACACACCTTATGTATCTGTTTAAGCATGGATTCGAGTTTATCTGCGTCTAGACGTCCCTCAAAACCATACCTCTCCCTCCACCTGGTTACATAATGGACATTTCTTCTATCCCTGGATTCCATTTAAATTACATCAAGTATTTCTCGTCCCCAGTAAATTCTGGGACCTCTTGTGAGGATTTGCCCCCCCCATGGTTGGTACTGTTAAAAATCCCTTAGCCACCTCTTCTATATAACAAGTCAATTTAGCAAGTAATTCAAAATAGCTTCACACAACAACACCTTGAATCACCCCTTCCTGTATATGTAATCTTGACTAGTCCCCCATAATTATCTCATACTTTTACAGAGGGATTGATCCCCACAATGTAATCTTGATAATTCCTGACAGTCTCATACAACAGGAATGGGTTCTCCCTCCTCTATACAACCACCTCTCCCTGTATATGTAGTCTTGACTAGTCCCCCAGAATTATCTCATACTTTTACAGAGGGATTGATCCCCACAATGTAATCTTGATAATTCCTGACAGTCTCATACAACAGGAATGGGTTCTCCCTCCTCTATACAACCACCTGGAATTATTCATGTGACTTTTGAGCAAACATTAGGTCTCACACGTATACAACCTTACATGATTATTGGTGTTGTATCGGTAACCTGGAGTTTATAAGGCTCCAGAACGGATAGAGTTACAGCAAAATCTACAGTTGTTTGTGACTTTTGACTTAACTAATATTCTATTTCTCACACATGCTATTTTAATTCCTTCTGGTGTACTTTTTGTATTTGTTTAACCCGGATTATTTGTTGACTGCTCAATAATCTCTTACAGGTTACATCCCATAGGTGTACTTTTAATAGTTCCTTCTATTTCAACACCGGGTAGTTTCTTTTGGTAATGGCCTATTACCGTGAATCATTACGGACCCACCACCAGGTTGACTAGTCCCCCAGAATTATCTCATACTTTACGGAGGAGTCTATCCTCACAATGTAATCTTGATAATTCCTGACAGTCAACCCCACATTTCACTTAAAATGGCTACGCATTGATCAATTTGCTACTTTTCAATATTTTAGCAAGTCCTCAAATCAATTTCACCAAGTTAATGAATAAAGACTACTGACCTTATCCTTGCAGCCGAGATTCAATGTAGGTTTGGATTCCGTCACCGTCTCTGTCATTAATCAGGTGTCCTCTGGCCTGTTTTAACCCTTAATGTCAAAGGGCAGGACTTTCTATTTACGAATGTATCATTCGCCCGTCGACGGTTTTCAGAGTTACCTGGAATGACAGAAACAGGGTATTGGAGTCCGGCTCAGAAGGACCAAGCTGTTAAGTGAATTATTTAACAAACTATTTTAGTGTCTCTGTGCGTCTCCCAAAAGGTTGTAAGTCTTTTGGGATTTAAGTAACGGCCAGAGTCCCGGTCTGCATGGTCAGAGATATTTATTCATTGAGAATTCTGCCATCACAATTTCAGAGTCCATCTTTTATACTCATACGTCATACAAAAAGAAATCCCTTCCCTCTGTAGGCGGGCTGTAGTTTTCCACTCTAAAACTGCTCTACTGACCTTCAGTTCACACACACACACATATACACATGCATACACACATACATACACACACACACACACATATCCTACTCCCTGCTTTACTCAGTTATTGCCGTTCTCACAATATTCTGCACCATGTTTTCATAACAGTTTCTCCCCTCCCTAAATTGGGAGGCCTCTTTATCTTAGTTTCTCAGTTGTCTTTGTTGTCTGGCCTGACTCTTACTCACATTGCTAAATAGTGGCTCAATGCCATAGCCTTTACTGGTCCTACACTCACACATTATACACAGTTTCAGGGTGTAATAATTAGTCATTAATAATTAATCTATCACATGCGCACAGACACAGACACATGGATACACACACACACACACAACACACCATGTGGGCAAGTGTATTATGCTCAGACTGGTGCCAATCAAGGCATATTTATTGTCAACCTGTATGTCATGTTGCTGTGTAGACATTGTGTTGCCACAGTGTTCACACCAGCTATGTGCTGACGCTTTCTGGAGGTCCATCTGTGAGCACAGACTCTGTAACCTATATTATGTCTCTCGCTCTCTCGCTCTCGCTCTCTCTCTCTCTCTCTCTCTCTCTCTCTCTCTCTCTCTCTCTCTCTCTCTCTCTCTCTCTCCAGGGAGTCCAGCAGATAAGGCGGGGCTCAAACCTGGAGACCGTATCCTGTTCCTCAATGGACTTGACATGAGGTCAGACAGCATTCGAAATGAGGCTTAGTCATTTTATATAGAAACATATGATTTACTGGTTCATTGACGTTAGTTTGTATGTTGTCAAGCCAACCTCCTCTTGTTGTATTTACTTCAGGCTACTGCTCTTGTTTCTTGACCTCAGGTAGCTAACTGTAAGCTTTGTATGGATTTGGAAACCAGTGTTCATATCTCACACTCTTGTAGTGACAGATTAATAAAACGTTGTTTAAATTGATGAAAGAACAAACATTACCTGACAGCTGTGTTGTATTGAATTTGTTAATTACTTAGAGTGTGGATAAAAAGCAGAGTAGTTTCCTCTGCAGTGGTAGTTTGTGGGATCAGAGCCTTAGATACTGTAGTATAGAGACTTCAATATAAGGTTTTGGTTCCAGGCTTTTCAGTTGTTTCCATTAGAATGTGGTGTCCATGCTACTTTATGGGGTATGTATGGTTCCAAAAAGGTTATTCGGCTGTCCCCATAGGAGAACCATTTTTGGTTCTAGGTAGAACTATTTTGGGTTCAATATAGAACCTCTGTTTAAAGGATTCTACATGGAACTCAGAAGGGTTCTACCTGGGACCAAAAAGGGTTATTCAAAGGGTTATCCTATTGGGACAGCCGAAGAACCATTTTAGGTTCTAGATAGCACCTTTTTTTTCTAAGAGTGTAGTGGTGATCATGGTAGAGAGTATGTAGTATATTGACACTATTTCTGTATCTCTATATGTGTCTGAAGGAGTTGTTCCCATGAGAAGGTCGTCTCCATGCTGCAGGGCAGCGGTGCCATGCCCACCCTGGTCGTGGAGGAAGGCCCCCCCACCTTCATGCTGGCCGAGCCCGAGCAGCCAGGAGGGCCAGGGAGGGCGTCCCCGGGTGGAGGCATCCCCCGCTCCCCAGTGCTCAACTCCCTGCAGTGGGTGGCTGAGATCCTGCCTTCCTCTATCAGGGTCCAGGGGCGCACCTTCGGACAGCAGCTGGAGCACCTGCTCACTATCCAGGAGAGATACACCATCTGCAAAGCCCTGGAGAACTTCTTCCAGCATAGGTGAGAGGGAGGGAGGGAGGGAAGGATAGGGAGGGAGGTAGAGGGGGAGGGAGAGGGGGAGACAGTGAGAGAAATCAGAGAAAGCTACAAATTATGTAGAGAGAGATTGAAAGAGAGAGTGAAAGAGTGAGTGAAATAGTGAGTGAAAGAGAGATTGAAAGTGAGAGTGAAAGAGTGAGTGAAAGAGAGATTGCAAGAGAGTGTGAAAGAGAGATTGAAAGAGAGTGTGAAAGAGAGAGTGAAAGAGAGAGTGAAAGAGAGACTGGGTGTGAAAGAAGAGATAACCTACTGGTTTGAGAGACATGGTACAGAAACAGGACCTTCAGCCCTACAATTACCGTGGCTTGCGAAAGTATTCACCCCCCTTGGCATTTTTCCTATTTTGTTGCCTTACAACCTGGAATTAAAATGGATTTTTGGGGGGGTTGTATCATTTGATATACACAACATGCTTACCACTTTGAAGATGCAAAATAAAAGAATGTGTGAAACAAACAAGAAATAAGACCAAAAAAAAGAACTTGAGCGTGCATAACTATTCACCCCCCCCAAAATCAATGCTTTGTAGAGCCACCTTTTGCAGCAATTACAGCTGCAAGTCTCTTGGGGTATGTCTCTATAAGCTTGGCACATCTAGCCACTGGTATTTTTGCCCATTCTTCAAGGCAAAACTGCTCCAGCTCCTTCAAGTTGGATGGGTTTCTCTGGTGTACAGCAATCTTTAAGTCATACCACATATTCTCAATTGGACTGAGGTCGGGGCTTTGACTAGGCCATTCCAAGACATTTAAATGTTTCCCCTTAAACCACTCGAGTGTTGCTTTAGCAGTATGCTTAGGGTCATTGTTCTGCTGGAAGGTGAACCTCCATCCCAGTCTCAAATCTCTGGAAGACAGAAACAGGTTTCCCTCAAGAATTTCCTTGTATTTAGCGCCATCCATCATTCCTTCAATTCTGACCAGTTTCCCAGTCCCTGCCGATGAAAAACATCCCCACAGCATGATGCTGCCACCACCATGCTTCACTGTGGGGATGGCTTTCTCGGGTGATGAGAGGTGTTTGGTTTGCGCCAGACATATCGTTTTCCTTGATGGCCAAAAAGCTCAATTTTAGTCTCATCTGACCAGAGTACCTTCTGTGTTTGGGGAGTCTCCCACATACCTTTTGGCGAACACCAAACGTGTTTGCTTATTTTTTTCTTTAAGCAATGGCTTTTTTCTGGCCACTCTTCTGTAAAGCCCAGCTCTGTGGAGTGTACGGCTTAAAGTGGTCCTATGGACAGATACTCCAATCTCCACTGTGGAGCTTTGCAGCTCCTACAGGGTTATCTTTGGTCTCTTTGTTGCCTCTCTGATTAATGCCCTCCTTGCCTGGTCTGTGAGTTTTGGTGGGCGGCCCTCTCTTGGCAGGTTTGTTGGGGTGCCATATTCTTTCCATTTTTTAATAATGGATTGAATGGTGCTCCGTGGGATGTTCAAAGTTTCAGATATTTTTTTATAACCCAACCCTGATCTGTACTTCTCCACAACTTTGTCCCTGACCTGTTTGGAGAGCTCCTTGGTCTTCATGGTGCCGCTTGCTTTGTGGTGCCCCTTGCTTAGTGGTGTTGCAGACTCTGGGGCCTTTCAGAACAGGTGTATATATACTGAGATCATGTGACAGATCATGTGACACTTAGATTGCACACAGGTGGACTTTATATAACTAATTATGTGACTTCTGAAGGTAATTGGTTGCACCAGATCTTATTTAGGGGCTTCATAGCAAATACATATGCACGCGCCACTTTTGCGTTATTTATTTTTTTGAATTCTTTGAAACAAGGTATTTGTTTCATTTCACTTGACCAATTTGGACTATTTTGTGTATGTCCATTACATGAAATCCAAATAAAAATTGATTTCAATTATAGGTTGTAATGCAACAAAATAGGAAAAACGCCAAGGGGGATGAATACTTTTGCAAGGCACTGTACACTGTCTAGAATAAGTTACCATCATTTTCTCTTCATGCAAGGTTCTGTAAGACCACTGTATTAGCGTGACCAATGATTAGACAGCCAGATGACCCTAACCCCGCCAAGCCCCTCCCCCCTCCTCTCTGTTTCCATGGCGACAGGAATGTTGACACTCTGATCGTGGACGTTTTCCCGGTGTTGGACACGCCAGCCAAGCAGGTGATCTGGCGTTTTGTCTACCAGCTTCTGACCTACGAAGAGCAGGAGCACTGCCAGAGCAAGATATCACGTTTCCTCGGTTACAAGACTGCAGGTGGGTTCTGGGAGGTGTATGTGTTTGCTTATGCAAGTATATGTGATATCTGCGTGTACATTTGTGGTTTTTGGGGGTGTATGTGTAGATATGAAAGAGAACGTCAATCTGTGATTGTGTCTGTGATTGTGTCTGTGTGTGTGTGTGTGTGTACACTGACATACACACACTGTGTGTATTCTAGCGCCAGCCCCCCCACCTGAGCCAGAGCCCGCCCCCGAGCCCCATCGCCGTAGCAGCTCCATGAGAGTGACAGGAACCGCCTACAGGGCCAGCATGCGTGGGCGGAGCTCTGACGACCTCGTCATCGGCACTCACCTGGGGATGGGTACTTGCGTTTGTCTTTGTCCTTCATCTTCATCACCAGTAAAAGTAGTACCATCATTACTATCAGTGGCTATATCATCATCATCATCATCATCATCAGTATTGTCATAAGTAGCATTAAATAAATATTTCTGACACTAGGTGGAGCTTTTGCTTACACCTACCCAGTCAAGTGAATGGGTATCAAGAAATACATATTTTTTGGAATGCCTTGAAACCTAATGCAGTATGTTTCCTGTAGGGATCCGTACTGATCCAGGGGAGATGGGGATGAGGCTGGCTCCAGGAGAGAGACAGTCAGGAGACGGGACGTCCCTCCCAGAGACCCCCAACAACCTCACCAACGTGGGTACCCAAGTGAGACTGAGAGAAGTGGTCCTGTGTGACTCGGTCGGTAGAGCATGGCGCTTGCAACGCCAAGCGTCATGGGTTCGATTCCCGCTGAGGCCACCCATATGTAAAATTAGTGCCCCCAGCTTTGGATAAAAGTGTCTGCTAAATGGGATATATTAGAATAAGCATGACTAAAACAGTGGTCACCAACCCTAGTCATGGAGAGCTACCAGGTCTGCAGCTTTTTGCTCCAGTCCTGCACTATAAAACACACTGGATTCAATTACTCAAAGACCCAGTGAGTGGCTCATTAATTCAAGCAGGTGTGTCAGTGTTAGGCTGGAACAAAAGCCTGTACACTCATTGGCTCTTGGGAACTAGGACTAGTGACCACTGATTTAGATTGTTTCCTCTTTAGGGGCTTATCTTCTGGCTTTGATCTCTTCTATCTGAGTTGTTATGAAAGGGAATTTCTTCTCTGTCTAGCTGTCTGCAGTGTATGCTGAGCTGGAGAACGTGTACTCAGGGAAGAGGTCCAAGTCTCTGAAGGCTCGTGCTCCTCCTCCTGCAGACAGTCTGGTAGAGCTGGAAGTCCTCGAACACGCAGGCTCTCCGTCCATGCACGCTAACACAGGTAGTTACTCCAACCGGTAACGCTTTACTTGAAGTGTTGTTCATCATGAAGCATCCAGGAAATCTGGTTAAAATAATGTAATTACAAGCAGGTTGAAATCTGAATTGCAGCTTGCCTGACATAGATGTATGTCTTATAGTTTGAGTTGAGTGTGAATATGTTCACAAGCACAGGTAGCTACTGGGTACCCTGCCTGTGCCATTAAACCCCTACAACTTATCCAGAACGCTGCAGCCCGTCTGGTGTTCAACCTTCCCAAGTTCTCTCATGTCACCCCGCTCCTCCGCACACTCCACTGGCTTCCAGTTGAGGCTCGCATCTACTACAAGACCATGGTGCTTGCCTACGGAGCTGTGAGGGGAACGGCACCTCCTTACCTTCAGGCTCTGATCAGACCCTACACCCAAACGAGGGCACTACGTTCATCCACCTCTGGCCTGCTAGCTCCCCTACCTCTACGGAAGCACAGTTCCCGCTCAGCCCAGTCAAAGCTATTCGCTGCTCTGGCACCCCAATGGTGGAACACGCTCCCCCACGACGCCAGGACAGCGGAGTCACTGACCACCTTCCGGAGACACTTGAAACCCTACCTCTTTAAGGAATACCTGGAATAGTATAAAGTAATCCTTCTACACCCCCACCTCCCCCACCCCCCCATAAAAAAAAAAAAAGTGGTTGTCCCACTGGCTATCATAAGTTGAATGCACCAATTTGTAAGTCGCTCTGGATAAGAGCGTCTGCTAAATGATGTAAATGTAAATGTATGAAAACATCTAACCAAATAGCTATAACAGCAGAAATTAATAGACCATGTATTGTGCATTGACATGATCTACAACCCTTGGTCAAGATAATAGTTGATCAATGCAATGTTAGATGTTCTTCTCTATAGGAGCAGTGATGTCATTGTTCCTCTCCACAGGTAGCCGTAAGGGCCCCCCACCACCTCCCTCCGCCTGGCAGGAGCCCCTCCCTAGCCCCCCTGCCCCGGTCCAGTTCTACCCCCCAGGTCTCACCTCCCAGACCAGTGCCGAGTCAAACCCCTACATCAGCCTGGACAGCCCCCTTCCCTCGCCCCCCGACTACCCCGCCAGCCCACCCTCCCACGCCCGTCTCAATAAGAGGCGCTACACGTTCTCTCATCCGCCGCGCTCCTCCGATACAGACCGCTTCCTGGACGCGCTGAGTGAGCAGCTGGGTCAGAGGGTTGCCATCGTCGACGACTTCCTGTCACCCGAGAACGACTACGAGGAGGTAGGATCGTAAAGATGCACATCTGTATAGTGCATTAGATGGTTGATTATGATATGTTTGACAAAGACAGTAAGCTGCTTGTCTTGCATGACTTTAGTGATTATTATACAGTTGAAGTTGGAAGTTTACATACACCTTAGCCAAATACATTTAAACTCAGTTTTTCACAATTCCTGACATTTAATCCTAGTAAAAATTATCTGTCTTAGGTCAGTTAGGATCACCACTTTATTTTAAGAATGTGAAATGTCAGAATAATAGTAGAGAGAATGATTTCTTTCAGCTTTTATTTATTTCATCACATTCCCAGTGGGTCAGAAGTTTACATACACTCAATTAGTATTTGGTAGCATTGCCTTTAAATTGTTTAACTTGGGTCAAACGTTTCGGGTAGCCTTCCACAAGCTTCCCACAATAAGTTGGGTGAATTTTGGCCCATTCCTCCTGACAGAGCTGGTGTAACTGAGTCAGGTTTGTAGGTCTCCTTGCTCGCACACACTTTTTCAGTTCTGCCCATAAATGTTCTATAGGATTGAGGTCAGGGCTTTGTGATGGCCACTCCAATACCTTGACTTGGTTGACCTTAAGCCATTTTGCAACAACTTTGGAAGTATGCTTGGGACCATTGTCCATTTGGAAGAAGACCCATTTGCGACCAAGCTTTAACTTCCTGACTGATGTCTTGAGATGTTGCTTCAATATATCCACATAATTTCCCTTCCTCATGATGCCATCTATTTTGTGAAGTGCAGCAGTCCCTCCTGCAGCAAAGCACCCCCACAGCATGATGCTGCCACCCCCGTGCTTCACGGTTGGCATGGTGTTCTTCGGCTTGCAAGTACCCCCTTTTTCCTCCAAACATAACGATGGTCATTATGGCCAAACAGTTCTATTTTTGTTTCATCAGACCAAAGGACATTTCTCCAAAAAGTATGATCTTTGTCCCCATGTGCAGCTGCAAACCGTAGTCTGGCTTTTTTATGGCGGTTTTTGAGCAATGGTTTCTTCCTTGCTGAGCGGCCTTTCAGGTTATGTCGATATAGGACTTGTTTTACTGTGAATATAGATACTTTTGAAACTGTTTCCTCCAGCATCTTCACAAGGTCCTTTGCTGTTGTTCTGGGATTGATTTGCACATTTCGCACCAAAGTACGTTCATCTCTAGGAGACAGAACACGTCTCCTTCCTGAGCGGTATGACGGCTGCGTGGTCCCATGGTGTTTATACTTGCATACTATTGTTTGTACAGATGAACATGGTACCTTCAGGCGTTTGGAAATTACTCCCAAGGATGAACCAATTGTTTTTCTGAGGTCTTGGCTGATTTATTTGGATTTTCCTATGATGTCAAGCAAAGAGGCACTGAGTTTGAAGGTAGGCCTTGAAATACATCCACAGGTACACCTCCAATTGACTCAAATGATGTAAAATAGCCTATCAGAAGCTTCTAAAGCCAATCATTTTCTAGAATTTTCCAAGCTGATTAAAGGCACAGTCAACTTAGTGTATTTATACTTCTGACCCACTGGAATTGTGATACAGTGAATTATAAGTGAAATAATCTGTCTGTAAACAATTGTTGGAAAAATTACTTGTGTCATGCACAAAGTAGATGTCCTAACCGACTTTCCAAAACTATAGTTTGTTAAAAAGAAATTTGTGGAGTGGTTGAAAAACGAGTTTTAATGACCAACCTAAGTGTATGTAAACTTCAGACTTCAACTGTATATATATTCAGACCCCTTTACTTTTTCCACATTGTGTAGAAAATTTGATTTAACGTAACCAAATGTGGAAAAAGGGAAGGGGTCTGAATACTTTCCGAATGCACTGTATATATATTAAAAACCAAAAACAATATTTTATGTGAGAATTAGGCATTGGTCTGAAGCCAAAAAAGAAAGGAAATTCACAAGCACAGCAATGCCTCCTCCACCCATGTTCTACCAAGGTTTTCCAGCACACAGCTTTGACCTACTACAGTAGCTATGTTGGTCTACAGTACTTCAAACAATGTGTATGCAGGTTGCTTAGGATTCAAACCTTCTCAAACATTCTAATCCATACTCTTAGAGGTGGTGCTCCCACAATAATGTGATTTATACCGCATACAAGTTAAAGTATTGGATTCTTCACACACCACACTAATCCCACTCCACTACCTTTTCAAGGTCCAAAATTATTGGGAGAGTGACAATTATTTTATTTTTTTGGCACTTTGGATTTGAAATGATACAGTGACTGTGAGTTTAAAGTGCAGACTGTCAGCTCTATTGTGAGGGTATTTTCATACATATCGGGTGAACCGTTTAGAAATTACAGCACTTTTTTTCACATAGTTCCCCCATTTTAGGGGGCCAAAAGTATTGGGACAAATTCACTTATATGTGTATTAAAGTAGTCAAAAGTTAAGTATTTGGTCCCATATTCATAGCACGCAATGAATACATTAAGCTTGTGACTCTACAAATTTGTTGGATACATTTGCTGTTTGTTTTGGTTGTGTTTCAGATTATTTTGTGCCCAATAGAAATTAATGGTAAATAATGTATTGTGTCATTTATTGTTAATAAGAATATAATATGTTTCTAAATACTTCTACATTAATGTGGATGCTACCATGATTATGGATAGTGCTAAATAAATCATGAATAATGATAAGTGAGAAAGACGCACAAATATCATACCCCCAAGAATGCCAAGAGTGTGCAAAGCTGTCATCAAGGCAAAGTTTGGCTATTTGAAGAATCTCAAATATAAAATATATTTTGATTTTAAGAACACTGTTTTGGTTACTACATGATTCCATATGTGTTATTTCATAGTTTTGATGTCCAAACTTTTGACTGGTAGTGTATATATATATATATATATATATATATAACTGGACAACAAATTATGTGAGACAAAACACGTACATTTTTTAAACATAATTTGAAAGGCAAATGATATTTTTGAAAGATACCTTTTGAGTGTGGAAATGTTTCCATCATTTTTTATAATCACCTTCTGGTGTAAAAACCATGGAAATTGTTTTTTTCTAAGCAACCTGCATACACGTAGTAGGTAAAAGCTGTGTGCTGGAAAACCTTGGTAGAGCATGGGTGGAGGAGGCATTGTGGTGCTCATGTGCATTTCTTTTCTTTTTCGGCTTCAGACCAATGCCTACTTCTCACTTAAAACTTAGTTTTTTGTTTTTAATATATATATAATTTGTGTATTTCTATTAGGAAATTCTACCGTAAAGCACCTCAGACTATAAATTACACTGGAGCAATGGCCCGAGCCTTAATGAATCTATGTGATTGGTGGTAATGCCAGGATGTTGTCCAGATGAGCTTCCCAGATGAGGAGGATGAGGATGAAGAGGAGGTGGGGGTGGATGATGAAGATGGAGACGGGGGTTTCATAATACCCCCTGAGCTGAGCAGCCCCAGCGAGTGCCAGGGCAGCAGCGGAGAGGACGCCTCCTCCCTCACCTACTCCTCCTCCTCAGAACACATCCCCCCTCCCCCCATGACTCCCCCGCCACCTCCGCCCATCCAATTCAACGATCCTCCTCTACCCCCAAGCTACACCGCCACCCCTGAACAGTCTCCCAGAATACAACTACCTTTCCGCCGCCACCCCGGGCCGCCTCCACCACCTCCTCCTCGCTCCAACCCGCCGCCCAAACGCCAGTCCATTCACAAGGTGCTTCCTACCCGGGAGGACCTTCTAGCCCACGCTGCAATGCAGGAACAAAAAGCGTACCAGGAGAAACAAGCATTACAGGAGCAACAAGCTTACCAGGACCAACAAGTGTTTCAGGAACAACAAGCTTACCAGGACCAACAAGCGTACCAAGAGCGACAAGTGTACCAGGAACAACAAGCAATCCAGGAGCAACGAGCATTCCAGAAGCAACAAGCATTTCAGGAACAAAAAGCTTACCAGGAGCAACAAGCGCAACAGAAGCGACAAGCTTACCAGGAACAACAAGCATTCCAGGAGCAACACGCTTACCAGGAGCAACAAGCTTACCAGGAGCAACAAGCTTACCAGGAGCAACAAGCACATCAAGAACAACAAGCATACCAGGAGCAACAAGCATACCAGAAGCAACAAGCGTACCAGGAGCAACAAGCGTACCAGGAGCAAAATATTTACCAGGGGCACCAGTCACTGCCTGCCCAGTCCTCGCACAAAGCACACACCCTGCAGCAGCTTCACCAGTCCCTGCCCCCCCTCCCCTCTCCAGAGGCAGCCCACACCCATCCAGACCATCCAAACCACCCAGACCCCTCACTCTACCAGATGCACCAAGCTCAACAACAGACTCATCGTCAAAGCCGTCATCAGACTCACTCAGCCACATCACCTCACAACCCCCTAGCCCGTTCCCCTGTCCATCCAGATCAACAGAGTCAGTACTCGGAGGCAATCTATCAGAGTCTTCATACACAGTCACATCACTCATCTATGGAGCTCCTTCACCAAGCTCATCAGATCCAGCAGCACCACTCCTCCATGGAGCTCCTTCATCAAGCTCATCAGGTCCAGCAGCACCGCTCCTCCATGGAGCTCATTCACCAAGCTCAGGAAGTCCAGCAGCACCACTCCTCCATGGAGCTCCTTCAACAAGCTCATCGGGTCCAGCAGCACCACTCATCCACGGAGCTTCTTCACCAACCTCACCACTCTTCCACAGAGCTCCTTCACCAAGCTCATCAGATCCAGCAGCACCACTCATCCACGGAGCTCCTTCACCAAGCTCATCAGATCCACCAAGATCAGCCTGCTTCACTAACAGTACACCTGGATCAGGAGATCCACCAGTCTCTTCAGACTCATCAGAGCCATCAGACTCACCCATCTTCCCAGGCCAGCCACCAGGGTCAGCAGACTCATCAAACTCGTCAATCTCTCAAGTCTCATCGCACTCACCAGCCATCTCCCCAGCGTCCCCACTCCGTCCAGCAGACTTACCACCACACTCCCCAGATCCAGCACATCCACCACCAGGTCCCTCCCCAGCCCACTCAGCCAGAGCTCCACCAGATCCACCTCATCCATCAGCCCACCCAGCAGCGCCACCACCCCCAGCCCACCCTGTCCACCTTCCAGCCCCTTCCACCCCACCAGTCCACCCTGTCCACCTTCCAGCCTCTGCCCCAACATCAACCCCACCAAACCCACCAGGTCCACCCCTCCAACCAGGGTCGTCCTCAGTCCCAGCCCTCTCAGCGGCTACTCAGTCAATCCCAGTCTCACCACCACTCCCACCACCAACCCCAACCTCAGCCCAAGCAGCATTCCCAGTCCCAGAATAACTTGGACCAGTTGGGGAAACAGGAGCCCCCTCCTCCTCCGCCCCTGCCCCCTCCCGGAACCCCACCTCCGCTGCCTCGCCCCGGCCTTCCGAGGATGGACTCCAACCATATGAGTGTAAAGAGGCTGCGCTGGGAACAGGTGGAGAACTCTGAGGGCACCATCTGGGGACAGGTGAGTTAGTCACAAATTTGATAGGTGAGTTAGTCAGCATTGAGACAGGTAAGTTGGTCAGGATTGGGACAGGTAATGGGTTTGGACAAGTGTGTTAGTCAGGGTTGGGAAAGGTGAACTATGTTAGGTGAGGTTGGTTGGGGACAGATAAGTTAGTCAGGATTGGGACAGGATTGGGACAGGTTAGTCAGCTACAGTTTGGACGGGAGTAAGTCAGGGTTTGGACAGGTGAATTAGTCAGCATTGAGATAGGTGAGATAGTCAGGGTTGCAACAGGTGAGTTAGTCAAAGTTGTGAAAGGTGAACTTTGTTAGGTGAGGTTGGATGGGGACAGGTAAGTTAGTCAGGATTGGGACAGGTATGTCAGCCACAGTTTGGACGGGAGTTAGTCAGGGTTTGGACAGGTGAGTTAGTCAGCGTTGAGACAGGTGAGTTAGTCAGGGTTGGAACAGGTGGGTTAGTCAAGGTTGGGACAGGTATGTTAGTCAGGGTTGGGACAGGTAGGCTAGCCAAGGTTGGAACAGGTGAGTTAGTCAGGGTTGGGTCAGGTTTTTAGATTTACAACAGTTACATTATTTTTTTTTTTTTTACAGCAGTCAATTTCTGAAATGACAAGCATTAGCTTGAACTTAATGAGTAGGTGGTGCATAATGTACATAATGCCTGTTTTTAATCTGTGTGTTGCAGTTGGGAGAGGATTCTGATTATGACAAACTGAATGACATGGTGAAGTATCTGGATCTAGAACTGCACTTTGGGACACAAAAGAACCCCAGTGAGTATAATGTGCCCACGTGTGTATGTGGGTGTTTGTGTGTATGCACGCATAATGCATATGTTAGTGTGCATACAGTATGCTTGCACATACTGTACGTGTGTAAGTCTCTTCTGCAAAACCATTCACACACCACCACCAATGAGTCCGTTCCTGCATAGTGTGTCTAATATGAATACTTCTTCATCTTGAGCAATGTGTGTGAATCCCACCATGGTTTTGAATTGCTTTTGATCAGTGGTCCCTCTGACGAATGACAGCAGCATTACCGCCATAGGCACTTCACTGACCCATTTAAGTCTGATACTTGAAATTATGTATTTAGAAATACATTGAAAATCCTGATTTGGACATTTTCTGCTCCTTAGCAGAGTCTCTTTCTCCCTTGATCTCTGTCTTCACAGTCTTCCTTTCTGCCTCTCTTCTCATGATTCTCTGTTTCCCTCTCTCCCTCCACCAGTAGACCATGTGCACTAACATGTTCTGTGTCAGTTTCTCTTCCAGACCCAGCCCCTCAGTCGGAGACCTTCAAGAAGAAAGACATAGTGGAGATTCTGTCCCATAAGAAGGCCTACAACGCATGTAAGTATGAGCGTGGAGAACACAAGGAGGGTGCTACATTGTTCCAGGCTGTGTTACACTGCACTTCAGATCTTATATTATTGTTCTAATCTAGTCTGTGTTGACTGAAACCATGAGACTGTGTCACACTTTTACTGTGGCATCTGACCTTTGACCCTTTAATCTCTTGACCCATGACCCCCAGCCATCCTGATCGCCCACCTGAAGCTGTCCCCAGGTGAACTGCGCCAGGTGCTGATGACCATGGCCACAGAGCGGCTGGAGCCGGCCCACATCAAGCAGTTGCTGCTATACGCCCCCGACGCGGAGGAGGTCAAGCAGTATGAACAGTACAGCGAGGACCCGGCCAAGCTCAGCGAGCCTGACCAGTTTGTACTACAGGTACTGGGCCTAGACTGCAGTGGAGATGCTCAGCAGGTTTAGGGGATCGTATTGGATGTATTTGTGTTGTTTTGTTGTGGTGTACTGTGGGTGAAAGTAGTAGTAGTAGTAGAAATAGTAGTAGAAAAAGGAGTAGTAGTAGTAGCAGCAGTAGTAGTAATAGTAGTAGTAGAAATAGTAGTAATAGTAGTAGTTGTAGTAGAAATAGTAGTAGTAGTAGTAGTGGTAGTAGTAGTAGTAGTAGTAATATAAGTAGTAGTAGCAGTAGTAGTAGTAGAACTAGTAGCAGCAGCAACAGTAGTAGTAGTAGTAGCAGCAACAGTAGTCGTAGAGCTAGTAGTAGTAGTAGTAGCAGCAGCAGCAGTAGTAGTAGTAGTAGCAGCAGTAGAGCTAGTAGTAGTAACAGTAGTAGTAGTAGTAGCAGCAGTAGTAGCAGCAACAGTAGTCGTAGCAGCAGTAGAGCTAGTAGTAGTAGTAGTAGTAGAAGCAGCAGCAGTAGTAGCAGCAGTAGAGCTAGTAGTAGTAACAGTAGTAGTAGTAGTTGTAGTAGTAGCAGCAGCAGTAGTAGTAGAAGCAGCAGCAGTAGTAGTAGTAGTAGTAGTAGAAATAGTAGTAGTAATATAAGTAGTAGTAGTAGAACTAGTAACAGCAGTAGTAGTAGTAGAAGTAGTAGCAACAGCAGTAGTCGTAGCAGCAGTAGTAGTAGTAGTAGTAGAACTAGTAGCAGTAGAGCTAGTAGTAGTTGTAGTAGCAGCAGCAGCAGTAGTAGTAGTAGTAGTAGTAGAAGCAGCAGTAGTAGTAGTAGTAGTAGTAGTAGTAGTAGTAGTAGTAGTAGTTGTAGTAACAGCAGTAGTAGTAGTAAAAATAGTAGTAGTAGTAGAAATAGTAGCAGTAGTAGTTGGTGCAGTAGTAGCTCCCGAGTGGTGCAGTGGTCTAAGGCACTGCATCGCAGTGCTAGCTGTGCCACTAGAGATCCTGGTTCGAGTCCAGGCTCTGTCGCAGCCGGCTGCAACCGGGAGACCCATGGGCGGCGCACAATTGGTCCAGCGTCGTCCAAGGTAGGGGAGGGTTTGGCCGGCAGGGATGTGGGTTCGTTTCCCACGGGGGGCCAGTATGAAAAAAATAAAAACGTATGTATTCACTAACTGTAAGTCGCTCTGGATAAGAGCGTCTGCTAAATGACTAAAATGTAGTTGTTGTAGTAGCAGCAGTAGTAGTAGTAGTAGTAGTAGTAGTAGTAGTAGTAGTAGTAGTAGTAGTAGTAGTAGTAGTAGTAGTAGTAGTAGTATAGTTTAATGGTTGCTCACAGTCATAGACTGAGACTTTGGTTATGTGTAGGTGTTGTTTCTGTTTCCTCCTTTGTAATTGTGTGTGAATGCGTGTGTGCGCGTATGCATAATGTCATAGATGCTGTCAGTACCAGAGTACAAGACTCGTCTGAGAAGCCTCCACTTCAAAAGCACCCTGCAGGAGAAGACAGAGGAGATGAGGGGGGGCTACGACTGCATCTACAACGCCTCCATGGAGCTCAAGACCAGCAAGAAACTAGCCAAGATACTGGAGGTATACAATTATGTACTCTGACATGCAGGGGCGCAACTTTGGTTTTAGAAGTGGGGGGGACATAACTTGGTGGGGGGTCTGCGGATCCTCCCGTTTTTGGGGGCATCTAAAGCTCGTTTCCTGCATTTCTACACAGTCTAATATGACCCACGGCCCTTCTAGCCTTCTCTATTTAGAACAACATAAAGTAAGCAAAAATGCACAGTCATCAAGCTAGGTAAGATATCATTATGAAATATGTTAAAGTGATTGATAAGACTGAAATAGATCAAAGATAATTCAATAATACATATTTTGTTGCACCTTTAACCAATAGCCTAACAAATGAACAACTCTTACAAATAAAATACAAAGACTTTTAATTGTCTTTATTAAGACATCCTCTATATCAAATTTCAGCCAGACCGCCAGCCAGCCCGAGCCGCCTGCACGCCCAACCCCCACCAATCTAGTTAATAACTCAACTCTCTCCCCAACACAACTTCCTTCCTATCTTTTTTTTTTTATGCATCAAGGAAAGGTTTGGAAAACAAAAGTTGAATGAAAACACACATACACCTGCACATTAAGACACAGAAACAGTACACCCTCCATATAATTAATACCATAGGCCTAATATGACTGTAGAGCTCTTTTTACTTGCATACGATATAGCTGGGTCACCCAGTCCTGTCCCTAGGGGTCTACGGCCCTGCAGCGCCCCAACCCAGCACACCCCACTCAGCTTTAGGATCTTAGTGAAACATTAATTATTGGTTTCAGGTGTGTTAGGCCAAGGCCAAAGTGTCAACCAACAGTACGGCAGACCCCCAGGGCCAGGACTGAGCAGCCCAGCAGCTAGGGATTGCCTAAATAGGTATCTCCCCTGACGTGGGCATGTTTTCAATACAGACTCCTTTTGTCGTACATATAAGGCATCCAGACCTTATGAAAGTTGCACAGTATACCCTTAATCTTGTAATACATCAAATACATAAAATCTAGTGATACATAATTAACATTTCTTCCATCCATTGTGGGAGGATAACCAACCTTCCAATTAATGGCAATTCATTTCTTAGCCGCTTTAAATGCTAGGTTACACAGTTTCTACTGATAATAGTCTCCAGTGTCAACATTTCCAAGCAAACAAAAACAGGGAGAAGGGAGAATCTGTAGACATGCTGAGATATAAGAGCGTACTCTTTGCCAGAATTCAGCCAGCCTTCACAAGACCATAACATATGCAAATATGTCCCCTTTTGTGTTTTACACCTCCAGCAGAATAGTTACATTTGTGTGCATGATATTCAGTTTCACTGGCTTATAGTACGTTCTATGGATGGTCTTAAACTGCAGTAATTTATGTCTTGGATTATATGAACATAACTGGGCATTCTAACATATCTGTCTCCATTATCATCAATAGCGTCTCCCAGGTCTTCCTCACATTTTTGTTTGACATGTTTTGTGTCATCGGGAAAAGCCTCTATCAACCCTTGATACAGTTTGGAAATCAACTTTAGAGGTTTGTCGGACTGCCTTAAAATAATTTCAATCTTTGAAGCTTCTTGCTTGTCCTGCTCAGATGAGGCATGACAAATAATTGTATTGGTGTACATTTATACATTATATTATCTATGAATAGAATCAATGGTTCAACAATTGAAATAACCATTATTCCCAGATCCCAGACTGTAGCCTACCCATCAACTCAAGGTGGAACTTTGTATCCATTCACTGATTGTTATAATATACTGCAAAATTCAACTGAGCTCTGTAGACTGGTCTTCCCTGGCTGTCTGATCCTGCAGGGACACCTGTCACCATCTCATCCTGCTAAGACATTATGTAAATACTGACTTGTGCACCATGACAGTGAAGCCTGTAGAGCTGTGTATTTATTTTATCTTTACTTAACTAGGCAAGTCAGTTAAGAACGCATTTTTATTTACAATGACGGCCTACACCGGCCAAACCCGGACGACGCTGGGCCAATTGTGCGCCGCCCTATGGGACTCCCAATCACAGCCGGTTGTGATACAGCCTGGAATCGAACCAGGGGGTCTGTAGTGACGCCTCAAGCACTGAGATGCAGTGCCTTAGACCGCTGCGCCACTCGGGAGTATACCGTGTCTGTGTGAAAAGTAGTGAATTAGCTAGGGAAACTGACAGATCAATAATGTAACATTGCTATACTGACTAATAAAAACTCACATTTCGCTGAAAAAACATCAGAATATTGGTCTTCAGTCGTTTGGCCGCTGGTTTCATCATTTGATTCAGGTTGAGTGTGATTGAGGCAAAAATAATAGCTGAAGTTAGTTAGCTAGCTAGCTAACGTTAGCTAACTTTTGACTAGCTCTGCTAACTAATGGTACAATGATACATCATCAAATTACTTCTGTTGAAACGGGACAAAACAAAGGCTACAAAACATTTCCATACACACAACAGCTGTGAGATACTGCTACCTGACAGATAGCTAGGGGCTAGCTAGAGCTAAACTAGCTGTGGTAGCTACTAGCTAGCTAACTAGCTGCTAGTAGGTCATTCACTTCAGTCGAGAGGGGATGAACATTAACTAATGGAACATGTCAGTTACACTACGAGCTCAGCACTGGGAGTAAATATGTATTTTTCTGTCAAACAGCAGTTACCTTGCCTGCTAGATCAGTCAACTAAAGAGTAGGCAGTTTCTGCTCTGCATGCTTTTACAACTCGGAGAAAAAGCGCAGCACAGACAGCAGCTGCCTCTGTTCATCTCTCCCGTGCTGGTCCTATACGCCAGCCTTTTAGAAGCTTTGCCTTCATACAGCATGTCCGCATGCTCTGTGGTGTCTGTGCGGTCCTAAATCAAGCTGGCTGAAACCGGAAAACAGCCTACCTGACCGCTCTGAGGCGTCCGCATGGTCCTAAAGCACACCGGAGCCACGTTTTGTATCACAGCGCAATTATAAAACTGGGGGGGGACAAAAATGCAATTTCAGAATGTGGGGGGGGTCATGTCTCCAGTGAATGTTGCGCCCCTGCTGACATGTACAATCACCAGGAAGAGCTATGCAACTTCTTCTACTTGAACCTGTCACCCGCCAGCATGATTCTGATAAGATAAAACCAATAACAGTCTCATTCGGTGCTAAAAATGGAGAGGGTGGAAATGCGTTTGTTTGGTTTGACCAACCTTTTAGCTTGAGCCCCAGATACACCAGGAAGGTTAAGGATAGGCAGTAACCCAAAGACAAAACACCTAAACAGCAATGAACAGGATGCTTTCATCTTCATCCATGAGCTGATTCACACCGTTTACCTAAGTGGAAAATAAAGATAGTGTTATTGTGGGTAACGTTTAGCCTTAAAGTGGTAATGTTGCTTTTTCAATCCTAAATTAAATACAAGCTATATGCTAACTGTGTCGGATGTTTCCTTAGTTTGTGCTGGCGATGGGAAACTATCTGAACAACGGTCAGCCTAAGATCGGCAACAAGACCACCGGGTTTAAGATCAACTTCCTCACTGAGGTAAGCTCCTCAGGGGTATTGGCCTGTATTCCTATTACATTTCTTTACTTCACTGTTGTTAACCAACGGACATTGTTACTAATAGACCACTGTTTCTTGTAGCTCAGCACCACAAAAACAGTGGATGGGAAATCTACGTTTCTGCACATCCTCGTCAAGTCACTGTGTCTTCACTTTCCCAACGTCCTGGATTTTGCCAAGGACCTCACCACGGTTCCCCTGGCAGCCAAAGGTAAACTGAGTAGCAGTTTTTTCATGTGCACAATTAATTTTGTGTGTCGGGTGTAGTGTTTCATGTATGTTGTGTTACATGTAATGTTTACCTATTGCGTGTCAATGAATAGATTAAATATGTAATCCAGTTTTTCCATAAGCACTCTTCCACCTTTGTTCTCTCTCTCTCTCTCTCTCTCTCTCTGTCTCTGTCTCTGTCTCTGTCTCTCTCTCTCTCTCTCTCTCTCTCTCTCTACTATCTCACTCACTCACTCTCTGTAGTGAACCAGAAGACCATCACATCTGATCTGAATGACCTTCACACCACTATCCAGGACATCCGATCTGCCTGCCAGAAAATGCCTGCTACAGCAGATGACCGCTTCGCTGCAGTCATGAGTGTATCTTTCACAACAAACCTGAGAGAGAGAATTATTTATTACAGGCTTCTATATTCACAGGTGTTAGAGTATGCATACTGTAAAATATTATACTTCGGTTCTCTTCATTCATACTTTCAATGTACAATGTGTGTGTATGTAGGCTAAGTACATACAGTGTCCATGTTTGTATTGTATTTGCACTTTTCTCCTGAACACACACACATATCCCTCTAGAATTGACCTATATTACTTGAATGCTTTGAACATCACTGACTCACTGTATATATTCATAAGGTGCCTTAGTCCAAGTCTCAAAGCCCTTTACATGGGGGTCTCTCACCCATCCACCACCAATGTGTACTGTAGCTCCTACCTCTGGCTGTTGTGTCCTTGACTTCACTCTGAGCAGGGCTTCCTGGAGAACATCCACCCAGCGCTACAGTCTCTGGAGTCCCTGCAGCAGAGGGCCATGGAGGAGTTTTCCAAGACAGCCTCCTTCTTCGGAGAGGACAGCCAGGCCACCAACACAGAGGCCTTCTTTGGGATATTCGCCGAGTTCCTCGCCAAGTTTGAGGTGAACCGCCTAGAGTTTGAAAGAGTCCTCTGAAATAGACAAGTATGTAGTGCTATCAAGAAGTGCTATCAAGATGGTAGTAGTAATGGTACTGCATGTGTTTGTCTTGTCTGACAATGTTTTGTTGTTGTTTTTCAGAGAGCTCTCAGTGAGAACCAGGCCAATGAGAACCCTCCTAGGAGTCCCAGGAGCCCAAGAATGTCCTCACCCCTGGCCTGGTGAACAGAGAGACAGGCAGGCAGGCAGACAGGCACACACACACACTATCTCTCTCTCACACACACACAGACAGGAGCGCATGCAAAAATCCACATACATTCACACGCACGCACACACACAAACACATGCACACAAACACACTCACAGTATTTCAATTTTTGTAATTCAAGATATTCTATTGTGGGAATGAGGTTGTCTGCAGAGTTGAGGATACAGGGCTTTAATACATGACAGTGTAGTTTGGATGTCCAGCTAGTTTAACTCCTCAAACTCTGTGTGTTCCATGGCTATACAGTGTTCCTCTGGAACATACAAATTCAGCTATACTGGATCAATGGTTTTGCTTTTTATATACTTGTAAATAAAAATGTTATACCATTTATCTAAAAGCAAAGAATCATGAAATGGAATAGGAAAGAGACTGACAACAGTTACCATTTGAACCCAGCTGTCTGATATACTGTATATGAATGTATGATACAATTATAGGCTAGAAAGATTAAGTCTACAGAACATGATCAGCAATGGTAAACAGAATACTGGATAGTTTACCTGTGGGATACCATGGTTTTGAGAGACATACAGATTTAATCAATTATTGCTAAAACATGTCTTTGATACTTCAGCAGTTAAAAGAGATGACTGAATGTCTGTGTCAATGTGTATGATTTGAGAATTCAATGCTTATTATACATTGTACCATTTAAATATAACTGTAATCATGTAATACAGAAGATACATATTTAAGTAGTCAATTATCAAATGCTTTACAATAATTTCATTTTTTAAATGATTTACCTGTTCCATATTTTTGTAAGCCACCCACCACACTGAATGTATTTACAAGTTATTTATTTTGAATGAAGTGTATCTTGTACCATATCCAGTGGACACTCATTGCACATCTACTAAAGAAAAGGAATGTTAAGAAAATGAAAAGAAAGATGGATGTACATTTATGCTGTTAAATATATGTGCCTCTCTGTCTCTGATTGTGTTGATACTGAAATGCGGTAAACGGGCAGTGTGCAATGTGCTATTATGAACAGTAGGAGGATTTGTTCATTTTTCTGGATAGTTTCTGCATACTGCACCTTCACTTTAATCTCTATAATTCAATGAGGGTACACACAACTTTCTTGAAGCACATTACTTAAAGGAATAGTTCACCCAAATTACAAAATGACATATTGGTTTCCTCACCCTGTAAGCAGTCTATGGACAAGGTAATATGCCATTTAGCAGGTAGGACGGCAATCCGTGCTTTGGTTTAGTTTCCCTGGCACTGTTTCCACATGCTAATGTTTTAGCATTTGTGGCACAAATCCCATTCAAATCATGGGACCGATATTAGCATTTTTCATTTATCATGTCCAAATAATCCCAAAGTATCTCAAATTGATTGTGAAGCTCAACAATGTCACTTCTACAGTAGATGATTTGAACATGATGCGTGAAAATGATAATATCGGTCCCATTACTAGAATGGATTTGTGCCACAAATGCAAAAATGTTAGCAGTACCAGGGAAACTAAACCAAAGCATGGATTGCCGTCGTAATTTGTCCATAGACTGCTTACAGGGTAAGAACACCAATATGGCATGTTGTAATTTGGGTGAACTATCCCTTAAACATGCAGTAACTATTGACTTTAATGACATAGGATATTAATACTTAACTTTATCAAACCATGTTTCAACATAACATTGTCAATTGATATGGACTGATTGTGTAACTGACACATGGATGTTTTCAACCCAAACATGGAGGACATTTTACATATTCAATTAGAGCAACACTGGCCTCCAGCTTTTCAGACATTCGTTACATGAGAGAAATAGGATCATTTTTGTGCATAATTTCAAATTAATAAAATAAGGCAAATGTAAGAAGACGTACTGATAATGTTATTAATTACATTTCGATAAGTTATTGCCATCATTTGTTTTCTAACGGTATGATCTTAATTTCTGACTTTGTCATCTGGATAGCTATACATATTCAGCGATGTGTTCTGGAAGTCGTTGCTCTCGGATAAGTCTATGTTTTGTATTGTAACAGCCAATGCTGACAAATATAAACTTTAAGAACATTTTCCTGAATTACTGTCTTTTTCCTAAATACAGCTTTTTACAACCTGAGTTATGCAAGTGATTTAGTAGTGGAAATGTCTGTGTGATCATCAGTGAGTTTGTTGTCTCTATTGTAGTGATAAGAGTGCTATGAAACATTGATAAGAGTGCTATGAGGAATTGTGAGCCAAAAGCCAGTTTAATCTGATTGTTGTGGATAGGTATTACAGTAAAACACTAGTACTGTAGAGTCTGAAGAGCTCTGGTCAGTGTAGTGACAGATCTAACTAATCTTATAATTTAGCAGAACGAAGAGTGTCTTATCTGCACATGTTTGTACAATTATTGTTACAGAGTATGTTTACTAGTTCAGTAGACACACACACACACACTCACACACACACTTGCTCTGGTTTACAACTCAACCAACAACTATCATTCTACTATTAACTCTGGGCAGATGTTGTGCAACGTCGCTGTTCACTGGTAATAAAACTCTTACAGTTTAACCAGCTAGTGTTGTCATATATAAGTAGACGGTGGAGTTTGATCCTCTGGTCAGAAAGGAGACCTAGACTGGACTGGAATTTTCCTTGAGGTGAGAAGTGTTTGAGGCTGAATGTACAATATACACCATGTGAACTGCCATAGGACCGGCCAACTGGAATTAAACCCTGAGTCTGACTACCCGCTGACAGGTGAGTACTGTATGGTTCAGTACTCTTAAAAGCAAGGTGACGATTGTCCTTGAGTTAGTGTTTGGTGTGAGGATATTGTATGAATGGTGTGTGGGAATTAAAACATGGACTGTAGAATAGTTGGTCTCTCTTGATAACACTTTACACTGTGGAGCTTCTCAGCATACACTGAGTATACAAAACATTAAGGAAACCTGCTCTTTCCATGACAGACTGACCAGGTGAATCCAGGTGACAGCTATGATCCCTTATTTATGTCACTTGTTAAATCCACATCAATCAGTGTAAATGAAGGGGAGGAGACCGGTTAAAGAATGATTTTTAAGCCTTGAGACAGTTGAGACATGGATTGTGTATGTGTGCCTTTCAGAGGGTGAATGGGCAAGACAAAAGGTTTAAGTGCCTTTGAACGGGGTATAGTAGCACCGGCTTGACAGTTTCCCGTGTGTATCAAGAATGGTCCACCACCCAAAGGACATCCAACCAACTTGGCACAACTGTTGGAAGCATTGGAGTCAACATGGGGCAGCATCCTTGTGGAACGCTTTCGACACCTGACAAATTGAGGCTATGAATCAGGATAATGTATAAACTCTGGTCAGGGTCCAGTGTGTATAGTGTAAAACCTCTATATGTATGTGTGTTTCGGAGGGGTTGGGTTAAAATAGGAAGTAACATTTTGGTTGGACCTTGTGTGCAATTGAGCAATAAAGTGAATTTAATCTAGTGAATGAAGTGTTTGGAGGTTCTATTGTGATTAGAATCAACAATGACTACATTTCCCACACCAGCAGGATACGCAATCACTCCCTGAGAATTCCAGTGACCTTTGACCCTACAGTATGGCTACCACCCAGGGGACCAGCGTGTCCCCCTCCCAATCCCCAGGTGTAGGTGTACCCACCCTGGTCACCGTAGACATTGTGGTGCTCGTTGTCTACTTCCTACTTGTGCTGGCTGTGGGCCTCTGGGTAAGTAAGAGAAAACTTGGGAAATGACACCCTATTGCTATGTAGCTGGCCAAAAGTAGTGCACTATATAGGGAATAGGATTCAATTTCTAAATGATTTGAACCAGATGCTATTCAGTAGCTCTAGTGAGATTTACTGAAACATGTCATGTGCTCTATTGGGATATATATTTTTTGTTGCTCTACAGTATATCCTTGCATCTGAATCTCAAAGTAGATTTGTTCTACTTCAGAACACTCCTTCAGCACACTAATTCAGCACACTCCTTCAGCACACGAATTGAACACACTAATTCAGCACACTCCTTCACCACACTAATTCAGCATGCTCCTTCAGCACACAAATTGAACACACTAATTCAGCACACTCCTTCAGCACACTAATTCAGCACACTCCTACAGCACACTAATTCAGCACACTCCTTCAGCACACTACTTCAGCACACTACTTCAGCACACTCCTTCAGCACACATTGAAGTCTGAATAGAGAATTTGTCTAACAGCCAGTCCTTCTCTTCCAGTCCATGTGGAAAACCAAGCGGAGCACGGTGGATGGATACTTCCTGGCAGGAAAGAGCATGTCCTGGTGGCCGGTGAGTGAAAAGAAACAGAGATGTTGCTATGGAAACTACACACAAATTACATCCACTCTGTATGTTGAATGGATTCCAGATGTTTGATGCCAAGAGGAAACCATGTTGATTTATTCCAGGACCAAACCAGATGGTGAAACAAAGCAGCCCTTGTATTGTTATTGGGGTGAAACTGCGATTTTATATGGGGAGATATGAATACAATGGGGTTGGCTTAAAGTCAGACATTGTTGTATTGTCATTCACTCATTCTGTCTGTGTCTGTCATTCTCTCTCTCTTTATCTCTCTTACACTCTCTCTGCAGGTGGGCACCTCTCTGTTTGCCAGTAATGTGGGTAGTGGCCACTTCATGGGCCTGGCAGGCTCAGGAGCGGCAGCGGGCATCGGTGCTGTGGCATATGAGTGGAACGTAAGACCATGAAATTGGACATTATAATTCACTTTAAACTGGGCATAAAATGTGTGAATCTCTATTACAGATGTAGGATCTTAATTTGATCACCCTGTAGCAGGAGAACTTTCCTGCAATGCAGGCAATTTAGGTTTAAAAAGGCTTCTGAAGTTTGTAATTTCCACTTAGAAATTTCAGACTAGATTTTTCCCTCACGAAAAAAGTATCAACCCTACAAAAATCTCCATTAATTATAATCCACATAATAATTCAAATTTCCTGTTGCTGCAGGATTAATTAAGACCCTACATCTGTACATTATTTTGATAGGAAATACAGTATGGTTTAATGCTAACATAAAAATACTACTTTTTTATACTAAGTTTAGCTTAAATCACTTACAAGTATCAATGTCTCTGATTGGCAGGGGATGCTGATGGTGCTGCTCCTGGGTTGGCTTTTCCTGCCCATCTATATTGCTTCCGGGGTGAGAGGTCAACCAACACCTTTCTGTCAGTGTACTGTCTGTACTACTGAAATATCACACAACCCACGAGTAGGCCTACTGAAATTCTATGCAACATCAAAAAGCATTGTGCCTATTTTACTTAGTACACCAGATTAGTACCTCACTTTCCTCTCTGTGTACTGAGACACAACACATTCCTCTCTGTACTGAGAACCAACACTTTCCTATCTGTGTACTGAGAACCAACACTTTCCTCTCTGTGTACTGAGAACCAACACTTTCCTATCTGTGTACTGAGAACCAACACTTTCCTCTCTGTGTACTGAGAACCAACACTTTCCTATCTGTGTACTGAGAACCAACACTTTCCTCTCTGTGTACTGAGAACCAACACTTTCCTCTCTGTGTACTGAGACGCAACACTTTCCTCTCTGTGTACTGAGACACTTTCCTCTCTGTGCACTGAGAACCAACACTTTCCTCTCTGTGTACTGAGAACCAACACTTTCCTCTCTGTGTACTGAGACGCAACACTTTCCTCTCTGTGTACTGAGACACTTTCCTCTCTGTGTACTGAGAACCAACACTTTCCTCTCTGTGTACTGAGAACCAACACTTTCCTCTCTGTGTACTGAGACACTTTCCTCTCTGTGTACTGAGAACCAACACTTTCCTCTCTGTGTACTGAGAACCAACACTTTCCTCTCTGTGTACTGAGACGCAACACTTTCCTCTCTGTGTATTGAGACACTTTCCTCTCTGTGTACTGAGACGCAACACTTTCCTCACTGTGTACTGATACACTTTCCTCTCTGTGTACTGAGACACTTTCCTCTCTATGTACTGAGACACTTTCCTCTCTGTGTACTGAGACACAACACATTCCTCTCTGTACTGAGAACCAACACTTTCCTATCTGTGTACTGAGAACCAACACTTTCCTCTCTGTGTACTGAGAACCAACACTTTCCTCTCTGTGTACTGAGAACCAACACTTTCCTCTCTGTGTACTGAGACGCAACACTTTCCTCTCTGTGTACTGAGACACTTTCCTCTCTGTGCACTGAGAACCAACACTTTCCTCTCTGTGTACTGAGAACCAACACTTTCCTCTCTGTGTACTGAGAACCAACACTTTCCTCTCTGTGTACTGAGAACCAACACTTTCCTCTCTGTGTACTGAGACGCAACACTTTCCTCTCTGTGTACTGAGACACTTTCCTCTCTGTGTACTGAGAACCAACACTTTCCTCTCTGTGTACTGAGACACTTTCCTCTCTGTGTACTGAGAACCAACACTTTCCTCTCTGTGTACTGAGAACCAACACTTTCCTCTCTGTGTACTGAGACGCAACACTTTCCTCTCTGTGTATTGAGACACTTTCCTCTCTGTGTACTGAGACGCAACACTTTCCTCACTGTGTACTGATACACTTTCCTCTCTGTGTACTGAGACACTTTCCTCTCTGTGTACTGAGACACTTTCCTCTCTGTGTACTGAGACACAACACATTCCTCTCTGTACTGAGAACCAACACTTTCCTATCTGTGTACTGAGAACCAACACTTTCCTCTCTGTGTACTGAGAACCAACACTTTCCTATCTGTGTACTGAGAACCAACACTTTCCTCTCTGTGTACTGAGAACCAACACTTTCCTATCTGTGTACTGAGAACCAACACTTTCCTATCTGTGTACTGAGAACCAACACTTTCCTCTCTGTGTACTGAGAACCAACACTTTCCTCTCTGTGTACTGAGAACCAACACTTTCCTCTCTGTGTACTGAGAACCAACACTTTCCTCTCTGTGTACTGAGAACCAACACTTTCCTCTCTGTGTACTGAGAACCAACACTTTCCTCTCTGTGTACTGAGACGCAACACTTTCCTCTCTGTGTATTGAGACACTTTCCTCTCTGTGTACTGAGACGCAACACTTTCCTCACTGTGTACTGATACATTTTCCTCTCTGTGTACTGAGACACTTTCCTCTCTGTGTACTGAGACACTTTCCTCTCTGTGTACTGAGACGCAACACTTTCCTCTCTGTGTACTGAGACACTTTCCTCTCTGTGTACTGAGAACCAACACTTTCCTCTCTGTGTACTGAGAACCAACACTTTCCTCTCTGTGTACTGAGACGCAACACTTTCCTCTCTGTGTATTGAGACACTTTCCTCTCTGTGTACTGAGATGCAACACTTTCCTCACTGTGTACTGATACACTTTCCTCTCTGTGTACTGAGACACTTTCCTCTCTGTGTACTGATACACTTTCCTCTCTGTGTACTGAGACACTTTCCTCTCTGTGTACTGAGACACTTTCCTCTCTGTGTACAGAGACACTTTAGATCACAGTAGTGCTAACTTGTTTAATCATTAATGTTCTGTTCTGTCTGTTCCCTTTATCATGCAGGTGACAACCATGCCTGAATACTTGCAGAAGCGATTCGGGGGGAAGAGAATACAATTATTTATAGCTATTTTGTATTTATTCATTTACATCTTCACAAAGATATCGGTAAGTAAAATCAAAACTCTTCTTTGTATCTCATCAGCTATTTACTTTCTCAATACAACATTGGTTTTGATGTGGCGGCAGGTAGCTTAGTGGTTAAGAGCGTTGTGCCAGTAACCGGAAGGTCGCTGGTTCTAATCCCCGAGCCGCCTAGGTGAAAAATCTGTCGATGTGCCCTTGAGCAAGGCACTTAACCCTAATTGCTCCTATAAATCGCTCTGGATTAGAGCGTCTGCTAAATGACTCAAATGCAAATGCAAAATGTGAATTTATTGTATGAATTGAGATCGCTTGCTCCGCTGCTGCAACCTGTGCTTGTGTGTGCAGGTGGATATGTATGCTGGGGCAGTGTTCATTCAACAGGCCCTGCAGTGGAACATCTATTTAGCTGTGGTGGTGCTTCTGCTCATCACTGCTCTCTACACTGTAGCAGGTACCCTTCTATTGTCTCACTCTTTCACTAATTTTCTCTCTATATATCCCTTTCTCTCTTTCACTCTCTTCCAAAACAATCAGATTTAGTTTCCTAAAGACTACCAGTTCAAACATACAGCCAAATACAACAACCAAACAACCCTAATTGAAATGGAAAACACTCAGTTTGTCTGTGACAGATGATGTATGTCCAGTACTGGTTCAGTGTTGTGTTGTTTCAGGTGGACTGGCAGCAGTCATCTACACAGACGCTGCCCAGACTGGCATCATGCTGATAGGAGCACTCACCCTCATGGGCTTCAGTAAGTCTCCTACTCTTACAATGGTCAATACTGGATCTGCTTTGGTGCTGTGTTGATTGGTGGCTACTGTATACACTGAGTATACCAAACATTAGGAACACCTTCCCAATATTGAGTTGCCCTCAGAATAGCCTCAATTCGTCGGGGCGTGGAGTCTAAAAGGTGTCAAAAGCGTTCCACAGGGATGCTGGCCCATGTTGACTCCAAAGCTTTCCACAGTTGTGTCAAGTTGACTGGATGTCCTTTGGGTGGTGGACCATTCTTGATACACACAGGAAACTGTTGAGCGTGAAAAACCCAGCAGCACTGCAGTTGTTGACACAAACCGGTGTGCCTGGCACCTACTACCATCTACACTGATTGAAGTGCCATCAAGAAGGGATCATAGCTTTCACCTGGATTCACATGGTCAGTCTATGTCATGGAAAGAGCAGGTGTTCGTAATGTTTTGTATACTCAGTGTATGTATCAAATACTTTGTCTTTAATCAGAAAAAATAGTTTTCAACTAGATTTTAGATTTTATTGTCAGATTTTCATGTTGTTCACTCTCTGTATAGGTTAGACTCTGTACAGTACAGTACAGTTTGCCTAACTGTCTAACTCTGCCCTACTCTGTGGAGGTTTCGCTGAGGTGGGGGGCTGGAACGCCCTCCTAGAGCGGTACGCTACGGCCATCCCCTCGGTCCGTGACCCCAACACCACTTGTGGCATCCCCCGGGATGACGCCTTCCACCTGTTCCGTGACGCCGTGACCTCTGACCTGCCCTGGCCGGGCATCCTCCTGGGCATGTCCATACCCTCCATGTGGTACTGGTGCTCAGACCAGGTAACAGTGACACTGCTCAGGGACAGTCACTAGTATTTACCTCTATACCAGGCGGTGTCAGAGGAAGGCCCTAAAAATGGTCAAAGACTCCAGCCACCCTAGTCATAGACTGTTCTCTCTGCTACCACATGGCAAGCGTTACCGGAGCGTCAAGTCTAGGTCCAAAAGGCTTCTTATCAGCTTCTACCCCCAAGCCATAAGACTCCTGAACAGCTAATTAAATGGCTACCCCGACTATTTGCATTGTCCCCCCCCGACTAACCTGTGCCCATGCACATTGACTCTGTACCGGTACCCCCTGTATATAGCCTTGCTACTGTTATTTTACTGCTGCTCTTTCATTATTTTTTATTTTTATTTCTTACTCATCTATTTTTTTTACTTAACACTTATTTCTCTTAAAACTGCATTGTTGGTTAAGGGCTTGTAAGTAAGCATTTCACTGTAAGGTCTACACCTGTTGTACTCGGCGCATGTGACAAATACAATTTTATTTTATTTTATTTGACTAGATGGCGGTATCTGAAGATCTGAGGTATCAGAATTGATACACCTTAAAGGGGAATGGAAACACTAGGCTTTAGAACACCATCTAACTGTAAATCGCCATATTGGCATTGTTCCATCACTGGCAGGAGAGTTTTGATACACCTTAATAATAAAACAGATGGATTGTTTAAGTGCTCTATAGACTTGGGAGGCACATTCAGCTGCTCTGTCAACAGTTCCAGTCACTGATCCTGTAATGTGTTGAATCCAGGTGATAGTGCAGCGCTCCCTGTCTGCTAAGAACCTGCTCCATGCTAAAGGAGGCTCCCTGCTGGCTGCCTACCTCAAGATCCTGCCCTTCTTCATGATGGTCCTGCCTGGCATGATCAGCAGAATACTCTACCCAGGTACAATGTCCTAACTGCTACGCTTTGGTAGTACCTCTAGAGTGGATACTGTATCCAGGTAAAACCTGTTGATACCGCCATCAAACAGAAAGGAGACAGTGTATGTACAGCAGTGTTGTTGTTGTTGCGTCTAGACGAGGTGGCGTGTGGTGACCCTGATGTGTGTACTGAGGTGTGTGGGAACCCAGTGGGCTGTTCAGACATCGCCTACGCCAAACTGGTTATGAAGCTACTGCCCTCAGGTGAGGAAGTCTTCTTCTCTCTGTAACATTGTGTATATCTGTCTTTCTCACTTCCTGTACACACAAACATCTGCTGTGCGTTTCTTTCACTCTCTAGCCCTGTTTATACCTGATTATTTTTCTCCCCAATTTCGTCATATCCAATTACGATCTTGTCTCATCGCTGCAACTCCCCAACGGGCTCGGGAGAGGCAAAGTTCGTGTCATGCGTCCTCCGAAACATGACCCGCCAAACCACGCTCCTTAACACCCGCCCGCTTAACCCAGAAGCCAGCCACACCAATGTGTCAGAGGAAACACTGTTCAACTGACATCCGAGGTCAGCCTGCAGGCGCCCGGCCCACCACAAGGAGTCGCTAGAGCGCGATGAGCCAAGTAAAGCCCCCCCGGCCAAACCCTTCCCTAACCAGGACGACGCTGGCCAATTGTGCGCCGCCATATGGGACTACCGATCACGGCCGGTTGTGACACAGCCTGGGATCGAACCCGGGTCTGTAGTGACGCCTGCGATGCAATGCCTTAGACCGCTGCGCCACTCGGGAGTAAACCTGGTTCTAACATGCAGCCTTTGTCCTGATCTTGTGCACATTCTGATTGTGCCCACATTTTTTTGAGAAGTGTAGACGATTAAAAGATGCATTGTGATCTGATTGTACTCAGATCTTATGAGTGTAAACAGACAATATCAGCACAAGATCAAGTTGAAGGCCGCATGTTTCAAATATACACATATACACTTCATGCGATGCGCACTGCAGAGAACACCGGAAGAAGAATTACCACAGTGAATTATTGTAATGCTTGTTTGTGTGTCAATTAATCCCATAAGGGATGGGTTGCCAACTGCCGATTTGACACGAAAATAAAATGTCATTCAAATTTCATACACACATGCATGTGACCTTACACATTCTCCCTCTTTCACTCTCTCTTTCTCTCCCTCGCTGTCTTTCTCGCTCTCTCTGTGTACTCTCCATACTGCTGTGTCTCTCTCTTGCTCTCCAGGTCTGCGTGGTCTGATGATGGCGGTGATGATCGCTGCTCTCATGTCCTCCCTCACCTCCATCTTCAACAGCTCCAGCACCATCTTCACCATGGACCTGTGGAGGCACATCCGGCCCCGCGCTACTGAGTGGGAACTCATGCTTGTGGGAAGGTACACATACACATGCAAATAGTCACATGAATGAAATCACACACACATGCACACACACACACCATACCATCATACTGTGTCCTATCCTCCTCAGGATGTTTGTGCTGGTTCTGGTGGCGGTGTCAGTGCTGTGGATCCCTGTGGTCCAGGCCAGTCAGGGAGGACAGCTGTTCATCTATATCCAGTCCATCAGTACCTACTTCCAGCCTCCTGTTTCCATCGTCTTCCTGACTGGATGCTTCTGGAAGAGGACAAACGAGAAGGTGTGTGCGTGTGTGTGTTGGGGATTAAACCTGGCGCCGACGAAGATGGCAACCTCGCAACTAGCTCTTAGGAAACTTTGAAGTATTTTGTTTTTTTATGTATTATTTTTTATATTATTAGCTCAGAAAGTGTTTTGTATCATTACATACAGCCGGGAAAAACTATTGGATATCAGAACGGCGGTAACTCACCAGCATTACGACCAGGAATACGACTTTCCAGATGAAGATCCTTTGTTTGCTCTCCCCAGGGCAATTTAACTGATTCCAGCAGCTGACCTAAAACATCGCCGGCGGAGGAGAGGCACTCAGAGCGGCCTGCTGGTTCGACTTAGGAGGTGCGCTCACCACCCACCACTTCTAAGTATACTACTCGCTAATGTTCAGTCTTTGGATAACAAAGTCGACGAGCTCAGGGCAAGGATTTCTTTCCAGATGGGCCTGTAACATACTTTGTTTCACGGAAACATGGCTCTCTGGGGATATTCTGTAGAAATCGGTCCAGCCAGATGGGTTCTCAGTTTATCGCGCAGACAGAAATAAATATCTCTCCGGGAAGCAGAAGGGTGGAGGTGTGTGTTTCATGATTAACGACTCATGGTGTAATTGTAGTAACATACAGGAACTCAAGTCCTTTTGTTCACCCGACCTAGAATACCTCACAATCAAATGCCGACCGTATTATCTCCCAAGAGAATTGTCTTCAGTTATTGTTACAGCCCTGTATATCCCCCCTCAAGCCGATACCACGACGGCCCTCAAAGAACTTCACTGGACTTTATGCAAACTGCAAACCACATATCCTGAGGCCGCATTTATTGTAGCCAGGGATTTTAACAAAGCAAATTTGAGGACTAGGCTGCTGAAGTTCTATCAACATATCGACTGTTGTACTCGGGCTGCTAAAATCCTCGACCATTGCTATTCAAACTTCCGGGATGGTTATAATGCCCTCCCTCCCGCCCTCCTTTCGGCAAATCTGACCACGACTCCATTTTACTCCTCCCTTCCTATAGGCAGAAACTCAAACAGGAAGTACCCGTGCTAAGAACTATTCAACGCTGGTCTGACCAATCGGAATCCATGCTTCAAGATTGTTTTGATCACGCGGACTGGGATATGTTCCGGGTAGCTTGTGAAAATAATTTTGACAAATACACTGAAACGGTGACTGAGTTTATCAGGAGATGTTGTGCCCACTGTGACTATTAAAACCTACCCTAACCAGAAACCGTGGATAGATGGCAGCATTCGCGCAAAACTGAAAGCACGAACCACCGCATTTAACCATTTACATTTACATTTTAGTCATTTAGCAGACGCTCTTATCCAGAGCTACTTACAGTTAGTGAATGCATCCATGTTATGTTTTTTTCATACTAGCCCACCGTGGGAAACGAACCCACATCTCTGCCGGCCAAACCCTCCCCTACCTTGGACAACGCTGGACCAATTGTGCGCCGCCCATGGGTCTCCCGGTCGCGGCCGGCTGCGACAGAGCCTGGACTCTAACCAGGATCTCTAGTGGCACAGCTAGCACTGCGATGCAGTGCCTTAGACCACTGTGCCACTCGGGAGTAACCATGGCAAGGTGACTGGGAATATGGTAGAATACAAACAGTGTAGCTACTCACTCCGTAAGGCAATTAAACTGGCAAAACATCAGTATAGAGACAAAGTGGAGTCGCAATTCAATGGCTCAGACACAAGACGTATGTGGCAGGGTCTACAGACAATCACGGACTACAAAAGGAAAACCTTGAGAGACTAGTCAAGGATCATATCACCTCTACCTTACCTGTCACCCTAGACCCACTTCAATTTACTTACCGCCCCAATAGATCCACAGACGATGCAATCGCCATCACACTGCACACTGCCCTATCCCATCTGGACAAGAGGAATACCTACAGTGGGGAAAAAAAGTATTTAGTCAGCCACCAATTGTGCAAGTTCTCCCACTTACAAAGATGAGAGAGGCCTGTAATTTTCATCATAGGTACACGTCAACTATGACAGACAAAATGAGGAAAAAAAATCCAGAAAATCACATTGTAGGATGTTTTATGAATTTATTTGCAAATTATGGTGGAAAATAAGTATTTGGTCAATAACAAAAGTTTCTCAATACTTTGTTATATACCCTTTGTTGGCAATGACACAGGTCAAACGTTTTCTGTAAGTCTTCACAAGGTTTTCACACACTGTTGCTGGTATTTTGGCCCATTCCTCCATGCAGATCTCCTCTAGAGCAGTGATGTTTTGGGGCTGTCGCTGGGCAACACGGACTTTCAACTCCCTCCAAAGATTTTCTATGGGGTTGAGATCTGGAGACTGGCTAGGCCACTCCAGGACCTTGAAATGCTTCTTACGAAGCCACTCCTTCGTTGCCCGGGCGGTGTGTTTGGGATCATTGTCATGCTGAAAGACCCAGCCACGTTTCATCTTCAATGCCCTTGCTGATGGAAGGAGGTTTTCACTCAAAATCTCACGATACATGGCCCCATTCATTCTTTCCTTTACACGGATCATTCGTCCTGGTCCCTTTGCAGAAAAACAGCCCCAAAGCATGATGTTTCCACCCCCATGCTTCACAGTAGGTATGGTGTCTTTGGATGCAACTCAGCATTCTTTGTCCTCCAAACACGACGAGTTGAGTTTTTACTAAAAAGTTATATTTTGGTTTCATCTGACCATATGACATTCTCCCAATTCTCTTCTGGATCATCCAAATGCACTCTAGCAAACTTCAGACGGGCCTGGACATGTACTGGCTTAAGCAGGGGGACATGTCTGGCAATGCAGGATTTGAGTCCCTGGCGGCGTAGTGTGTTACTGATGGTAGGCTTTGTTACTTTGGTTGTGGACAGGTGTCTTTTATACTGATAACAAGTTCAAACAGGTGCCATTAATACAGGTAACGAGTGGAGGACAGAGGAGCCTCTTAAAGAAGAAGTTACAGGTCTGTGAGAGCCAGAAATCTTGCTTGTTTGTAGGTGACCAAATACTTATTTTCCACCATAATTTGCAAATAAATTCCTAAAAAATCCTACAATGTGATTTTCTGGAGAAAAAAATTCTCCATTTGTCTGTCATAGTTGATGTGTACCTATGATGAAAATTACAGGCCTCTCTCATCTTTTTAAGTGGGAGAACTTGCACAATTGGTGGCTGACTAAATACTTTTTTCCCCCACTGTATGTAAGAATGCTGTTCATTGACTACAGCTCAGCATTCAACACCATAGTACCCTCCAAGCTCATCATTAAGCTCGAGGCACTGGGTCTAAACCCCGCCCTGTGCAACTGGGTCCTGGACTTCCTGACGGGCCGCCCCCAGGTGGTGAAGGTAGGAAACAACATCTCCACTTCACTGATTCTCAACACTGGGGCCCCACAAGGGTGCGTGCTCAGCCCCCTCCTGTACTCCCTGTTCACCCATGACTGCGTGGCCAAGCACGCCTCCAACTCAATCATCAAGTTTGCAGACGACACAACAGTAGTAGGCTTGATTACCAACAATGACGAGACAGCCTACAGGGAGGAGGTGAGGGCTCTGGGAGTTTGGTGCCAGGAAAATAACCTCTCACTCAACTTCAACAAAACAAAGGAGATGATCGCTCTCCAGAGGGTTGTGCGGTCTGCCGAACGCATTACCGGGGGCAAACTACCCGCCCTCCAGGACACCTACAGCACCCAATGTCACAGGAAGGCCAAAAAGATCATCAAGGACATCAACCACCTGAGCCACTGCCTGTTCACCCCACTATCATCCAGAAGGCGTGGTCAGTACAGGTGCATCAAAGCTGGGACCGAGAGAATGAAAAACAGCTTCTATCTCAAGGCCATCAGACTGTTAAATAGCCATCACTAGCACATTAGAGGCTGCTGCTGCCTATTGAAATCACTGGCACTAGTCACTTTAATAATGTTTACATATCTTGCATTACTCATCTCATAATTATATACTGTATTCTATAATATTCTACTGTATCTTAGTCCATGCCGCTCTGTCATTGCTTGTCCATATATGTATATATTCTTAATTCCATTCCTTACTTAGATTTATGTGTATTGGGTATATGTTGTGAAATTGTTAGATATTACTTGTTAGATATTACTGCACTGTCGGAGCTAGAAGCACACGCATTTCACTACACCCGCAATAACATCTGCTAAACACGTGTATGTGACAAATAAAATTTGATTTGATTTGAGAGAGAGAGAGAGATGGGGAGAGAGAGAGAGAGAGACAGAGACAGAGACAGAGACAGAGAGAGAGAGAGAGAGAGAGATAAAGAGAAAGAGACAGAACAGAGAGAGAGAGGTAGAAAGTGTAAGTACAGAGTAAAGTATGTGAGGTTCTTGTTGTGTCTGTAGTGAAGGTTTGTAGTGAAAGTATCTGTAGTGAAAGTGTCTGTAGTGAAGGTGTCTGTAGTGAAAGTTTGTAGTGAAAGTGTCTGTACTGAAGGTATGTAGTGAAGGTGTCTGTGAAGTTGTCTGTAGTGTAGTGAAGATGTCTTTAGTGAAATTGTCTGTAGTGAAGTTGTCTGTAGTGAAAGTGTATGTAGTGAAGTTGTCTGTAGTGAAATTTGTAGTGAAAATGTCTGTAGTGAAGGAGTCTGTAGTGAAGGTGTGTGTAGTGAAGGTGTGTGGTGAAAATATGTGTAGTGAAAATGTATGTAGTGAAAGTGTATGTAGTGAAGTTGTCTGTAGTGAAAGTGTGTGTGTAGTGAAGATATGTGTAGTGAAAGTGTGTAGTGAAAATGTGTACTGAAGGTATGTGACATGAAAGTGTGTAGTGAAGGTGTCTGTAGTGAAGTTATTTGTAGTGAAAGTGTCTGCAGTGAAGTTTGTGTGTAGTGAAGCTATGTGTAGTGAAGGTATGTGTAGTGAAGGTGTGTGTAGTGAAGTTGTGTGTAGTGAAAGTGTGTTTAGTGAAGGTGTCTGTAGTGAAGTTGTGAAAGTGTCTGTAGTGAAGGTGTGTGTAGTAAAGGTATGTGTAGTGAAGGTGTCTGTAGTGAAGTTGTCTGTAGTGAAAATGTCTGTAGTGATGATGTGTGTAGTGAAGGTATGTGTCGTGAAGGTGTGTATAGTGAAGGTGTCTGTAATGAAAGTGTCTGTAGTGAAGGTGTGTGTAGTGAAAATAGGTGTTTGCATCTGAAAATAGACTGTTCTTGGTTTTTCACCTACAGGAATGAAATGCTGCTCAATTTGCAATCAGATTGCAGCACCAGTCAGATTGCAGTACCAATCAGATGTATTGAAAGATGATGTAGAGATTAAATGTCCCTCCTTTGTGTTCTGCAGGGGGCTTTCTGGGGCCTGTTCCTGGGCCTGCTGGTGGGCAGTGTGAGGATGGCCCTAGACTTCATCTATCCCTCACCACTGTGTTACCAGGAGGACAGCAGGCCTGATGTGGTGAAACACGTCCACTACCTCTACTTCTCCACCATGCTGTCTCTGCTCACCCTGGTGGTGGTGGTGGGGGTCAGCCTGGCCACGGAGAAACCCAGCCCAGAGCAGGTGAGGGGAGGGGAGGCTGGGGAGTGCAGAGGGACCAGAACTACAAAACAGAACTCAAAGACAGTATCTTGATCTTGATTGTGATTGTGATGGCAATTGTGTATTTGAACAAATCAACCTATTTCAACGACACTGTGATAAATTAAGAATTTGCATTTACAGTACTGTATAAATCAAATATACAGTGGGGAAAAAAAGTATTTAGTCAGCCACCAATTGTGCAAGTTCTCCCACTTAAAAAGATGAGAGAGGCCTGTAATTTTCATCATAGGAACACGTCAACTATGACAGACAAAATGAGAAAAAAAATTCCAGAAAATCACATTGTAGGATTTTTTATGAATTTATTTGCAAATTATGGTGGTAAATAAGTATTTGGTCAATAACAAAAGTTTCTCAATACTTTGTTATATACCCTTTGTTGGCAATGACACAGGTCAAACATTTTCTGTAAGTCTTCACAAGGTTTTCACACACTGTTGCTGGTATTTTGGCCCATTCCTCCATGCAGATCTCCTCTAGAGCAGTGATGTTTTGGGGCTGTCGCTGGGCAACACAGACTTTCAACTCTCTCCAAAGATTTCCTATGGGGTTGAGATCTGGAGACTGGCTAGGCTACTCCAGGACAATGAAATGCTTCGTAAGAAGCCACTCCTTCGTTGCCCGGGCGGTGTGTTTGTGATCATTGTCATGCTGAAAGACCCAGCCACGTTTCATCTTCAATGCCCTTGCTGATGGAAGGAGGTTTTCACTCAAAATCTCACGATACATGGCCCCATTCATTCTTTCCTTTACACGGATCAGTCGACCTGGTCCCTTTGCAGAAAAACAGCCCCAAAGCATGATGTTTCTACCCCCATGCTTCACAGTAGGTATGGTATTCTTTGAATGCAACTCAGCATTTTTTGTCCTCCAAACACGACGAGTTGAGTTTTGGTTTTATCTGACCTTATGATATTCTCCCAATCCTCTTCTGGATCATCCAAATGCACTCTAGCAAACTTCAGATGGGCCTGGACATGTACTGGCTTAAGCAGGGGGACACGTCTGGCAATGCAGGATTTGAGTCCCTGGCGGCGTAGTGTGTTACTGATGGTAGGCTTTGTTACTTTGGTCCCAGCTCTCTGCAGGTCATTCACTAGGTCCCCCTGTGTGGTTCTAGGATTTTTGCTCACCGCTCTTGTGATCATTTTGACCCCACGGGGTGAGATCTTGCGTGGAGCCCCAGATTGAGGGAGATTATCAGTGGTATTGTATGTCTTCCATTTCCTAATAATTGCTCCCACAGTTGATTTCTTCAAACCAAGCTGCTTACCTATTGCAGATTCAGTCTTCCCAGCCTGGTGCAGGTCTACAATGTTGTTTCTGGTGTCCTTTGACAGCTCTTTGGTCTTGGCCATAGTGGAGTTTGGAGTGTGACTGTTTGAGGTTGTGGACAGGTGTCTTTTATACTGATAACAAGTTCAAACAGGTGCCATTAATACAGGTAACGAGTGGAGGACAGAGGAGCCTCTTAAAGAAGAAGTTACAGGTCTGTGAGAGCCAGAAATCTTGCTTGTTTGTAGATGACCAAATACTTATTTTCCACCATAATTTGCAAATAAATTCATAAAAAATCCTACAATGTAATTTTCTGGATTTTTTTTCTCAATTTGTCTGTCATAGTTGACGTGTACCTATGATGAAAATTACAGGCCTCTCTCATATTTTTAAGTGGGAGAACTTGCACAATTGGTGGCTGACTAAATACTTTTTTTCCCCACTGTAAACTTGAGATAGAAGGGGACAGTGTTTTCTAACTGTGAGCACGATATGGCCTGTTACTGTAGGCCTATCACTAACCGTTGCTGTGTTTGTGTTGTTGTTGCTACGGAACAGATCAGCCGCCTCACCTGGTTCACCAGATTTGATAAGGTGGAGAAGAGCAGTGGAGCTCTGGAGACTGTAGAGACTGTGACTAGTGCTACAGAGACCAAGGAGAGTGCAGAGCAGGAGATAGAAGACAGAGAGCAGGAGAAGACTAACGGCGAGGCACACCTTCAGAGGAAAGGTGGGTAGTGTTGTCCCTTGTTAGGTAGTAGTAGGCTAATACTGGTAAGTTGCTTCAACAATTCTAAGGACCATGTTTCATACAATACTCACAATCCCAGTGCTTGAAGTGGACTGAAATAGGTGCCAGCACTTATTTTGGGTGCCAGTACTGTTTATATTTAGGTGCAGGAATATTTTTAAGCCAGCAATATTCTATAAGAGATGCCGGTACTCAAAATTGAGGCGCAAGTACTGGTGTGTTCCAGCCCAAGTCAAACACTGCCCATACACATATACCCACACTTCTCTCTCCCCAGACTCTGTCTCCTCAGTAGCCAGTGTGAGGAGCCAGTCCAGGCTAAAGGCCGTCCTCTACTGGCTGTGTGGGATGGAGAGGCAGAAGGAGGGTGACAGAGCTCCCCAACCCCCTCCTCTTCTCGACCCCGCTATCTCTCTGGAAGAGGACCCATGCCTTAGCCACGTGGTCGACGCCAACCTCATCATCTGCCTCGCCATCGCCGTCTTTATCATTGGCTACTGGGCCTAGTGAGGAATTCTCAACAGCCAATGATATTGGCAGGGACAGGTGGAGCTTGGCCATTGCTGCAGCCAATCGGCAAGCATCATAGGAGTGTCGCTGAGGTGTCACAGCAAAGGCTGTTATTTATTATTGTATAATAGCATTGTATAGTTTTGATTGGCAGTGTTTAAATGGGAATGATGCCTCTCAATATGCTACATTTATTATAGTTCTTATTAATTGTATACATTCCACAGTGGTGGAAAAGGTACCCAATTGTCATACTTGAGTAAAAGTATAGATACCTTAATAGAAAGTTACTCAAGTAAAAGTGAAAGTCAGCCAGTAAAATACTACTTGAGTAAAAGTCTAAAAGTATTTGGTTTTAAATATACTTAAGTATCAAAAGTAAATGTAATTACTAAAAAATACTTAAGTATCAAATGTAAAAGTATATAAATCATTTAAAATTCCTATTATTTAGCAAAGCAGATGGCACAATTGTCTTGTGTTTTAAAATTTCGGATAGCCAGGGGCACACTCCAACACTCAGACATTATTTACAAAAGATGCATTTGTTTTTAATGAGTCCGCCAGATCAGAGGCAGTAGGGATGACCACATGTTCTCTTGATAAGTGCGTGAATTTGACTATTTTCCTGTCCTGCTAAGTATTCAAAATGTTGGTTGTCAGGGAAAATGTATGGAGTAAAAAGTACAATATTTTCTTTAGGAATGTAGTGAAGTAAAAGTAAAAGTTTTCAAAATATAAATAGTAAAGTAAAGTACAGATACCCCAAAAAACTACTTAAGTAGTACTTTAAAGTATTTTTACTTAAGTACTTTACACCACTGACATTACATTAGATTAGAATATACAGTACAAATTCAGTGAACATACCAGTATAAATTCAGTATTAAACTGACATGAATAAACATGGAATATTACTGTTTTAATTCATGTTTTGTTTTATTTATTTGGAGTAATAATACCAAAAACTATTTTCCTTTAATAACAGAGGAGGATCCATTCACTCATTATCAAAAATCTTTGTTCATCTTCAGGTTGAAAAGACACTCATGAGCAGAAATAAAGCGACGCAAATCACATTCAAAACGTATAATGTAATTTAAAAAAAGGCAATAATCAAAGGCATAGTGAGAAGCCAAGTTTCCCACTAAAGATTGTCAACATAATAGCCTGAATTTGAATAATAATCATAAAATAAAACCTGGGCTATTGTTCTGTTGGGTTGTTGCTTGTCCATTTCCTGAGCTAAAATAATCAAAACGGATATCAAAACAAATCCAATCATTTCTCAAATAAAAGTTATATGTAGCAGGGAATGTCCAATCTATCCCTTTTCTTATATAACTTTTCTTTTAAAAGGGTGAATCTGTGATTGGTATACACATTTTTGGCGGGGGTGACCGTTTTGTTTGAATTCCAGATTGCCCCTTTAATGTCACAGCTCTGTTCAATAATTTATCACATGGTTTGATTGGGGTTGAATAAAACACAGTCCTATAGTATATTAAGGTAAGACAGGTTAAAAACAACATCAACAAATGAAACAGGGTGAATATTGGGAGTGGAGAAGGCACCGTATGAAATGAATGCAGTTACTTAAATTGCACTCCTCACTGATATTTCTTTGGTCCTTGGCAACCATTTAATAAAACATTTATGTTATAAACACAAAGCAGCACACTCACCAAATTTTATTATTAATCAACTGGCATCTTTGGTCCTTGAGAGCTCCTGTCAAATCAAGTATGGCAATTTGTAGGATTTATTTGGCTCACCATGTATATTGGCTCATCAATAGTCTGTAAGCACTTTCTGCATGACATTTTTATTATTTGGCCCATTAAAAACCATTAAAAAAAGTTCTCAATGGGGGAAAATTGCAGTTTTGTAGACAATCTTAGGTAATGCATTGAGGACATGTATACAAATTAGCAATTTCCATTCAAAAAACATTCCTACAACCACCATACAATGCACCACAGGGAAGAATGTTGCATAATACAAAAATACTAGTTCTCAGCTTTTAGGTTTACAAGCTTAGCCTCCCACCCCACCCCCATTCAATGTCAACATTCTACAATGGATCCAAAGATCAACAATGAAACAGTATATTCAGATTTGCATCGGATGCCTCCAGGTACTGGGTCATAACATTACAGCTTCGCTGTTCAGTGGTTATATATACAGTACCAGTCAAAAGTTTGGACACACCTTCTCCTTCAAGGGTTTTTCTTTATTTTTACTATTTTCTACATTGTAGAATAATAGTGAAGACATCAAAACTATGAAATAACACATATAGTAACCAAAAAAGTGTTAAACAAATCAGAATATACACTTAACCAGCATGGCTACCACAGCATTCTGCAGCGATACGCCATCCCATGTGGTTTGCGCTTAGTGGGACTATCATTTGTTTTTCAACAGGACAATGACCCAACACACCTCCAGGCCGTGTAAGGGCTATTTGTCCAAGAAGGAGAGTGATGGAGTGCTGCATCAGATGACCTGGCCTCCACAATCACCCGACCTCAACCCAATTGAGATGGTTTGGGATGAGTTGGACCGCAGAGTGAAGGAAAAGCAGCCAACAAGTGCTCAGCATATGTGGGAACTCCTTCAAGACTGTTGGAAAAGCATTCCAGGTGAAGCTGGTTGAGAGAATGCCAAGAGTGTGCAAAGCTGTCATCAAGGCAAAGGGTGGCTACTTTGAAGAATCTAAAATATATTTTGATTTGTTTAACACTTTTTTGGTCACTACATGATTCCATATGTGTTATTTCATAGTTTTGATGTGATGTGTTATTTCATAGTTCTGATGTCTTCACTATTATTCTACAATGTAGAAAATAGTCAAAATCAAGAAAAACCCTGGAATGAGTAGGTGTGTCCAAACTTTTGACTGGTACTGTATATATATATTGTCCAGTCCCAGTACAGGCTTGGGTGATTCAATAGAAAGCTACAGTGGCATCTCTAGCTGCAGGCCAAGTTCCTATCATATTTAGCAGGTTGAAGGTTCAATGAACATGGGGTGATCCTGTGGTCCAGTTCCAGCACTGTTCAGGGTTGATGGTTTATGGATATGGATGGAAGGGCGTTGGTGTGGTCTAGTATTGAGGGTGGTGGGTGCTAACAGTGTTGCGTTTGGATTATGTAGTATGAGAAGGTTGTCTAGTCCCTGTATTGCTGTAGAGAGTAATGTTGGTTAGGGGTTGTTTGTTCCAGACAGTATTGCTCACTGGATTGATGGTCCAGTCTGTTGAGGCTCAGAGCTGACTCTGACTACGGCAATTGGCTGAATGGCTAGCATATTGACCAATTGGGCAGAGGCAGAATGTTTTTTTGGTGATGTCAGTTGGAGTGATCCCTCCCGCTTTCACAGAATGGTGCTCTCTAATTGGATCTCAGGGTCCGAGGGTGGGGTTGGAGAGGGGGCGGGCTCGTGACCAGCAGAGCTCTCCCCTTGTATGTCCACCGTAATTTCAGGGATAAGGGCTCGGCCAATCCCCTTCAAGTTCAGGCTGGGATCTACAGAAGACATTTAGATTGACAGGTAAGTGATCAATCAGGCAAAACACAGCCTACTAGGGTTGGGATGAATTCCATTTGAATTCAGGCAATTCCAGTTCAAGAATTGAGAAGTGCTATTTATTAGCAAATTCAGGGGATAAATGAAAATTCCAGTTCAAAAAGTGCCATTTATTGTTTTCAAATAGGATTTTTCAATTTCCGTTCACTTCCTGAATTGATGGAATTGACCCTAACCCTATAGTACACCACTATCAGTCTGCAGCAAGATGCTCTACAGAACAGACAGAGACACACATCCCCTAGTGTCACCAAACAGACCATATCCACATCAGACACCTCAAACCTAAGGAAAACACACAAACTCTGCGTACTGGAGAAAAGACACCAAGGATTTGTTACAATGTTAAAAAATAAATAATAATAATAATAATACAAAAGGACATTCATTTGACTATGACAGGGAAGTTGAATGCCACTTTCTAGCCACAGTTCGTACATTTTCCGATGTGGGAAATCTGATTTCAATAACAGAGTGGCTTGGAGAGTATCCCTGGTGTGTTACTCTCAAATGCTATAAGTGCATCACCTGGGTTCTAGAATGCTTCAAAGAAATGAAGCTAAATCCAGTAATTTAGAAGGTCTGGACATGAATGTTTAAATATATCATAACTCTTTGCTTTTATGCAGATTAATTCTAAACTTCATGTCCAGACCTTCTATTATTTGACCTAGAGATTAAATAGATGAGTAGATGAGTACCGACTGGACCATCAGTATCAGACTGGACCATCAGTATCAGACTGGACCATCAGTATCAGACTGGACCATCAGTATCAGACTGGATCATCAGTATCAGACTGGACCATCTCTTGGACTATCCCAGGGGTGTTAAGAGTGGTTAGTTAACAAGGGTAGGTGTAAGTAGCCTGTAGCCATTCAACCACAGCCATGGCACAATGGGGTGGGAATCACATGTATGTTATTTACTATTGGCAGACAGGGTTAATGCATTGGGCTCAACCATACTATACACACACAAACACACACACACGCATGTGCAGCATGCGTGCATGCACACAAGCACATACGCAGGCAGACGCGCACACATGCAGACAAACACACGAGCACGTACGCACACACACGGAGAAGCAAGGGGCAGCAACTCAGAGCATCAGCCAATCATATCCTTACCATTACCTGCCTCTCAATCTCAGCTCACAGGCAGGGCGGCAGCTCACACATCTGCAATATTCCAATATTTACCCATCATGCATTTTTAATTAAATCACCACAATTACAGTGTATGGTGTGCGTGAGGCAATACTAAAGGCAGCGAGACCAGAATCCAAGTGAACCCTTCATTGTTACATTTCTCTCTCTGTGAAAGTCCTGATGAAATCACACAATGCTCGATTAGCTAGCATTGTCAGCAGCATATGATTTCATTGGTAGTTGGACAATAAACTGTGTCTGTTAATACAGTAGGAAGACTTCCTGTTGTGTTTGCTTTGTGTCACTGTATAATATCTAATACATTTGTGCTTAAACTTTTGATGTAGTGCTTTATTTGTAACTATGTCTGAAACAGACTTAGCCAGAGCTTGAAAAAAAGATTCTCAAAATGTCCTTCCGGGCCAAAGAAAGGATGCATAGATTACACGCAGTATAATATAATATTAGTAGAACACAAGTAATTGATAATCAACACATTGTCACCCTTGGGACTAAATGAATGCTGTTAGCACAGGCCCAGAGACAGTATTGTACACAGAGACAAATTCCAGTCTACATTGTTGAATAGCAATAATGTTTTTTTCTGATTTGGACTCTGAGCATATAATGGAATGTTTGGCAAACAAGGACATTTCCATTACTGCAGGATGTGTGTGTGTGTGTGGAAATAGGGCCAACAATACATCAGTATGTGCTACTGCAATACTGTGTGTGAGTCAGCCAGGGAGCATCCTGCTCTGCTTGGAACCTTGAGAGAATTCCTACCAGGAAAACAAACTCCTCTGTTGAGTTGGGTTTCCAGCTCTGATTATTATGGGAAGCTAATGAAGGAGCTGATTAGTGAACAATACACTGAAACTCTATCCTTATTTTAGTCATCCTTCTGTCCTTCCTTTCTCTGGATGCATTTTCTTTTTCTCAGAACTGCTTAGACTGTGTGTGTCCTACCTTCCAGAGATGTCCTTTCTCACCAGAGAGAAGGGATATGGGCTATGACTCTATTAGCTAGGACACACATACAGCACATATTGAGAGCTGGATTGAGTCCTCTGTTGTAAGGTATACTGGCCAACTAGCTTACCCAAGTAACACAAGTAAGTTTGTGTCATGACAGTTTAATATCCGGTATACAACTAAGTCATGAGTAGTTTGGATTGGGAAAGGATGGACGGTAACTTTACCGGTGATGACCTTGGAGGCGGAGCCGCAGGTCCCGTTGCTGTCGTCATTGGCGGGCGGCTGAGGGGGCGGGGGAACGTTAGGTCGGGGGCGTGGCTTCGGGGCCGGCCTGGTGGGGCGAGGGAGGGAGCCAGAGTGGAAGGAGGAGAGGGGGGTGAAGGGGGTGGAGGTTGGACCATCGTGAGGAGGGGTGCTAGGGGGTGTGGGAGTGTGGGGCGGAGAGGGGTCTGACTCCCCCTGAGACTGGGGGGCTTGTGGGTTCTGTGGGGGCGGGTGGCTGGGGGCGTGGATGGGGGTTTCTTTAACAGAGTGGTGTCGTGGGGTGATGAGGGGGTAGGGGTTGTTAGATGCAGGACTGTGGCCAGGGGTGTGGCCAGGGGTGGAGGCATTAGCTACAAAGGGGTTGGCCCGTTTGGGTGGGGCAGGGGCCTGCTTCTTAGTACCTGGGGAAGACACAGTAAAACCATGGATTTAAACTATGAAATCACACTGATCAAAGCACTGAAAAGTATGTGAGTTATAAAGGTCTGAGCATTCTGTCTGATTTTGATTGATGCTATTGTGGTCCTCTGTAGCTCAGTTGGTAGAGCATGGTGCTTGCAACGCAAGGATAGTGGGTTCGATTCCCGGCACCACCCATGTATGTATACATGACTAAGTTGTTATGGATAAAAGTGTCTACTAAATGGGATATACTATACTATTTGAAGTACATTGTGAGTTGTGTCAGTCTCTTCAGTGGAAACTTGTAGAGAGGTGTGGTTGAGTGGTCAGGTGCGTTGTCTCACCTCTGCGCACAATGTGGGGGCTGGGACCCCTGCATCCTGCCTGGGAGTGGGGCGTCCCCATGGTGAGCTGGGAGCCCCCGTTCCTCAGAGGAGGGGGGGTGGGGCCAGGGCTGTAAAGATAGAGGACAGGACAAACCCACTGTCACGTTCACCCGTCAGTCTACAAGCCAGGTCTCAACGCAAGTGATCACATGCAAAAACTGCATCACATGTCAGGGTTAGTCACTTCCTTGGCAATCATGTATAAGGACAGTTAGCCAGTTACATGAGTCAAATCATAACATGGAAAGATTAAAGACAATCACGTCTCTCAAATCAAGGTGCGTTTCCAACTGACACAAAACACTACAGGAAGTTCATTCGAGTTCAGGAAGTTCATTCAAGGAAACTAATTACAGTTGCACATGCATTGAGGATAACCAGAGCAGGAGTACCAAGCCTGCTTGGGATGATGCCAGCATGGTAAAGCCATAGGGCTGTGACTCAAGAGTTTGGGACGATCACAAAGCAAACATTAGACAACCACATGAAACACCTAGGCAGGCTTGGGGAGGGCTGACCAACAGACAAATATTCAGGAAGGCAGACACTTGAGGGAGCAGGACAATAGACAAGCTGCTTCCTGGATCACTAGGAGAGGCCTTTCAACAAACAGCTAAATCATTGGCTTTGGGACATCGGTTTGATTTACAGCGTACTTGATTACAACACATAGGCAGTATCAGCCTGCATAGAACATATATGGGACAACCAATGACAGAGTGAGTAGCTGTAGGTTGATCAATCAGGATCGACAGCAGGGCGGCGTGCAGCCTTCTGATTTCTGATTGGTGACAGGCGGGGAGGGACTCAGTCTCTACTTCCTCCTTACCTGCTCTCCTCAGCGCTGTGCTGGGTAAGAAGTAGAGGCTGTTGCCCTGGGGCCACCTGGGCCTCTGGTACCCCACCCTGACCTTGACCCCCAGCCAGGCCAGGTTGGCCAGCCTCTGTACTCCCACCCAGAGTTTGCTCCTGGGTCTGGGGCTCAGCCACAGGCTGGGTCTGGGGGACCCCTCCAGCCTCCGGCGGTGGTAGAGGGGGCTGGAAGGCGGGCGAAGAGGCATGATGGTGCTGTTTTCTATTTAGAGTGGCAGCTCTACGTGGGGTGGGGTTGGGGTCACCCAGTTTGTTAGGAGCGGGGCTATACAGGGGGGGAGAGGGGAGAGAGTGAGGGGTGAGGACACACCAATGACAACGTCAGAGAGGGGAGAGACAGACAGACAGAGAGAGAGAGAGAGAGAGAGAGAGAGAGAGAGAGAGAGAGAGAGAGAGAGAGAGAGAGAGAGAGAGAGAGAGAGAGAGAGAGAGAGAGAGAGAGAGAGAAAATGAGAGACAGGGACTGATACAGAAACAGAAAAAGAAAGACAGTTAAAAGAGAGACCACTCCACAGAGAGAGAGAAGAATGAGGTATTAACCAAAGGCCTTTACTGAAACGGAGTATCACATGATTCTAGTTCAAGTGACCTTCGAACTAGTGAACTTTGAGCTCCTGCCGTTTCTTACAGCGAGAGTATAGATAGATGCCAAGACAACAGAATAGAGTGACACAAAACATTCAACCAGTAACCTAAAACCTAGGTTTTAATAGAGTTGGCATATAGGATGTTCAAAGTGTTAAACATTGTTTTGTGACACAGCTTGATAAAAGTGTGATTCAAGACAAGTGAGAGTTAATCCTTATATATCCTGAAACAATGTGTTAATTTAAGAACAATTCTTAGTGAGAAAGTGTGGTTATTCATCACGTTCACCACTGTCCTCGGTTTAAACACATTTTATTGGTTCGTTTCTACAATCATCTTACATATCGGCAATACTGTAGTGTCAAAACACACACAAACACATTGGAATGGACTTTGAGAAACTGGGATTCTGGATTCACTATTGGATTCACAAACTGTCTCCTAGTGTATAGCTTGGACTTCGTTAAGAAGGCAGTGGCATCGGCTGTTCCTGCTCCCCAGCGGGCGTTTCTTTGACCGTGATGGACTCGTCAGCCACTACATAGAGGGCTGAGACGGCTGCTGCCCCCCTGGACTCCTGCCTGGTCAGTGTCCGGGGATGGGGGATGAGACCTGGGCTGGAACGGGGGCTGCTACGGGGGTAGGACAGGTACCTGTCTTTGCGAGGACTGTCCCTGTCCACCAGGCTGCTGGGGTGTCGCCTCTCGAAAGGTCCCGGATCAGGTTCAGGGGTCATGGCCACGAACATGCCCGACACGTTGAAGTCCACGTCTGATGAGAAGTGAAACACAGAGAGGTCAGCAAGCAAGACAAAGGGCATTTCCCGTTCTATGTCACGTGAGGAGTAACTTAGGAGTAACATAGTCACTTAGATAAAGACTTTCAGTAACACAATCCCTTCCCAGGTACAAGTAGAGGTCGCTTACCATCTGGGAAGAACCAGTCAGCGTGCTGGATGATGGGTTCTATGATGGCCACCACATGGACAGAGGTAGCAGCAGCCATCTCTGCCAGAGTCCTGAGGATACAGGGAGAGAGAGAGAGATCAATGAAACATCAAGCAAAATCAGTTGTTAGGAAATTAACTACTGTATCTATGTACTGTACAACACTATTCATGCTAATTATTGAACTCAAATGCAAGGGATGGATTTGTAGAAAAAAAGAAGGCAGGAAGCGTTGCTAAGGTACACAATAGTAGGTTTCTGTAGACAGAAGGTGCTCTTTGGTAAAAGGGGTAAATGGGTCATCACAAAGAAAGGAGGACCAAGGCTCTCTTCATATAATTAATTAAAATGCCTTTATTGGTATGGCATGTTCAATGGAAACAAAGGTTTGAAATGTGTTATCTTTGTTTCCATTGAACATGCCATACAAATAAAGTAATTTGTATTAATTAAATGAAGAGTGCCTTGGTCCTTTCTTTTTGATGCATGGGATGGATGTATATCCTCCTCAGTGTACTGCTCACCCCTCAGTCTTGGACCAGAGCAGGTTGGGTCCCAGCACTATGGCGATGTTACTGGGAGTCATCTTATTCACCTCACTGTCCTGGGCCAGCTTAGCTAGGAACTTTACCAGATACCTGCAAACAAAATCCCAAAGGGGGAATGAACCATTGACCTTCTGTGCATCTCATAAATAAATCACTTCTGGGAGCATATCATTGGAGTGGTGGACGTTTAAATGTTTCCAGCATGACACTCACCTGAAGTTGGCCTTGTGGTTCTTTGGCAAACCGTCACACGCCACCCACAAAGCTTGAAGCCTCCTGTCTGTGTCAGACACACTGTACAACACAACATTACATACACAAATAAGATGGTACAATGTTTCACAGTCTCTATAATAAACACCTGTTGGGTTTGGGTCGTATTCATTAGGGCACACCATAGCAAAACGCTTTGCAACAGAAAACCAAAATGAGCATTTCTTATTGGCCAATTCAGGTAGTACCTCCACGTTTCGGTCTGTTTTCTTCAGTTTTGTGCCTATTGAATACGACCATGACAGTGAATCAATGTGTACACAGGTGGATATGTGGTATTATTACTTGGAGGCTTGTGTCCACTCGTCATACAGTGCGAAGGTCATAAGGGGTTCAGGCAGCTCTCTGAGGTAAGACTTCAGAGCTCCTGGACAGAGACAGGGACAACACAACCACAAACATGGTGCATTATAGTACATGAACTGAATGGGGTTCAATTGTGCTTTTCGAAGTAGTGGGACTGTCCACCTAAAATACATGATAATTTTCAACTGAAATATACACCATTCCCACTGGACTGAATACGCTCTCAAATCCAAAGACTGCAGTTTGTATTGTCTTCCCCTCCGCACCTCCAAATTCAACCCCTGCATAGACTATTGAGAGTCAAGGGGAACGAAAACAACTTTACTGAGTGATGTAAGGGAAATGGGTCATACCAGCTACAGCATGGGGGTCAGAGTAAAACTCCTCTAACTGGGAGGTGGAACAGTCCAGCGCTGCCTTCAGCTTCTTTAGTTTGGAGGCCCCAGCAGCGATTCGGAACAGACCCTGAGAAGAGAGAGATACATTATTAAAGTTTGTAAATGGTTTTGTCTTCATAGCAAATGAGAACTGGTTCTCAACAAACTAACCATAGTTAGATACAAATATAAATGATGAAAAATGCCAATTTGAATTGAATTGAGAAGCTCTTTGAGGGGGAAATGGATGTCTGCTTTCTGTTCTAATATTAGAGAAGGCCGTCTGGTCTGGTATGACTGAGACAAGGAGAAGGAAGGAGGGAGAAAATAGATACCATCATTTCACATCTATAGAGATACGAGTCTTTGAGGTTGAGCGAAAGACATTCGCAACAACAGTTCTGACTGTCTGTAAAAAATAAAAACGAAAGTGTTACAGTTGAAAGCTTCCCTCCAAGGCACGAGGCTGGCTAACCAACCAAAGAACCAGACCACAGATGTCATCAGTACTACATTTACATTTTTACATTTTAGTCATTTAGCGGACGCTCTTATCCAGAGCGACTTACATGAGCAATTAGGGTTAAGTGCCTTGCTCAAGGGCACATCGGCAGGTTTTCACCTAGTCGGCTCGGGGATTAGAACCAGCAACCTTTCGGTTACTGGCACAGCGCTCTTAACCACTAAGCTACCTGCCGCCCTAGACTGCAGGCTCTTACTCAGCATGTCTGTGAAATGGCAATTGTCTAGTCGTCTGTCTGTAACAGTAACATGTTGGTTTTGATCAAAGGAGTGGGTAGTTTGCTACATATTAGATATGGATAGGGTGACTTACCCTCAATAACTAGTAGTGCATTGAGACCTAGTGAGAAGCACTATAAAAACGCTAGCCCAGGGTTCCCCAACTGGCGGCCGGTGGGCCAAATTATTTTAATTGTCCCCCCAAGTTTTTTGTTGGACATAAAAGACTGTAAAAACACCAGCAAATCAGCTCCAAGTGCTTTTAATTTTGGAAGTCTGTTCCAAAGTATTCCCACGCATAATAGAGAGCTAACCTGTATTTGATCGTATACAAATGTAAGGAAGGTTTGAAATTATTATGTTTTAGTCAAATATTATATCTATTTGGGCTTATTGCAGTCAATTTGAAGTGTACAAATTATTTGTAATTATGTTCTGGCCCCCTGAACATCCACTCAAGAAAAACTCTAGTTGATGATCCCTGCGCTAGTCCATTCTTTTCACCATCATCATCATGGTGATGGTTACCTCCTCCTTCATGCCAGTCTCCAGCAGCATCATGACACAGGCCTCTAAGGGCAGGGCGATCTCACGGTTACTCCTCTTCAGGTGCTCTTCCAAAGCCGTGCCGTACGCAGGCTTCTCCATCCACGAGTCTGTACACAGGGCACAAAATGGCCACTGGCGTAGGTCAGTTTCATTATCATGAACAGTATGTGAGGAAACATAGATTCTGTTCTGACTGCTAGGTTATTCCTGTCATTTTAGAGTACGACTAACAGATTAACTGATTGCTCACTAATAACCAACTTCATCTTAGCATGTAATGAATTGATCTGATCCAGAGTGAGACCAGGGCCTCTATTCAAAACGCGCTCAGAATAGGACTGCTGATCAAGGATCTGTTTAGCCTTTTAGTTCATAATGAATCAGCTTTATATGGACAGGGGAGTTACGGGTCAAGATGTGACTGTAGATGTTTTTAAGACAATAGAGCCGTTTTCACTCAAATCAAATTGAACCTGATTCAATCCAATTCCTATTTCATTAAGTCCGAGAAAGACTGCTCATTAGCACCGCTTTGTTTTACTGCTAAGGCAATGAAGTGCCAAGACTTAACAAACTGACGTCAGTTATGTCACTTGAGATTTTCTATTTTTATAACAAACCTTTACCAGACTCCGTTTCCTACTTAACATTACATGAATAGTTGGCTGTGCTTTGTGAATACTGGCTTTGAAATGAAAGAGACTGTTGATTAGAGGTAAAACATATCTGACCAAGGTGATGCAGTCAGAACATTCATTGCATGCAGTGAGAAAGCATTATGAATCAACATTCAGTTTAATTTATTATTATTATTTGATTTTTTACCTTAGTCTCTTGAGCATATTAATTGAAATGTGCATTCTTTTATCAAGAAAATTGTGTTAACAGGTTTTGATTCATTAAGGTTTCCTTTACCTTTCTGTGCCTGTATGGTCGGCAGGACTCCTTCCAGAGCAGCCAGAGACCTCCTGTGGTAGTCGGCCTGGGCCTCTACCAACTGAAACACATTCACATGGCATCACACACATTCACATGGTATCACACACATTCACATGGCATCACACACATTCACATGGTATCACACACATTCACATGGTATCACACACATTCACATGGTATCACACACATTCACATGGCATCACACACATTCACATGGCATCACACACATTCACATGGCATCACACACATTTACATGGTATCACACACATTTACATGGCATCACACACATTCACATGGTATCACACACATTCACATGGCATCACACACATTCACATGGTATCACACACATTCACATGGTATCACACACATTTACATGGTATCACACACATTCACATGGCATCACACACATTTACATGGTATCACACACATTCACATGGCATCACACACATTTACATGGTATCACACACATTTACATGGTATCACACACATTCACATGGTATCACACACATTCACATGGTATCACACACATTCACATGGTATCACACACATTCACATGGTATCACACACATTCACATGGTATCACACACATTCACATGGCATCACACACATTTACATGGTATCACACACATTCACATGGCATCACACATATTTACATGGTATCACACACATTCACATGGTATCACACACATTTACATGGTATCACACACATTCACATGGTATCACACACATTTACATGGTATCACACACATTCACATGGTATCACACACATTTACATGGTATCACACACATTCACATGGTATCACACACATTCACATGGTATCACACACATTCACATGGCATCACACACATTTACATGGTATCACACACATTCACATGGCATCACACACATTTACATGGTATCACACACATTCACATGGTATCACACACATTCACATGGTATAATAATAATAAATAATATCACACACATTCACATGGCATCACACACATTTACATGGTATCACACACATTCACATGGTATCAAACACATTTACATGGTATCACACACATTCAATGGCATCACACACATTCACATGGTATCACACACATTCACATGGCATCAAACACATTCACATGGTATCACACACATTCACATGGTATCACACACATTTATATTGTATCACGTATTGTGCCTTCAATTTATTCCAAATGCCACACCTTAAATTCCCTGTGGGACAAGAACGTTATTCAATCCAATACTACCCCACTCTTAACATAACATTTCAACTCATGAGATATTGTGGGTCAAATGTGATCTGAATGAAATGATGATGATGATGAGCTTATGATATAGTCAGGATGAAGAATACTCACAATGACATAGTAGCGGGCGTAGTTTCCCTCCTTGGAGGAGAAGTTATACATGTCAGCAGACAGCTGGTCCTTAGGAAGGAAGACGTGAACATTAGCATTTTGTCCCTCCAAATGTGGTGTAGACTTCAATTTTCAACCCGCTTTTTACCCAATCACCCAGTGAAATATGCATTAATAATATTGTTGCATATGGACTTGAGCCCATTTTAATATAATTGTAAAATGAGCCTAGCAGTAGTAATTATTGTGCCATGGGTTAGATGGAATAATCTATGTCCATTGTATTTGGGCAGAGGGAAAGTACAAAGGGCCTGTCTCTGAGGGCAAGAATGCTTCCATAAGGGTTGAATAGGAGACAATTGTTTGTAGTTAGAGCTGGTAGATCGTAATTACTGTTCTATAACACTGTCTAATATCTTTACTGTTTTATACCACTATATCCTTTTAATATGAGGATACAGCATATATATATTCTTAGGGATGAAAAGTAGTGTTAGGTTTAAGCTCTTTGTGTATGAGAAGAGTAATTATCTAGTGGACCGCGGTAGACTGCAAGAATGTGCACTCCCTATAACTGAAGGCCTCTCCTGACTGATAAGAAGTCCTGTGAGAGGCGTGGAGGAGTACCGGACTCAAGCTGGGTCGATAACACCACCTGCCCAGCCCAGGGGGTTCTGTTTGGGAAGGGGGGCCTAGTCGGAGGTTATAGATATATGTGCTTGTGAAGTTGTATCTTGTCTTGAAGCTGCAACACCCAGTGTGGTTAATAAATCTAGCCTGAGCTTTCTTTGGTATCTGTCTGGATTATTGAACCAGAACTTAGAACCTAACAATATGAATAGCATGTATAGGTAACTGACAGCACAGTCACAACCCTTTAATAACATAGCCCTAATAACATGTATGTCAGGCTCTGTCACAATAACCCTCTGTTCAGCCAGGTCATCAGATATGATCCTGTCATGATTAAGAAGCCTTAGCTGGAATGTGCCGCCATTTTTCAAATTTACCTTCAGTCATTAGAGCAGGAAGGTATTCCCAACTTCCCAAGGTCATCTAGGAATACTGGGAATACCAGGTGTGTGCTCTCATGCTGCCCTGTACTGTCCCTAGACTTCCCTTTTTACTGAGAGGTTTTTCATAGTGCTGGAAACCTGCAAAATGCCCTGGAAACCTGTTTCTACCACTTTGCCCACCAATTACATCCTCTGTTGTATGTGCACATTTGGTGCCAATATATATATATCATTCTCCCTTAAATGATAAATAATATAAGTTCAATACGCTATAAAATTGAACATTTCAGCGGAGACACTTGATATGGCGAATCAATCTGTAAAAACCACTACCTACTTTGCACATCTCCACTTTGTTCAGGGCCTCGTCCATCTCGTCTTTGAGAGTCTCAGCCTTGGCGGCCGTGGCCTGGTTGTTGGTGGAAAAGTGAATAGACTTGCTTGCCTGCGACCACCTGGAGCAAAAAAATATATATTATGGAGATTTGGAACTTTGTCTCATCTACGTGTGCACATAGAGTCAAATCTTAACTTGAAAAATGCACATACAATGTGTATTTGGCATAGCCTTATGATTGGGGTTCTAGTCCAGTACCTGGCTCTGGGGTTCAATCCAGAACCTGGCTCTGGGGTTCTAGTCCAGTACCTGGCTCTGGGGTTCTAGTACAGTACCTGGCTCTGGGGTTCTAGTACAGTACCTGGCTCTGGGGTTCTATTACAGTACCTGGCTCTGGGGTTCTAGTCCAGTACCTGGCTCTGGGGTTCTAGTCCAGTACCTGGCTCTGGGGTTCTAGTACAGTACCTGGCTCTGGGGTTCTGGTCCAGTACCTGGCTCTGGGGTTCTAGTCCAGTACCTGGCTCTGGGGTTCTAGTACAGTACCTGGCTCTGGGGTTCTAGTCCAGTACCTGGCTCTGGGGTTCTATTACAGTACCTGGCTCTGGGGTTCTAGTCCAGTACCTGGCTCTGGGGTTCTAGTCCAGTACCTGGCTCTGGGGTTCTATTACAGTACCTGGCTCTGGGGTTCTAGTCCAGTACCTGGCTCTGGGGTTCTAGTCCAGTACCTGGCTCTGGGGTTCTAGTCCAGTACCTGACTCTGGGGTTGTAGTACAGTACCTGGCTCTGGGGTTCTATTCGAGTACCTGGCTCTGGGGTTCTAGTCCAGTACCTGGCTCTGGGGTTCTAGTCCAGTACCTGGCTCTGGGGTTCTAGTCCAGTACCTGGCTCGGGGGTTCTAGTCCAGTACCTGGCTCTGGGGTTCTAGTCCAGTACCTGGCTCTGGGGTTCTATTGCAGTACCTGGCTCTGGGGTTCTAGTCCAGTACCTGGCTCTGGGGTTCTAGTCCAGTACCTGGCTCTGGGGTTCTAGTCCAGTACCTGGCTCTGGGGTTGTAGTACAGTACCTGGCTCTGGCTGAGTCATAGTCTAGGACTAGCTTAGCCAGCTGTTTCCTCTGTTTCAGGATGTTGGGAATGTCCACCTGGGCAGGTATGGGAGTAACACGTTTTATTGTAGTGAAAACATGTATTATGTAGTAAAACAGTACTGTATTAAAACAGAAGCAAGGTGAAATGACCTTGGGATCTGTATTACTTGATCACCATTGACATGCTCAGTGTTATCAATGCCAGGATAAGATATGGAGAGTGTTGGTGGTCACCTCTGCTAGCTGGTTGAGAGGTTCCAGGATCTCTCTCTCTAGCTGGACCTCGTGTTGCATCAGCTCAGACGCTAGTCTGTTCTCTGCCTCCCCACACACATCCATCATCTTACTGCCAACACACACACACACACACACACACACACACACACACACACACACACACACAGAGAGATATAGAGAAAGACACACAGACACACACAGAGACATGCATGCACACAAGCACACGTAAACACACACATATACACAGATAAACAGAGAGAAAGAGGACAGAGAGAGAGAGACAACGTTATCACTGCATTATCATTCCTAAAGCTGAGAGTAATAGGTACTGTAGGAATACCACAAACACATTAAAGGCCTTTTAAGCATCCATATCCATCCCTGTATAACTCTCACTAGCTTAGTCCTGGGATCTGTTCATATTCTGTGCTTATGGACTAACTTTCTCAACGGAATATTTCTGAATCTGCATGTTCAACATGTCCAAACAATAGATATCATTGGCTGGTTTCCCAAATACAGATGTAGCCTAGTCTTGGACTGAGAACCATGGAGGATCTCCATTGTACCTGGGAAACCGGCCCCATATACGTCTGCAGTCATTGCTCCACACTCACCCAATCAGTGTTTCCTCCCCCAGCTGGCTTCCTCCATCCTGCATGGCCTGGGACAGCGCTGACAGAGGGAGCTTTTTCTGTGGCAGGAAACACAAGGCATCATGGGATTTGTAGTTAAATTGCTCAACACAAGACATGTTACTGTATCATCTTTCATCTCGGACACCTAGAACAAAAATATTGTGTAATGCGTCAGATGCTCTATTAACTTCTGTAGGGATACATGTTTGTACTAATGAGACTAGTGAAGTGAACACGCCTCTAAACAGAAACTCTCAGCCGTACCTGTCCATGAGATATTTTATCATCTTAGGTCTTCTGAAGAACCATGAGTAGCTGTCTTTCTCAAGTCAAAGCAAAAATGTTGGACGATAAAAAAATTATGTTTCGAACACGAGATAAGAGGACAATTCTGGAGTGAAAGTAATGACAGGGAATTGACAGTCATATCAGTAATGTTGCATCACTGGGGCGGGTCTGGCTAACAGTATTTTGGAAAGATAGTGGAGGGTTTGGAGAGAGGCCTACTTCACATGTCTGTCCACTGAGTCTATCCTCTGTTATTTCGTGAGAGATGTTGTGTTGTGATTGCAGAGGAGAGAGAACATTGCTAACATCACTCATTGCGATGATGTCTAACTTGTCTCAGTCTCCTTTCTCTAGTGCTCCAAACCTAACTTGAAATAACTCAAATTACAGTAATTGCACATCTTTCATTGACATTAGTATGTGGTTAACGTGGATGTCTGAGTTAGAGGTAAGAGCTGTTCACAACACATCTCCCTGAGAAGAGGAGAGGGTGAGAAGGAGAGATAGAAGAGGAGATGGTGAGAAGGAGAGATAGAAGAGGAGATGGTGAGAAGGAGAGATAGAAGAGGAGAGGGTGAGAAGGAGAGATAGAAGAGGAGAGGGTGAGAAGGAGAGATAGAAGAGGAGAGGTAGAGAAGGAGAGATAGAAGAGGAGAGGGTGAGAAGGAGAGATAGAAGAGGAGATGGTGAGAAGGAGAGATAGAAGAGGAGATGGTGAGAAGGAGTGATAGAAGAGGAGAGGGTGAGAAGGAGAGATAGAAGAGGAGAGGTAGAGAAGGAGAGATAGAAGAGGAGAGGGTGAGAAGGAGAGAGAAGAGGAGAGGGTGAGAAGGAGTGATAGAAGAGGAGAGGTAGAGAAGGAGAGATAGAAGAGGAGAGGGTGAGAAGGAGAGATAGAAGAGGAGAGGGTGAGAAGGAGTGATAGAAGAGGAGAGGTAGAGAAGGAGAGATAGAAGAGGAGAGGGTGAGAAGGAGAGATAGAAGAGGAGAGGGTGAGAAGGAGAGATAGAAGAGGAGAGGGTGAGAAGGAGTGATAGAAGAGGAGAGGGTGAGAAGGAGAGATAGAAGAGGAGAGGGTGAGAAGGAGAGATAGAAGAGGAGAGGGTGAGAAGGAGAGATAGAAGAGGAGAGGGTGAGAAGGAGTGATAGAAGAGGAGAGGTAGAGAAGGAGAGATAGAAGAGGAGAGGTAGAGAAGGAGAGATAGAAGAGGAGAGGTAGAGAAGGAGAGATAGAAGAGGAGAGGTAGAGAAGGAGAGATAGAAGAGGAGAGGGTGAGAAGGAGAGATAGAAGAGGAGAGGTAGAGAAGGAGTGATAGAAGAGGAGAGGGTGAGAAGGAGTGATAGAAGAGGAGAGGGTGAGAAGGAGAGATAGAAGAGGAGAGGGTGAGAATGAGTGATAGAAGAGGAGAGGGTGAGAAGGAGAGATAGAAGAGGAGAGGGTGAGAAGGAGAGATAGAAGAGGAGAGGGTGAGAAGGAGAGATAGAAGAGGAGAGGTAGAGAAGGAGTGATAGAAGAGGAGAGGTAGAGAAGGAGAGATAGAAGAGGAGAGGGTGAGAAGGAGAGATAGAAGAGGAGAGGTAGAGAAGGAGAGATAGAAGAGGAGAGGGTGAGAAGGAGTGATAGAAGAGGAGAGGGTGAGAAGGAGAGATAGAAGAGGAGAGGGTGAGAAGGAGAGATAGAAGAGGAGAGGTAGAGAAGGAGAGATAGAAGAGGAGAGGGTGAGAAGGAGTGATAGAAGAGGAGAGGGTGAGAAGGAGAGATAGAAGAGGAGAGGGTGAGAAGGAGAGATAGAAGAGGAGAGGGTGAGAAGGAGAGATAGAAGAGGAGAGGGTGAGAAGGAGAGATAGAAGAGGAGAGGGTGAGAAGGAGTGATAGAAGAGGAGAGGGTGAGAAGGAGAGATAGAAGAGGAGAGGGTGAGAAGGAGAGATAGAAGAGGATGAGGAGGTAGAGAAGGAGATTGTCCTTACGTGTCTCTTTTCTGCGTCTGTTCCGATGTGACCCTGTAGACAGGTGACCAGTCTCTTGTGTGCGTTGTGGGACACTAGACGGACCAGCTCCATGCGCCTCTCAATCTGCAATCACACATACACACTCATGATGGTGGGCAGGTCAGAAGAAACACAAATGAACATAAGCAAAAACACACTCACACTCCATCACAAAACACATAATAGAATGGTACCGCAATATAGTCTTTCTCTATATCAGTGCTCTCCAACCCTGTTCCTGGAGAGCTACCCTCCTGTAGGTTTAAACTCCAACCCTGTTCCTGGAGAGCCACCCTCCTGTAGATTTTAACTCCAAACCTGTTCCTGAAAAGTTACCCTCCTGTAGGTTTTAACTCTAACCCTATTCCTGGAGAGCTACCCTCCTGACACCCCTGATCTATACGGTTGTTGTACCAATGTTTTTGCATTTCTGTTTCATTCAAATAGATATATACTGTATGTCCATTGCATAATGATTATAGACCTAGTTATGTGAAATGATTGAGTGGAAGAAGCTGGTTTGATTGACTGGCTCCTCCTGGTTACCATCTGGTCACGGTTATTCACAGCCCTACATGATGTGTCTTAACTGTCAGCTCTGACAGACAGATAGAGGGCTGTTGAGGGAAAACCAGCAGGATTTATACATATAGTCCTCTCTACAGGGAGCAGAGCTAGGCTACATTATATTATCTTAATATTTATGCAAGTCAGGTTAGAGAGATCAGTGAACAGTTAGTACCAGGACCCTATCAATGCAAAGCAGAAGACTGATGTATTATTTCAATATCACACTATCACCTTCAATATCACACTATCCCCTTCAATATCACACCAGCATCTTCAATATCACACCATCCCCTTCAATATCACACTATCACCTTCAATATCACACTATCAACTTCAATATCACACTATCCCCTTCAATATCACACTATCACCTTCAATATCACACTGTCACCTTCAATATCACACTATCACCTTCAATATCACACTATCAACTTCAATATCACACTATCAACTTCAATATCACACTATACCCTTCACTAGCACACTATCACCTTCAAAAGCACACTATCACCTTCACTAGCACACTATCACCTTCACTAGCACACTATCCCCTTCACTAGCACACTATCCCCTTCAAAAGCACACTATCCCCTTCACTAGCTCACTATTCCCTTCACTAGCACACTATCACCTTCAATAGCACATTATCCTCTTCAAAAGCACACTATCACCTTCAATAACACACTATCACCTTCAATAGCACACTATCCCCTTCACTAGCACACTATCCCCTTCACTAGCACACTATCACCTTCAATAGCACACTATCCCCTTCACCAGCACACTATCACCTTCAATAGCACACTATCCCCTTTACTAGCACACTATCCCCTTCACTAGCACACTATCACCTTAAATAGCACACTATCCCCTTCACCAGCACACTATCACCTTCAATAGCACACTATCCCCTTTACTAGCACACTATCCCCTTCACTAGCACACTATCACCTTCAATAGCACACTATCACCTTCAATAGCACACTATCCCCTTCAAAAGCACACAATCACCTTCAATAGCACACTATCACCTTCAATAGCACACTATCCCCTTCACTAGCACACTATCCCCTTCACTAGCACACTATCACCTTCAATAGCACATTATCCTCTTCAAAAGCACACTATCACCTTCAATAGCACACTATCACCTTCAATAGCACACTATCCCCTTCACTAGCACACTATTACCTTCAATAGCACACTATCACCTTCAATAGCACACTATCCCCTTCCCTAGCACACTATCCCCTTCCCTAGCACACTATCCCCTTCACTAGCACACCAACCCCTTCACTAGCACACTATCCCCTTCACTAGCACACTATCCTCTTCACTAGCACACTATCATCTTCACTTTCTGGATTTTTTTTCTCATTTTGTCTGTCATAGTTGACGTGTACCTATGATGAAAATTACAGGCCTCATCTTTTTAAGCGGGAGAACTTGCACAATTGGTGGCTGACTAAATACTTTTTTTCCCCACTGTATGCATTCACTAACTATAAGTCGCTCTGGATAAGAGCGTCTGCTAAATGACTAAAATGTAAATGTAATGATTAGAAAAAGTCACACAAAAAAGGCATTGTTTCTTGCCTTAAGCTGTGCATCATTCACAAGTGATAATATATAAATCACAAGTGATAGGCTAATATTGTCACCCATCAGACAATTCTTGATTTAATCTTGTCTTTACATATACTAAATAATATATGTGTGAAATTCGTTTTGATTTAGAATGGACCATTATCATGCACCTGTCTCGAAAACAGGGGCAGGCGAAAAAATGTCATCTCTACACTTAAATAGCGAATGGAGGACGCTTTTCCTGTGGTCCATTTTCATGCCAGCCAGGTAGGCTATACTCCTGTTGTAAAGATAAGCAATATGCTTAATATTTGTTTAATATTAGGAAAGTTGTGAAATAAATATAGTAGGCCTAGCCTATAGAAAGCTGATCGGATCCTCCTCTTTTTACATTTACATTACATTTTAGTCATTTAGCAGACGCTCTTATCCAGAGCGACTTACAGTTAGTGAGTGCATACATTATATATTTTTTTCCATACTGGCCCCCCATGGGAATCGAACCCACAACCCTGGCGCTGCAAACACCATGCTCTACCAATATCCCTGCCGGCCATTCCCTCCCCTACCCTGGACGACGCTGGGCCAATTGTGCGCCGCCCCATGGGTCTCCCGGTCGCGGCCGGCTACGACAGAGCCTGGATTCGAACCAGGATCTCTAGTGGCACAGCTAGCACTGCGATGCAGTGCCTTAGACCACTGCACCACTTAGACCAGAGGCCATCACTCTGTTTTCTCCCGCAATTGCATAGCTTATAGAAATGTTGCGCAACATGAGCTCATGGGCTCTCATGAAGTGTTTGATTAGATTTTCAATGACATTTGCATTGATGTCAGATTGATTAGGTGACAATAGAGTGCTGAGCAGGGACGGCTTGTTCAATAGGGCGATATGGGCGACGCACTGCCAAACGGGAAAAGGAAGGGATTTTTTTTCTAATCAATTATAAAAAAAATATATATAAAAAAAAAATTATAATTTTTTTTTATAAATTTATAAAAAATTATATCACGGCAACAGCAGTTATCAGTGTTCACGTCTGATCTGACAGCCACTAAATGTCAAATCAGGCTAAAGTCGTGCTTCAAATGGCCCCGCCCGTTTTTTGGGCGATTTCAGTCAGGTTGAAAATCGCCCAGAAGTCTCTCATAGCCTGTCATGTAAAATCTATTTTTTTCACATTTCAAAGCTTTCAATACATTCTCTATGGGTGTCTGTGGGCTTGCACTTACGCGCTTTCGTCATACATAACGTAACCACGAATGAACGTAACTAAGAAAAGACCAGGTAGCAGCCTCAATCAATTCACTACTACTATCAAAATGGCTAGGCTTCAGTCCAACTCGATTGTGTCTTTGAAAGAAGTTCCTTTTTGTCGGCGAACAAATTAAGATAAATTGGCAACGAAACAATTAGGACCTCCCAGACCAAATTTAATAATTCAACAGGTTTCTACTAAAGGCGGAAAGTCCTACACCCGAGGATTTTCCAAAAATTGGTACGAACGAAAAAAGACATTGCCACTCACTCAACTGGATGACGAGGGATACAGGCTAGCTGTCCGCCGCCACAACGATGAGGTTAGTGTTGATAATCACAAGTTTACTGGATGTGGATATGGTGTAATAAAGGCAGTTTATTCAGAGGTAAATATATCTGGAATCGCGTTCACGGACCCGTTCGTCAAACTCTTAGGGAGCTATAAATTAAGCCCCATTACTTACCATATCAGATAAGAGAAATTGCTGCAGCTACATATATTTTACATCCTGGCCCTACATAGTTCACTATTTGCATCACTTACCAAAATATTACATGTGGTCATATATGCTTGGAAAGTGGAGATGCCATAGAACGTCAAAAAAGTAAACATTGCTGGAGACACATTGTCGTTTTGGAGAAGACATCGCGTTTGCTAGCGAAGAGATTTGTTGTGGCAAATGAACTTGGCCTGGGAATTGCCAGGAACCTCACGATAAGATATATGCATCAGCATTGCGAGTCTCATGATTCTATACGTATTGCGATTCGATACTGTGATTTTATTGCGCACCATATGTCTGTTGCAGAGGGATCAGAAAGCCATGAGAACGAGTTTTGATCAGTCATGGAAATAAAAGTGCTGAAAACTAATTGGCTCCCAATGTGAAAAGATTGAGAACAAGCTATGAAGGAACAATAATGGTGTTTTGGTGCAGGTACAGCCAACTAGCGCTAAAATATTGCGATATTGTCAATACAGTATATCGTAAAGTATCACTGTAACTCGATTTCTTTCACCCCAATCCCTCAAATTAACGGTAAATAACTGAATTGTTTGCCCCACATTTAGCTAAGATGATTAGCTAGCCAGCTAAAATGTTTTATTTAGTTAGCAGTCGCATCTACAATAGTTTACTGTCAATAACATGTCTCCAAAAATGACGTGGTGTCTCCAATTGTGTTGACATTTTACAATTGCAATGCGCATCCATGAGTATCCACTTTCTGTAGCTCAGCTGGTAGAGCATGGTGCTTGTAACGCCAAGGTAGTGGGTTCGATCCCCGGGACCACCCATACACAAAAATGTATGCACGCATGACTGTAAGTCGCTTTGGATAAAAGCGTCTGCTAAATGGCATATTATTATTATTATTATTATTATCTGAAGAGAGCCCCGAAACATTGTGTGCAGACATTTTATGCAATAAATGAAGTAGGTTCAATCTAGTAGTTCTGATCTTCTGATTGGTCCTGATGAGTTGGGCGAGGTCACCTCCAGGCTACTGTCACTGTTGCATTGGCTCTGAGTCGGGTTCTCTGTCTTCAAATGTTCAGCCTAAGAGAGGGGATTTTTGTGTGTGTGTGTGTGTGTGTTTAACAGTGATGATGTGTGTGTGTGTGTGTGTGTTTAACAGTGATGATGTGTGTGTGTGTGTGTTTGTGTGTGTGTGTCCTCAGAGCAAGAACTCGTGAGTTGGAAGAACTGAGAGGCCTATGGCGTGGGTGTTGTCCTTGGCCACCTGCTGACAAGGCTGACAAGATAGGACCCTTTTGTCCATTGTTATTGGATAGGAACAGAACTTATAACCAGCTCCTGACCTAAATAGATCTTAGCACAACATTTTACTCAACATATCATATTCCATATTCACTATAACAAATATATTTACTACGACATTAGCAAGAACCGCCACATCCTCAGCCGGCTAATCCAGTGTGTGAAGTTTTGCGGAGTGTTTGAGTTAGCTTTGCGAGGCAAAGATGAAACTGAGGGCTCCACCAACCCTGGTAAGCCAACACTTTTGAGATCAGTCAATAAATGCTTCTGGTATTGACTTATATGCTGCCCCTGTCTTCATGTTGTTGCTGGACATATCTTTTTTTTAAATGTGTGTAGGTCACCTAAATCATCAGAAAAATTGCCCCTCCTGAGAATTTTTTCAGGAGCCGCCACTGGTGCTGAGTACCAGGCAGTTAGCAAGTTTGGTAGGATAGTAATGACCATCAGCAGCATCAGAGCTTGGAGAAGCCTAATTACCGTGACTAAACGGTCACGTGGAATTTGATTGCCTTCATGACTCATGATCGCCAGTGTGGCGGTAATACAGTCACCGCAACAGCTCTAGTCCACACCCACACTCCACTGTGCTCTATTTCAGTATATACTTTTGGTATGGGGTTTTGATCAAATGATCATATTTATCAAACTGTTACAGTCCACAACCTTGAAAAAGGAAGTGGAAATGCAATGAGGGATGTGTTAATGACTCGGAGGGGATCTAAGTATAGGCTAAATATGTGCCTTTGTGGTCCATACCCTATATCAGGGGTATTCAACTCTTACCCTACGAGGCCCGGGGCCTGCTGGTTTTCTGTTCTACCTGATAATTAATTCCACACACCTGGTGTCCCAGGTCTAAATCAGTCCCTGATTAGAGGGGAACAATTCAAAAATGCAGTGGAACTGGCTTCGAGGTCCAGAGTTGAGTTTGAATGCCCTAAATTATGTCGTTTTAGTATGAGCCTGTAAAGAAATCATCATATTCAACAAACTATTATAGTCCACAAACTAAACGACTGTATAAAAAGGAAGTGAAAATGCCGTGATGCTTGTCTTGGTGAAGCAGGGGGTTTTAACTATAAAGATTTGCTTATGAGGTCCACACACAGTGGCCTTCTTAGTGTAGTTCCTGTATGGGACTATGAGCAAAAGTATTACAGTCAGCAAACTATCATATTCCAAGCAAATGAAAACGCAACGACATACGTGTAACTAAAGGAGGGGGCTCTGTAGGATAGTGATTTACCTATGCAGTCCACAGTATTCTGATGAACTATCAGTATGAGTGTGTTGTTGTCTGGTGCTAAGTGTTTACTTCCTCTTCCTGTTTCACTGTAACCACCCAGCTGGCTCTGCCTCTTCAGCCACGTCATTGGCTGAGAGACCCCTCTCTCTGACTGTATCTCCAACCTTTATTGTACCTCTCTCACACACCCTCTCTCTCTCCCCACTCTCTCAATCCCATGCATTTCCCTCCAGCTGCTTCTCCATGCCAGCTGTCCTGAAGATCTCTCTCTCTGTCTGGATCCAATTGATTCACTGTAACAGTGATCCTGGGCTGTGATTCATGCCTGCTAGTAATAACTGTAATGTATGACAGCTCTATTGGATCCCTCATCACTGGGTGCCAGGGTGCCGGAGTAGGGCTGCGTCCCAAATGGCAAACCCTTTACCAGAATAGTGTACTACTTTGTCCAAGGCCCATAGGGTTGTGGTCAAAACTAGTACACTATACAGAGAATATGGTGCCATTTGGGATGCAGGCTTGAGTTATGGCAGAAGGTGGTGGTGGATACATTCAGTCTCAGTGGTCATACTACCTTTGTTGATGGAAGTCTTTAGGACATTATTTATGAGTCTGTATATTGAATATAAAGACGCTGTGCAGCACAAAGTGTGAATGGAACTAATGGGGATGTGGAAACAGGAGAGGGTGGCAGAGAGAGTTTGACAAAGAGATTGTTAGCAATAGAAAAACTGATAGAATCAGAGGGTGAGCAGACATTGAGTAGACAGTGAAAGAAAGACAGTAAAATAGAGACTGCGAAGGAGAAATAGACAAAAAGTGAAAGGTCAAAAGAGAAAGAGCTCAATAACAGCAATGGAGAACTGACTTCTGAAAACAAGCACTGGTCTCATTCAGCACTTGTACTGACAGGAAGAGACAGACAGACAGACAGACAGACAGACAGACAGACAGACAGACAGACAGACAGACAGACAGACAGACAGACAGACAGACAGACAGACAGACAGACAGACGGACGGACGGACAGACGGATAGATGGATGGATGGGATAGATAGATACCCAGACTAACCCTACACAACACAACATTTACATTTACATTTTAGTCATTTAGCAGACGCTCTTAACCAGAGCGACTTACAGGAGCAATTAGGGTTAAGTGCCTTGCTCAAGGGCACATTAACGTCATTTAGCAGACGCTCTTAGCCAGAGCGACTCGCAAATTGGTGCGTTCACCCTATAGCCAGTGGGATAACCACTTTACAATTTGGGGGGGGGGGGGGGGGGGGGGGTTAGAAGGAATACTTTATCCTATCCCAGGTATTCCTTAAAGAGGTGGGGTTTCAAATGTCTCCGGAAGGTGGTGAGTGACTCCGCTGTCCTGGCGTCGTGAGGGAGCTTGTTCCACCATTGGGGTGCCAGAGCAGCGAACAGTTTTGACTGGGCTGAGCGGGAGCTGTGCTTCCGCAGAGGAAGGGGAGCCAGCAGGCCAGAGGTGGATGAACGCAATGTCCTCGTTTGGGTGTAGGGACTGATCAGAGCCTGAAGGTACAGAGGTGCCGTTCCCCTCACTGCTCCATAGGCAAGCACCATGGTCTTGTAGCGGATGCGAGCTTCAACTGGAAGCCAGTGGAGTGTGCGGAGGAGGGGGGTGACGTGAGAGAACTTGGGAAGGTTGAACACCAGACGGGCTGCGGCATTCTGGATGAGTTGTAGGGGTTTAATGGCACAGGCAGGGAGCCCAGCCAACAGCGAGTTGCAGTAGTCCAGACGGGAGATGACAAGTGCCTGGACCAGGACCTGCGCCGCTTCCTGTGTAAGGCAGGGTCGCACTCTCCGAATGTTGTAGAGCATGAACCTGCAGGAGCGGGTCACCGCCTTGATGTTGGCGGAGAACGACAGTGGTGGAAAAAGTACCCAATTGTCATACTTGAGTAAAAGTGAAGATACCTTAAAAGAAAATGACTCAACTAAAAGTGAAAGTCACCCAGTAAAATACTACTTGAGTAAAAGTCTAAAAGTATTTGGTTTTAAATATACTTAAGTATCAAAAGTAAACGTAATCGCTAAAATATACTGAAGTATCAAAAGTAAAAGTAAAAGTATAAATCATTTCAAATTCCTTATATTAAGCAAACCAGACGGCACAATTATTATTATTTTTTTATTTACGGATAGCCAGGGGCACACTTTAACACTCAGACATAATTTACAAACAAAGCATTTGTGTTTAGTGAGTCAGCCAGATCAGAGGCAGTAGGGATAACCAGGGATGTTCTCTTGAAAAGTGTGTGAATTGGAACATTTTTCTGTCCTGCTAAGCATTCAAAATGTAACGAGTACTTTTGGGTGTCAGGGAAAATGTATGGAGTAAAAAGTACATTATTTTCTTTAGGAATGTAGTGGAGTAAAAGTAAAAGTTGTCAAAAATATAAATAGTAAAGTATAGTACAGATACCCCAAAAAACTACTTAAGTAGTACTTTAAAGTATTTTTACTTAAGTACTTTACACCACTGAAGATACCTTAATAGAAAATGACTCAAGTAAAAGTGAAAGTCACCCAGTAAAATCCTACTTGAGTAAAAGTCTAAAAGTATTTGGTTTTAAAGATACTTAAGTATCAAAAGTAAACGTAATTGCTCAAATATACTTAAGTGTCACGAATTCCGCCGAGACTGCTCCTCCTCCTTGTTCGGGCAGGCTTCGCCGTTCGTCGTCCCCGGAGTACTAGCTGCTACCGCTTGATGTTCTCTATGTTTGTTTGGTTTTGTCTTGTTGGTGCACCTGTTTCGTATTATGTATTGATTATGTCACCTATAAGTTTCCTTTGGTTTTGTTTGCAGTTGTGTGTTGTTGTCCGCTGTCCGCTGGTGAATGTTATTTGTTTCCTAGTTGTTAGTGTTTTACGCACTGTTTGCGTAATCGCTCGCCTCCTGTGTTTTGAGGCCCGTTATTTTGTATTTGTCTTTGTGACAATTAAAGTCGTTTTCGACTAAGCTTCTGTGTCCTGCGCCTGACTCCAACACCGCATCCACATCAGCTTCTGACATTAAGTATCAAAAAGTAAAAGTAAAGGTATAAATCATTTAAAATTCCTTCTATTAAGAAAACCAGACAGCACCATTTTCTTGTTTTTTAAATGTACGGATAGCTAGGGGCACACTCCAACACTACAAATGAAGTATGTGTTTTGTGAGTCCACCAGATCAGAGGCAGTAGGGTTGACCAGGGATGTTCTCTTGATAAGTGTGTGAATTAGACCATTTTTGAGTACTTTTGGGTGTAATGGAAAATGTATGGAGTAAAAAGTACATAATTTTCTTTAGGAATGTAGTGAAGTAAAAGTAGTCAAAAATATAAACAGTAAAGTACAGATACCCCAAAAAAACGACTTAAGTAGTACTTTCAAGTATTTTTACTTAAGTACTTTACACCACTGACAACCACCCCCAGGTCTGACAGTGACACCCTCCACCTCATTCAGAATAATATATAGTATTACAGCCTGCCCTGGAGACTGGCTTGAAGGCTGGAAAGGGATGAAATAAGGAGTAAATGTGCACATGCACGCACACAGACCCCACCCTCACCCCCACCTTCCTCTCTACATTATGTGCAAGGATGTTCAAAGGTTTACAGGCATATTATTGTGGCCGTCTTTTTCCAGCAGACGGCCCAGAGCAGTAGCCAGTAAAAACAGTTAGTGGACTGAGCAGCCAGTTGACCCCTGACCCTGGCTCAAAGGGAATATGGAACATCCAGAGCAGTGAGTCAGAGCAGTGCTGCTCTGGGGTTTAGGCTTTGTTGTCTAAGAGAGACAGCTTCCCTCTCTCTCACTCTCTCCCACCCCCCATCTCTCTCCTCTCCCTCACCCATCTCTCTCCTCTCCCTCACCCATCTCTCTCCTCTCCCTCACCCATCTCTCTCCTCTCCCTCACCCATCTCTCTCCTCTCCCTCACCCATCTCTCTCCTCTCCCTCACCCATCTCTCTCCTCTCCCTCACCCATCTCTCTCCTCTCCCTCACCCATCTCTCTCCTCTCCCTCACCCATCTCTCTCTCGCTCCCTTTCTCTCTCAACTCTCTCAGCATCTTTTTCCCAAGTGTCAGTCCAGTCCAACAGACACAGGCCAGTCTGACAGGGCTAGCTGCTCTCCTGTTACTGACACAAACATGTCCAAACAAGATTAGGACTGAGGCATTTAAATAGACAGAGGTCCTGCAAAACTAAAGTGTCACATTTCAACAGGCTAAACTGAACTAACATTCGGCTCATGTTTAGGAAAGTTGGTGATGTATCATGTTATTGAATGTGATCTGCACAATCACTTCAAGCCCAGCTAATATCTACCCCTTGGAGATAAGAAAAAAGTGGATTAAATTGAATTGAGCTCTGCCTTGTTAGACCATAATAGTACAAGGAAAATTTGACTTTATCTATAGAGTAAACCCTATGGTGTAGGTAGGGCTATCCTTTTTGGAGTTGGGTAATAAAACCCATTGCAAGCAGGCACAACTGTAACTGGTTACTTGCCAGATGGATAAGGCTAACATTATCAATGAATCATCTGTAGTAAACTAGACGTTTACAAGATATGTCTGCATCCCATTTCATAGTAACTGGTCTCTCTTGACATATTGAGCTATCCACCCACAGACATTGCGCCTTGAAATGCAAACAGCAAACTGTGGGTTATATATGTTTATTATAATGTATCTGTTGAATTTAATTGAATGTGTTTGCCATCTGTCTCGGTTTGTCTGTTTGTTTATGGTATTCTTGTTTATGTGTATGCCTGTGTTTGTATTGCAGGCATGTGTGTATAGACATGCCTGTGTGCACTGAGTGTACAAAACAATATGAATACCTGCTCTTTCCATGACATACACTGACCAGGTGACAGCTATGATCCCTTATTGATGTCACCTGTTAAGTCCACTTCAATCAGTGTAGATGAAGGGGAGGAAACAGGTTAAAGAATGATTTTTAAGCCTTGAGACAATTGAGACATGGATTGTGTATGTGTGCCATTCACAGGGTGACTGGGCAAGACAAGAGATTTAAGTGCATTTGAACGGGGTATGGTAGTAGGTGCCAGGCGCACTGGTTTGAGTGTCAACAGTTTCCTGTGTGTATCAAGAATGGTCCACCACCCAAAGGACAGCCAACTTGACACAACTGTGGGAAGCATTGGAGTCAACATGGGCCAGCATCCCTGTGGAACGCTTTCGACACCTTGTAGCGTCCATGCCCCAATGAATTGAGGCTGTTCTGAGGGCAAAAGTGGGGGGTGCAACTCAATATTAGGAAGGTGCTTGTGTGTGTGTGTGTGTGTGTGTGTGTGTGTGTGTGTGTGTGTGTGTCCATGAGGACAAAGGCTATTTTAGGTTTAGGGGTTAGGGTTAGGAGTTAGGTTTAGCGTTACGGGTTAGGGTTAAGGTTATGGTAAGGGTTAGGGAAAATATGATTTTGAATGGAAATAAAATGTTACGTCCCCACGAGGATAGAAGAACATAACGTGTGTGTGTGTGTACATGTATGCATACCTGCGTGTGTGTATCTACATGTGTATGTGTATGCTAATATGTTTGTATATGCAGGCAATACCCTTCAAGGGTGTAAAATGCCTGTATAAATCCCACCAGGCCCCAGAAAGGAACACTAAATGCTGGAACTAGACTGTGTCATCCATGTGATATGAACCATAGGCCTGACTTGGACTGCCCTCACACTCAGAGACATTAGCATTCAACTAGTGAAGCACACTCCAGTGGGGATAGATAGTAGGAATGTCTTGGGCAGCACAGTGCACTTCTGCAGGAGCAAAGTTTAGCTGAAAGACAACTTGTGGGGAAGGAATCCCTATCTCTTGAATTCTTCCCAGGGGAGAGTCTTGAGGCAGTTATTGGCTGTGTCTCAATACTTGTAAACAGCTTCTTACTGCATTCTCACCAAGGAAGAGTCAGTCAGCATAGCAGAGACTTAGGACGTGTTTCAATATTTGTAATCAGTTTACTCACCCTCAATTTACAGTAAGTATCTCCTTCAAGTCATTCATAAGTGAAAGATTGGATTTCACTTTCCTTTCCATATCACTTTACCTGTTATGTTATTTCAGTTGGTGATTATGAAGATACGGGGAGAGGAGTGGAGGAAAGGAAGCCATTCCAGACTATTGACAGGCAGTCTCTTATTTAGAGTAAATGCCTTTCAACTCAGACTATGAAGTCAGCCTCAGATCCCATAGTGCATCGTGACAATATCCAGTAAGTACAGATTCTATACATTGTCCACTGCCTTGTAACTCTATGTAGTTTCAGCATCCCTATCCATTCCTGTTCTGTTTGTCTATTCAGCCCTATAAACTGTCACTTTGTTAACCAGGTGCTTAGACTGTGTGTATGTTAAGTCAAGCCTGGGTTCATAGTTCACTAAGGCAGTTCCTAAAAGTGTGACTCAGTTGTTTTTTATGAAGAGCTGAGAGAGAGGTGTGTAGAGTTGACTGGCACTCACACTCCCTCTTTCACTTCCTCTGTTCCACTTTTAACACACTCCTTCCCTCTCTTAAAGACCATATCTATTCAATAGAGCATGGAGACTGACTTTATTTCATGCTCTCTCTCTCCCCTCCTCTCAGTTAACATACACTCTCTCTCCTTTCCTCCAAAGACCACTTCATCCATCAGTCACACTACAGAGTCCAGTCACTTCATTCAGCTGCCATGTTGTTCTCCCTGGCACAGCATGGACACAGTATGTGTTCCAGAGTAAAACAAGTTGCCAAGGTCTGTTCTGATTGGAAAAACATGGTCACCTGCTTTCCCACACATCGCACCTGGCATCGCATCACTGAAACCAGACCCAACAACAAACCCTTGCCAACAGCCTTGCTTCAAGACCAGAGTCAAGATTTTTTGTGTGTACTTTGACAAAATCCCTCAACACTAAATTACTCATGTTGCGTCTCACTCTTTTAGGAGGGGTTATGATGATGGAGGTAGACTGTGAATGTGATAACACGACTTGAAACAAACGGTTCTGCTTTAGCCAACTTGTCTTGCCAAGGCAATGTATTATTGAATTAAGAAACAATCCCAGGTTCACTAAATGAAATTACTTCCAGGGTTTCAACACCATGGTCTTCTTTTGTGCAGCATCTGACCTTTTCCCCATGACATCACATGTTCCATCCAGTCAACACAAGTCATCACATGTTCCATTCAGTCAACACAAGTCATCACATGTTCCATCTAGTCAACACAAGTCATCACGTTCCATTCAGTCAACACATGTTCCATCTAGTCAACACAAGTCATCACGTTCCATCCAGTCAACACAAGTCATCACATGTTCCATCCAGTCAACACAAGTCATCACATGTTCCATCCAGTCAACACAAGTCATCACATGTTCCATCCAGCACCATCATATTGTATGTTAATGGTTACATTTGACTTGACAGTGTCTATGGCTGCTGTGACTGAGTATAAAGTGGAAGCAGGAGACAGAATAATAATATTCACCTGTAGAAGGTCATCACTCAGTACCTCAGTCTTCTCAGCTCTGTGGAGGGAAACACATAAGAGGTCAAAGGTCAGATAGGCAGACATAATAGGGCTTATTCATTACAGAGAGTTCCAATAGAAGTGTAGTGTGTAGAATTGTCTCCCGAGTGGCGCAGTGGTCTAAGGCACTGCATCGCAGTGCTAGCTGTGCCACTAGAGATCCTGGTTCGAATCCAGGCTCTGTTGTAGCCGGCCGCGACCGGGAGACCCATGGGGCGGCGCGCAATTGGCCCAGCGTCTTCCAGGGTAGGGGAGGGAATGGCCGGCAGGGATGTAGCTCAGTTGATAGAGCATGGCGTTTGCAACGCCAGGGTTGTGGGTTCGATTCCCACAGGGGGTATGAACAAATAAATAATGTATGCATTAACTGTAAGTCGCTCTGGATAAGAGCGTCTGCTAAATGACTAAAATGTAAATGTAAAATGTAGAACAGAAACGCTAGCCTGGTTAAACCAGACTGAACTGTGCGCTCACCAGAAACAATGGTAAGTGCAGCGTTCAGTCTGGTTCAACCAGGCTACAGAAACGCTTCTCTGTTGTAAAGAATAGAGAATGGTGTCAGTTCTATACTTTGCATTTCTACCTGCACCATGGTGGTATTTAAGATATCATATGGTATGGAAAGCCCAACTGTAGTGCAGGGCCTGTGTCAGAGTTGTGCCAGATCACACTCTCTCATAGTTTAAGACTTCTCTACTGATTTACACCAATGCAATTCCAGGACTGACTGAAAGAGTTAATGTGAGCTATAGTGGTGCTGTAAGCCTGCAACTCCACTGCACTTCATTTCAACTTAGTAAGAGTAAAGTTGCAGTGAAAAGAGAATGAACAGAGATTGGCAGAGTAAAGAGTATCTCTCTACTTCTCCATCTCTGAGCAAATACTATGACAGGTAATGAAGACTAACCTGTCTTACTGATTAGGGGCAAGTCATAGGTAACGTCATAGCTAACGTTGCAATTTATTTCTCTCCACAACGCAGCCGGTAGCCCTATAGCAACAAAATAGATTCTGCTATACTATGAGTGGTCTGCACAACAAACATCACAAGTAGACCTAACTCACTCACACACACTGACACTCCACACCTCTGCCTGTGGCTGTTTCCAGGGAGAGGGTCTGTTAGATCCTCCCCCTGTTAGAACACACACTTCCTGTTCCCTGAATTCCAGCCTTTGTTATGGCAACAGCAGGAGGTGAGAGGTCTGTTGATGTCTCAAACATGTAATACCCACTAGTCAGCTTGTATGTTGGAGGAGAGAGAGGAGTAGAGTGGAGAGAGTTTACTGACATCATCCCAAAACCAAAATGCACTATCCCATACACCTGTGGTTTCAAAGGTTTTCTTGGCACTGTGACAGACTTAAAGCCATTCAAATGTTCTTGAGACCCACCCAATAAGCAAAAACTGTTGACATTTTAGTCATTTTAGCAGACACTCTTATCCAGAGCGACTTACAGTTAGTGAGTGCATACATTTTTCATACTGGCCCCCCGTGGGAATCGAACCCACAACCCTGGCGTTGCAAACGCCATGCTCTACCAACTGAGCTACACAGGGCCTGTTTCTCGACGCAATCTAACATTCAGCCACAACGAATCAGGTACAAGTGAAACCCATATTGATCTTCCTGATCCACCTTTTGGGAAACACAGCCTACCAATCTTAACACCATCATTCACTGTGGAAAAGAAGAACAGCCAATATTCTCCATAGACCTACCCTACATCTGTAATAACACAACTCTCTCTCCCCTTTAATCGAGTGGAGTGGTGGTCCCAGCAGTATATTTTCCCAGCACTTAACAAAAGCCAGACTTAAAGTGTGCTGGGAAGTGAAATGATCATTAGCTCACCATTTAGAGGGTTCTGATAGCTAAGTGATAATTAGCTCACCATTTACAGGGTTCTGATTGTGAAGTGATTCATTAGCTCACCATTTAGAGGGTGCTGATAGTGAAGTCATCATTAGCTCACCATTTAGAGGTTTCTGATAGTGAAGTGATCATTAGCTCACCATTTAGAGGTTTCTGATAGTGAAGTGATCATTAGCTCACCATTTAGAGAGTTCTGATAGTGAAGTGATCATTAGCTCACCATTTAGAGGTTTCTGATAGTGAAGTGATCATTAGCTTACCATTTAGAGGGTTCTGATAGTGAAGTGATCATTATCTCACCATTTAGAGGGTTCTGATAGTGAAGTGATCATTAGCTCACCATTTAGAGGTTTCTGATAGTGAAGTGATCATTAGCTCACCATTTAGAGGTTTCTGATAGTGAAGTGATCATTAGCTCACCATTTAGAGGGTTCTGACAGTGAAGTGATCATTAGCTCACCATTTAGAGGGTTCTGATACTGCTGAGCCAGCAGGATTGCTATAGAGACTTAGGTCATCCCCACTCACACGTGTGAACGTACAGGCACAAACACACCATCTTCCCCAGAGGGTGCTCTCTTACTGGAGTCTGGGCCAACAACATACAGTAATGCTCATTGGGATCAATTAACCCCCTCACACACACAACAGCTGTTACCTAATACTGCTATAACCCACTGAAATAATACCTTACTAAACCCTATACTGCACATTGCTGTACCTAGACCCTGCTTTACTGTAAATGGTACCACTGGTATACAGTACACCATATATAAACTGTGTCTATGATCTATCCCATTGAAAGTAGCAGAATTGTATAAAAGGGATAGTTCAGCGAGTCTACGTATTTACATATTTGCTCCCTTACCTTGAAAGCAGTCTATGGACAAGGAGGGACTAAAATCCACACTTTGGTTTTGTTAAATCGCTGCTGTCCCTTTAATTGGTGAAGTACATTTATAATCTACCAGAGAGACTTGGTATGGATATATTTTAATCCGTATAGGCCACATAAATCAAGCCCTGATATCATCTAGGCCAGACCAATGGCAGCCCAAACCAGAATATCCACACAGACCATGCAGTTGTCACGGATTCTGCCGAGGCTGCCCCTCCTCCTTGCTCGGGCAGGCTGCGGCGTTCGTCGTCACCGGAATACTAGCTGCTGCCGATCTATGTTATATGTGTCTATGTTGCACCTGTTGTCTATGTCACACACCTGTTTCCCATTTGTGTAATCACGCCTACCCTATTTAACCCAGGTGCTCCCAATGTGTCTTGTGCGTGGTTGTTTTTCGTTTTCGTGTGTCGTTTGGTGAGCGGGTTAGTTCCTTCCTGCGTGAAGGTATTGCTGTGTTGTTTTCTTTACTCAAGTTCAGTAAAGTGCGTTTCCTCGAGTTCTGTGTCCTGCGCCTGACTTCGATCCACCGCATTACACTGACACTCGTTACAGAACCACGCACCATCTATGGAGTCAGCAGGTACAGCTCGTCAGTCCGAATCTATGGAGGAACGTTTTCAACAACAGGAGAGTGTCATCCAGGCGCTCGGCACCGCCATGGAGAGGGTGATGAACACGATGGACCGTTGGGAGAGAGGTGGCCTTCCCACACCACCTCCAACCACTCTACCACCCATACCACAGTCCACCCCTTCTCCACCTGGGCCCAGTGGGATTTGGCACTCGCTCCCGAGGGCATATGACGGTACACCAGCCGGGTGTCAGGGTTTCCTGCTCCAGGTAGAGCTCTACCTGGCAACCATCCACCCGGCGCCCCCGGGATACGAGAGCGTGTCCACCCTCATCTCCTGTCTGTCGGGGAAGGCGCTCGAGTGGGCCAACGCCGAGTGGGGAGGAATTGACGCTGCATCGGTCCGCTACGAGGAGTTCACCCGCCGCTTCCGGGCGGTATTCGATCATCCACCAGAGGGGAGAGCGGCGGGCGAGCGTCTGTTCCACCTACGACAGGAGAGGAGGAGCGCCCAGGATTTTGCGCTGGAGTTCAGGACATTGGCAGCCAGCGCCGGATGGAATGAGAGGGCCCTGATCGACCACTATCGGTGCAGCCTAAGGGAGGACGTTCGGCGGGAACTGGCCTGCAGGGATACCAATCTCAATCTGGACCAACTGGTGGAGATGTCCATCAGGCTGGATAACCTGTTGGAGACCCGCGGACGTTCTGATCAGGGCTCATTCATTCCATCCCCCAGCACCTCCGACTCTACCCCCATGGAGCTCGGAGGTGCTGCACTTAGGGAGACCAGGAGAGGGGCCGTCCCCTGCACCAACTGTGGCTGCAGAGGACACACTGCGGTTCGGTGCTGGGGAGGGTTCCCAGGGAGTCGAGGCAGTAAGCAGAGCACTGGTCGACCATCTCAGGTGAGTAGGCACCCGACTCACCCAGAGCTCCCTGTTGGTTAGTTGTTTATAGAGGTTGTGTTTCCGGAGTTTTCTCCTCATTCCCAGCATAATGCGCTAGTAGATTCAGGCGCAGCTGGGAATTTTATTGATCGTCAATATTCTCTTAGGTTAGGGATTCCTACTGTTCGTGTTGATGTGACTTTTCCTGTCCACGCATTAGATAGTCGCCCGCTAGGGTCAGGTCTAATCAGGGAGGTTACCGCACCACTCTCTATGAGGACGCAGGGGGGTTATGAGGAGAGGATTAGTCTCTATCTGATTGATTCTCCTGCGTATCCTGTGGTGTTGGGACTTCCCTGGTTAACCACTCATGATCCCACTATTTCCTGGCAACAGAGGGCTCTCAAGGGATGGTCCAGTCAGTGCTCGGGGAGGTGTGTAGGGGTTTCCTTGGGGGCTACTACGGTGGAGAGTCCAAACCAGGTCTCCACAGTGCACATTCCTTCTGAGTATGCCGATTTGGCTCTCGCCTTCAGTAAGAAGAGGGCGACTAAATTACCACCCCATCGTCCAGGGGATTGTGCGATAAATCTCCAGGTAGGCGCTGCACTTCCCCGGAGTCACGTGTATCCTCTGTCACAGGCGGAGAAGGCGGCTATGGAAACATATGTCTCCGAATCGCTGAGACAGGGATACATTCGGCCTTCCACTTCACCTGATTCCTCAAGTTTCTTTTTCGTGAAGAAGAAGGATGGTGGGTTACGCCCGTGCATTGATTACCGTGGGCTTAATCAGATCGCTGTCAAGTACAGCTATCCCTTACCTCTGATAGCATGTATGACGGAATCACTGCACGGAGCCCGCTTCTTCACGAAATTGGATCTCAGGAGCGCGTACAATCTGGTGCGTATTCGGGAGGGAGATGAGTGGAAGACGGCTTTCAGCACTACCTCAGGACACTATGAGTACCTCGTCATGCCATACGGGTTGATGAATGCTCCATCAGTCTTCCAAGCCTTCGTCGATGAGATTTTCAGGGATCTGCACGGACAGGGTGTAATGGTGTATATTGATGACATCCTCATATACTCCGCTACACGGGCCGAGCATGTGTCCCTGGTGCGTAAGGTACTTGGACGACTGTTGAAGTATGACCTGTATGCCAAGGCGGAGAAATGCTTGTTCTTTCAGGAGTCCATCTCCTTCCTAGGGTACCACATGTCCGCGTCTGGGGTGAAAATGAAGAGTGACCGCATTTCGGCCGTGCGTAATTGGCCGACACCAACCACGGTGAAGGAGGTGCAGCAATTTTTGGGATTTGCCAATTACTACCGGAGGTTTATCCGGGGCTTTGGTCAGGTAGCGGCTCCCATTACCTCATTGCTGAAGGGGGGACCGGTGCGTTTGCGGTGGTCAGCTGAGGCGGACAGGGCTTTCAATCGTCTGAAGAGCCTGTTTACCTCGGCTCCAGTGCTGGCTCATCCGGATCCCTCCTTGGCCTTCACGGTTGAGGTGGACGCGTCGGAGGCTGGGATAGGTGCTGTACTTTCCCAGCGCTCGGGCACACCACCCAAGCTCCGCCCCTGTGCGTTCTTTTCTAAGAAACTCAGTCCGGCGGAGCGCAACTATGATGTGGGGGACCGAGAGCTGTTGGCCGTGGTCCAAGCCCTGAAAACGTGGAGACATTGTCTTGAGGGGGCTAACCAACCTTTTCTCATTTTGACTGACCACCGCAATCTGGAGTACATCTGGGCGGCGAAGAGATTAAACCCTCGCCAGGCAAGGTGGTCAATGTTTCTCACCCGTTTTTGTTTCACCCTTTCGTACAGGCCAGGCTCCCAGAATGCTAAGGCAGATGCTCTGTCCCGACTGTATGACACAGAGGAGAGTTCCGTGGAGCCCACTCCCATACTTCCGGCGTCGTGTCTGGTGGCACCGGTGGTGTGGGAAGTGGACGCGGACATCGAGCGGCCGATGCGTAACGAACCCACTCCTCCCCAGTGTCCAGAGGGTTGTGTGTACGTTCCGCTGGAGGTCCGCGATCGGTTGATCTATTGGGCTCACACGTCACCCTCCTCTGGTCATCCTGGTATCGGTCGGACAGTGCATTGTCTTAGTGGGAAGTACTGGTGGCCCACCTTAGCTAAGGATGTGAGGGTTTATGTTTCTTCCTGCTCGGTGTGCGCCCAGTGTAAGGCTCCTAGACACCTGCCCAGAGGGAAATTGCAACCCCTACCCATTCCACAATGACCGTGGTCCCACCTATCGGTGGATTTCGTGACGGATCTTCCTCCCTCACAAGGGAATACCACGATCCTGGTCATTGTGGATCGGTTTTCTAAGTCCTGCTGCCTCATTCCTCTGCCCGGTCTCCCTACGGCCCTACAGACTGCTGAGGCCCTATTTACACACGTCTTCTGGCACTATGGGATACCTGAGTATATATTGTCTGATCGGGGTTCCCAGTTCACCTCGAGGGTTTGGAGGGCGTTCATGGAACGTCTGGGAGTCTCGGTCAGCCTTACCTCAGGGTTTCACCCCCAAAGTAACGGGCAGGTGGAGAGAGTCAACCAGGAGGTGGGTAGGTTTCTGAGGTCGTATTGCCAGGACCGGCGGGGGGAGTGGTCGGCGTTCCTCCCCTGGGCAGAGATAGCCCAAAACTCACTCTGCCACTCCTCCACTAACCTTACTCCATTCCAGTGTGTATTAGGTTATCAGCCGGTTCTGGCACCATGGCATCAGAGCCAGATCGAGGCACCTGCGGTGGATGAATGGTTTCGGCGCTCGCAGGAGACCTGGAACGTTACCCATGTATGCCTGCAGCGGGCCATCGGGTGGCAGAAGGCGAGCGCCGACCCCCACCGCAGTGAGGCTCCGGTGTATGCACCGGGGGACCGGGTCTGGCTCTCGACCCGAAACCTGCCCCTTCGCCTGCCCTGCCGGAAGCTGGGTCGGCGGTTTGTGGGGCCTTTCAAAGTCCTGAGGAGATTGAACGAGGTATGTTCTAGGTTACAGCTTCCTCCTGAGTATCGTATTAACCCCTCGTTCCATGTGTCTCTCCTCAGGCCGGTGGTAGCTGGTCCACTCCAGGAGTCTGAGATACGGGAGGTCCCTCCGCCACCACTGGACATCGAGGGGGCACCGGCGTACTCGGTCCGTTCCATCTTAGATACGAGGCGTCAGGTGGGAGGCCTGCAGTATCTCGTGGAGTGGGAGGGGTATGGTCCGGAGGAGCGGTGCTGGGTCCCTAGGAGGGACATCCTCGATCCCTCCATGTTGAGGGATTTCCACCGTAGTCATCCGACTTGCCTCGCGCCGCGTCCTCCTGGCCATCCCCGAGGCCGGTGTCGACGCACGGCTGGAGCCGCGCGTCAGGAGGGGGGGTACTGTCACGGATTCTGCCGAGGCTGCCCTCCTCCTTGTCGGGCAGGCTGCGGCGTTCGTCGTCACCGGAATACTAGCTGCTGCCGATCTATGTTATATGTGTCTATGTTGCACCTGTTGTCTATGTCACACACCTGTTTCCCATTTGTGTAATCACGCCTACCCTATTTAACCCAGGTGCTCCCAATGTGTCTTGTGTGTGGTTGTTTTTCGTTTTGTGTGTCGTTTGGTGAGCGGGTTAGTTCCTTCCTGCGTGAAGGTATTGCTGTGTTGTTTTCTTTAAAGTAAAGTACGTTTCCTCGAGTTCTGTGTCCTGCGCCTGACTTCGATCCACCGCATTACACTGACACTCGTTACAGCAGTAAAGTATCTCGTTAAAGAGAAGAGATGGTTGTTGGTTGGCCTGGGGAGGTAGGAGGCTAAGAGCTGAGCAAAAATCTATAATGAATTAGCATTGATTTGAGCTGGAATAGCTGCATTAGGCTAGCAGGCATTATTCTAAGAATAGGCATCTTGACTCCAATGCTACAGTCAGGACCCTGGGAGAAGAGAGAGTATAACACAGAATAAGAAATGAAACATATGTAGGAAGATGATCAGACCAATCTACTCATCAGAGTCACAACACAACCCTATACATCCACTTCTCAGGTCATTCATGTCAGCTTACCATCTTAATATGTCTACATATTTGGTGATGCAGTACTGTCTCTCAAAGCTGCTATGTCCTCAGAGCTAATCCAAAGCAACAGTGTTATTATTGCAGTGTACTACACATACTTTAAGCATGGTAACAGAAATTAAGATATGGGGGAAAGGAATTCAAAACAGACTGACCATATTAGCCAGCAACATACTGCTGCAGGAAATAACCACTATGCTAATCTGTAACCCAAATAGCTCAAGACATACACAGATAAATATAAACAGACGTGTACTCAAATATACACACACACACACGAGTACACACGCCCCTCTTCCACACACACACAAATATATATTAAATATAAACACATACCAAAGTGTACACAAATACACACACAAAACCACACACGTAGGCTACTCACAAGCATACACAACACACATACACCCCTCCTCCACACACACACACACACACACACACACACACACACACTGTGATCTCTCATTGACTCAGGTCTGCAGATTACATTACAGTCTTTGATTTACTGTATCACAGACATGATGAGTATTCCAGCAGTCTTTCACCAGACCACAGGTACACTTAGGGAGGCATTCTACAGCTTTACCACTCTGGTGAAATAGAAAGACCCTAATTCATTCACTGGAAATGACAGTGGAACACTTTAAAAGTCTTTGTTGAGTGTTATGTGAACATATCTATAGTTAAACTAATTAAATGAATACTGGTATACTGGTACATAAAGGTGAGGGAAACACCTTTTAGAGATAATGTATTTTTCTGCTACAGCATGGGTAGGCAACTAGATTCAGCCACGGGCCGATTTTTTAAACAATCATTTAATACCTTGAATTACATTACATACGTCTTTTAGGAACATATTTCCTAATTTAAACACATTTTAAGCTGAATTCCTTTTTTGACCCAAAACTAAAATTAAATTAAATGAATCACTCGCAGGCCGGTTTTGGCCCGCGAGCCGTCTGTTGCCGACCCGTGCTACAGCAATGGACTATGGGAATGTTTAGTTTTAAACCAATCCACCAACACCCCCCCCCAGTCTGGCCTCTCAATAAACACCTGTAGCCTAGTAGTACCATACCTGTACTGTATGAGTATGACTAGCTTTATAACTACAGTACCAAAATAGAACATAATGACTAGCTTTATAACTACAGTACCAAATTGGAACATAATGACTAGCTTTATAACTACAGTACCAGAATAGAACAGAATGACTAGCTTTACAACTACAGTACCAAAATAGAACAGAATGACTAGCTTTATAACTACAGTACCAAAATAGAACAGAATGACTAGCTTTACAACTACAGTACCAAATTAGAACATAATGACTAGCTTTACAACTACAGTACCAGAATAGAACAGAATGACTAGCTTTATAACTACAGTACCAGAATAGAACAGAATGACTAGCTTTATAACTACAGTACCAGAATAGAACAGAATGACTAGCTTTATAACTACAGTACCAGAATAGAACAGAATGACTAGCTTTACAACTACAGTACCAGAATATAACAGAATGACTAGCTTTATAACTACAGTACCAGAATAGAACAGAATGACTAGCTTTATAACTACAGTACCAGAATAGAACAGAATGACTAGCTTTATAACTATAGTACCAGAACAGAATGACTAGCTTTACAACTACAATACCAGAATAGAACAGAATGACTAGCTTTATAACTACAGTACCAGAACAGAACAGAATGACTAGCTTTAAAACTACAGTACCAGAACAGAATGACTAGCTTTATAACTACAGTACCAGAACAGAACAGAATGACTAGCTTTATAACTACAGTACCAGAACAGAACAGAATGAATAGCTTTATAACTACAGTACCAGAACAGAATGACTACCTTTATAACTACAGTACCAGAACAGAATGACTAGCTTTATAACTACAGTACCAGACCAGAACAGAATGACTAGCTTTATAACTACAGTACCAGAACAGAACAGAATGACTAGCTTTATAACTATAGTCCCAGAACAGAATGACTAGCTTTATAACTACAGTACCAAATTGGAACATAATGACTAGCTTTATAACTACAGTACCAGAATAGAACAGAATGACTAGCTTTACAACTACAGTACCAAAATAGAACAGAATGACTAGCTTTATAACTACAGTACCAAAATAGAACAGAATGACTAGCTTTACAACTACAGTACCAAATTAGAACATAATGACTAGCTTTACAACTACAGTACCAGAATAGAACAGAATGACTAGCTTTATAACTACAGTACCAGAATAGAACAGAATGACTAGCTTTATAACTACAGTACCAGAATAGAACAGAATGACTAGCTTTATAACTACAGTACCAGAATAGAACAGAATGACTAGCTTTACAACTACAGTACCAGAATATAACAGAATGACTAGCTTTATAACTACAGTACCAGAATAGAACAGAATGACTAGCTTTATAACTACAGTACCAGAATAGAACAGAATGACTAGCTTTATAACTATAGTACCAGAACAGAATGACTAGCTTTACAACTACAATACCAGAATAGAACAGAATGACTAGCTTTATAACTACAGTACCAGAACAGAACAGAATGACTAGCTTTAAAACTACAGTACCAGAACAGAATGACTAGCTTTATAACTACAGTACCAGAACAGAACAGAATGACTAGCTTTATAACTACAGTACCAGAACAGAACAGAATGAATAGCTTTATAACTACAGTACCAGAACAGAATGACTACCTTTATAACTACAGTACCAGAACAGAATGACTAGCTTTATAACTACAGTACCAGACCAGAACAGAATGACTAGCTTTATAACTACAGTACCAGAACAGAACAGAATGACTAGCTTTATAACTATAGTCCCAGAACAGAATGACTAGCTTTATAACTACAGTACCAGACCAGAATGACTAGCTTTATAACTATAGTAATAGAACAGAATGACTAGCTTTATAACTACAGTACCAGACGAGAACAGAATGACTAGCTTTATAACTACAGTACCAGAACAGAATGACTAGCTTTATAACTACAGTACCAGACCAGAACAGAATGACTAGCTTTATAACTACAGTACCAGACCAGAACAGAATGACTAGCTTTATAACTACAGTACCAGAACAGAACAAAATGACTAACTTTATAGCTACAGTACCAGAACAGAATGACTAGCTTTATAACTACAGTACCAGAACAGAACAGAATGACTAGCTTTATAACTACAGTACCAGAACAGAGCAGAATGACTAGCTTTATAACTATAGTACCAGACCAGAACAGAATGACTAGCTTTATAACTACAGTACCAGAACAGAATGACTAGCTTTATAACTACAGTACCAGACCAGAACAGAATGACTAGCTTTATAACTACAGTACCAGAACAGAATGACTAGCTTTATAACTACAGTACCAGAACAGAAAAAATTGACTAGCTTTATAACTACAGTACCAGAACAGAATGACTAGCTTTATAACTACAGTATCAGAACAGAATGACTAGCTTTATAACTATAGTACCAGAACAGAATGACTAGCTTTATAACTATAGTACCAGAACATAATGACTAGCTTTATAACTACAGTACCAGAACAGAATGACTAGCTTTATAAATACAGTACCAGAACAGAATGACTAGCTTTATAACTATAGTACCAGACCAGAACAGAATGACTAGCTTTATAACTACAGTACCAGAACAGAATGACTAGCTTTATAACTACAGTACCAGAACAGAATGACTAGCTTTATAACTACAGTACCAGACCAGAACAGAATGACTAGCTTTATAACTACAGTCCCAGACCAGAACAGAATGACTAGCTTTATAACTACAGTACCAGAACAGAATGACTAGCTTTATAACTACAGTACCAGAACAGAATGGCTAGCTTTATAACTGTAGTACCAGAACAGAACAGAATGACTAGCTTTATAACTATAGTACCAGAACAGAACAGAATGACCAGCTTTATAACTATAGTACCAGAACAGAATGACTAGCTTTATAACTACAGTACCAGAACAGTATGACTAGCTTTATAACTACAGTACCAGAACAGAATGACCAGCTTTATAACTATAGTACCAGAACAGAATGACTAGCTTTATAACTACAGTACCAGAACAGTATGACTAGCTTTATAACTACAGTACCAGAACAGAATGACTAGCTTTATAACTACAGTACCAGAACAGAATGACTAGCTTTATAACTACAGTACCAGACCAGAACAGAATGACTAGCTTTATAACTACAGTACCAGAACAGAATGACTAGCTTTATAACTACAGTACCAGACCAGAACAGAATGACTAGCTTTATAACTACAGTAACAGAACAGTATGACTAGCTTTATAACTACAGTACCAGAACAGAATGGCTAGCTTTATAACTACAGTACCAGACCAGAACAGAATGACTAGCTTTATAACTATAGTACCAGAACAGAACAGAATGACTAGCTTTATAACTACAGTACCAGAACAGAATGACTAGCTTTATAACTACAGTACCAGACCAGAACAGAATGACTAGCTTTATAACTATAGTACCAGAACAGAACAGAATGACTAGCTTTATAACTACAGTACCAGAACAGAACAGAATGACTAGCTTTATAACTACAGTACCAGAACAGAACAGAATGACTAGCTTTATAACTATAGTACCAGAACAGAACAGAATGACTAGCTTCATAACTATAGTACCAGAACAGAATGACTGGCTTTATAACTACAGTACCAGACCAGAACAGAATGACTAGCTTTATAACTACAGTACCAGACCAGAACAGAATGACTAGCTTTATAACTACAGTACCAGAACAGAACAGAATGACTAGCTTTATAACTACAGTACCAGAACAGAACAGAATGACTAGCTTTATAGCTACAGTACCAGAACAGAATGACTAGCTTCATAACTACAGTACCAGAACAGAACAGAATGACTAGCTTTGTAACTACAGTACCAGAACAGAACAGAATGACTAGCTTTATAACTACAGTACCAGAACAGAATGACTAGCTTTATAACTACAGTACCAGAACAGAATGACTAGCTTTATAACTACAGTACCAGAACAGAATGGCTAGCTTTATAACTACAGTACCAGAACAGAACAGAATGACTAGCTTTATAACTACAGTACCAGACCAGAACAGAATGACTAGCTTTATAACTACAGTACCAGAACAGAATGACTAGCTTTATAACTACAGTACCAGACCAGAAAAGAATGACTAGCTTTATAACGACAGTACCAGAACAGAATGACTAGCTTTATAACTACAGTCCCAGAACAGAACAGAATTACTAGCTTTATAACTACAGTACCAGAACAGAATGACTAGCTTCATAACTACAGTACCAGAACAGAACAGAATGACTAGATTTATGACTACAGTACCAGAACAGAACAGAATGACTAGCTTTATAACTACAGTACCAGACCAGAACAGAATGACTAGCTTTATAACTACAGTACCAGAACAGAATGACTAGCTTTATAACTACAGTACCAGACCAGAAAAGAATGACTAGCTTTATAACTACAGTACCAGAACAGAATGACTAGCTTTATAACTATAGTACCAGAACAGAATGACTAGCTTTATAACTACAGTACCAGACCAGAACAGAATGACTAGCTTTATAACTACAGTACCAGAACAGAATGACTAGCTTTATAACTACAGTAACAGAACAGTATGAATAGCTTTATAACTACAGTACCAGAACAGAATTACTAGCTTTATAACTACAGTACCAGACCAGAACAGAATGACTAGCTTTATAACTACAGTACCAGACCAGAACAGAATGACTAGCTTTATAGCTACAGTTCCAGAACAGAATGACTAGCTTTATAACTACAGTACCAGAACAGAATGACTAGCTTTATAACTACAGTACCAGAACAGAACAGTATGACTAGCTTTATAACTACAGTACCAGACCAGAACAGAATGACTAGCTTTATAACTACAGTACCAGAACAGAATGACTAGCTTTATAACTACAGTACCAGAACAGAACAGAATGACTAGCTTTATAACTACAGTACCAGAACAGAATGACTAGCTTTAAAACTACAGTACCAGAACAGAACAGAATGACTAGCTTTATAACTATAGTACCAGAACAGAATGACTAGCTTTATAACTACAGAACCAGAACAGAACAGTATGACTAGCTTCATAACTATAGTACCAGAACAGAATGACTAGCTTTATAACTATAGTACCAGAACAGAATGACTAGCATTATAACTACAGTACCAGACCAGAACAGAATGACTAGCTTTATAACTACAGTACCAGACCAGAATGACTAGCTTTATAACTATAGTACCTGATCAGAACAGAATGACTAGCTTTATAGCTACAGTACCAGAACAGAATGACTAGCTTCATAACTACAGTACCAGAACAGAACAGAATGACTAGATTTATAACTACAGTACCAGAACAGAACAGAATGACTAGCTTTATAACTATAGTACCAGACCAGAACAGAATGACTAGCTTTTTAACTACAGTACCAGAACAGAATGACTAGCTTTATAACTACAGTACCAGACCAGAACAGAATGACTAGCTTAATAACGACAGTACCAGAACAGAATGACTAGCTTTATAACTACAGTACCAGAACAGAACAGAATGACTAGCTTTATAACTACAGTACCAGAACAGAATGACTAGCATTATAACTATAGTACCAGAACATAATGACTAGCTTTTTAACTACAGTACCAGAACAGAATGACTAGCTTTATAACTACAGTACCAGACCAGAACAGAATGACTAGCTTAATAACGACAGTACCAGAACAGAATGACTAGCTTAATAACGACAGTACCAGAACAGAACAGAATGACTAGCTTAATAACGACAGTACCAGAACAGAATGACTAGCTTTATAACTATAGAACCAGACCAGAACAGAATGACTAGCTTTATAACTACAGTACCAGAACAGAATGACTAGCTTTAAAACTACAGTACCAGAACAGAACAGAATGACTAGCTTTATAACTACAGTACCAGAACAGAATGACTAGCTTTATAACTACAGTACCAGAACAGTATGACTAGCTTTATAACTACAGTACCAGAACAGAATGACTAGCTTTATAACTACAGTACCAGAACAGAATGACTAGCTTTATAACTACAGTACCAGAACAGAATGACTAGCTTTATAACTACAGTACCAGAACAGAACAGTATGACTAGCTTTATAAGTACAGTACCAGAACAGAACAGAATGACTAGCTTTATAACTACAGTACCAGACCAGAACAGAATGACTAGCTTTATAACTACAGTACCAGAACAGAATGACTAGCTTTATAACTACAGTACCAGAACAGAATGACTAGCTTTATAACTACAGTACCAGAACAGAATGACTAGCTTTATAACTACAGTACCAGAACAGAACAGAATGACTAGCTTTATAACTACAGTACCAGAACAGAACAGTATGACTAGCTTCATAACTATAGTACCAGACCAGAACAAAATGACTAGCTTTATAACTACAGTACCAGAACAGAATGACTAGCTTTATAACTACAGTACCAGAACAGAATGACTAACTTTATAACTACAGTACCAGAACAGAACAGTATGACTAGCTTTATAACTAAAGTACAAGAACAGAATGACTAGCTTTATAACTATAGTACCAGAACAGAATGACTAGCTTTATAACTACAGTACCAGACCAGAACAGAATGACTAGCTTTATAACTACAGTACCAGACCAGAACAGAATGACTAGCTTTATAACTACAGTACCAGAACAGAACAGTATGACTAGCTTCATAACTATAGTACCAGAACAGAATGACTAGCTTTATAACTATAGTACCAGAACAGAACAGAATGATTAGCTTTATAACTATAGTACCAGAACAGAATGACTAGCTTTATAACTACAGTACCAGACCAGAACAGAATGACTAGCTTTATAACTACAGTACCAGACCAGAACAGAATGACTAGCTTTATAACTACAGTACCAGACCAGAACAGAATGACTAGCTTTATAACTACAGTTCCAGAACAGAATGACTAGCTTTATAACTACAGTACCAGAACAGAATGACTAGCTTTATAACTACAGTACCAGAACAGAACAGTATGACTAGCTTTATAACTACAGTACCAGACCAGAACAGAATGACTAGCTTTATAACTACAGTACCAGAACAGAATGACTAGCTTTATAACTACAGTACCAGAACAGAACAGAATGACTAGCTTTATAACTACAGTACCAGAACTGAATGACTAGCTTTAAAACTACAGTACCAGAACAGAACAGAATGACTAGCTTTATAACTATAGTACCAGAACAGAATGACTAGCTTTATAACTACAGAACCAGAACAGAACAGAATGACTAGCTTCATAACTATAGTACCAGAACAGAATGACTAGCTTTATAACTATAGTACCAGAACAGAATGACTAGATTTATAACTACAGTACCAGACCAGAACAGAATGACTAGCTTTATAACTACAGTACCAGACCAGAATGACTAGCTTTATAACTATAGTACCTGATCAGAACAGAATGACTAGCTTTATAGCTACAGTACCAGAACAGAATGACTAGCTTCATAACTACAGTACCAGAACAGAACAGAATGACTAGATTTATAACTACAGTACCAGAACAGAACAGAATGACTAGCTTTATAACTACAGTACCAGACCAGAACAGAATGACTAGCTTTTTAACTACAGTACCAGAACAGAATGACTAGCTTTATAACTACAGTACCAGACCAGAACAGAATGACTAGCTTAATAACGACAGTACCAGAACAGAATGACTAGCTTTATAACTACAGTACCAGAACAGAACAGAATGACTAGCTTTATAACTACAGTACCAGAACAGAATGACTAGCATTATAACTATAGTACCAGAACATAATGACTAGCTTTATAACTACAGTACCAGAACAGAATGACTAGCTTTATAACTACAGTACCAGAACAGTATGACTAGCTTTATAACTACAGTACCAGAACAGAATGACTAGCTTTATAACTATAGTACCAGACCAGAACAGAATGACTAGCTTTATAACTACAGTACCAGAACAGAATGACTAGCTTTAAAACTACAGTACCAGAACAGAATGACTAGCTTTATAACTACAGTACCAGAACAGAATGACTAGCTTTATAACTATAGTACCAGACCAGAACAGAATGACTAGCTTTATAACTACAGTACCAGAACAGAATGACTAGCTTTAAAACTACAGTACCAGAACAGAACAGAATGACTAGCTTTATAACTACAGTACCAGAACAGAATGACTAGCTTTATAACTACAGTACCAGAACAAAATGACTAGCTTTATAACTACAGTACCAGAACAGAATGACTAGCTTTATAACTACAGTACCAGAACAGAACAGTATGACTAGCTTTATAACTACAGTACCAGAACAGAACAGAATGACTAGCTTTATAACTACAGTACCAGACCAGAACAGAATGACTAGCTTTATAACTACAGTACCAGAACAGAATGACTAGCTTTATAACTACAGTACCAGAACAGAACAGAATGACTAGCTTTATAACTACAGTACCAGAACAGAATGACTAGCTTTATAACTACAGTACCAGAACAGAACAGAATGACTAGCTTTATAACTACAGTACCAGAACAGAACAGTATGACTAGCTTCATAACTATAGTACCAGACCAGAACAAAATGACTAGCTTTATAACTACAGTACCAGAACAGAATGACTAGCTTTATAACTACAGTACCAGAACAGTATGACTAGCTTTATAACTACAGTACCAGAACAGAATGACTAGCTTTATAACTACAGTACCAGAACTGTATGACTAGCTTTATAACTACAGTACCAGAACAGAATGACTAGCTTTATAACTATAGTACCAGACCAGAACAGAATGACTAGCTTTATAACTACAGTACCAGAACAGAATGACTAGCTTTAAAACTACAGTACCAGAACAGAACAGAATGACTAGCTTTATAACTACAGTACCAGAACAGAATGACTAGCTTTATAACTACAGTACCAGGACAGAATGACTAGCTTTATAACTACAGTACCAGAACAGAATGACTAGCTTTATAACTACAGTACCAGAACAGAATGACTAGCTTTATAACTACAGTACCAGAACAGAACAATATGACTAGCTTTATAACTACAGTACCAGAACAGAACAGAATGACTAGCTTTATAACTACAGTACCAGACCAGAACAGAATGACTAGCTTTATAACTACAGTACCAGAACAGAATGACTAGCTTTATAACTACAGTACCAGAACAGAACAGAATGACTAGCTTTATAACTACAGTACCAGAACAGAATGACTAGCTTTATAACTACAGTACCAGACCAGAACAGAATGACTAGCTTTATAACTACAGTACCAGACCAGAACAGAATGACTAGCTTTATAACTATAGTACCAGAACAGAATGACTAGCTTTATAACTATTGTACCAGAACAGAATGACTAGCTTTATAACTACAGTACCAGAACAGAATGACTAGCTTTATAACTACAGTACCAGAACAGAATGACTAGCTTTATAACTACAGTACCAGAACAGAACAGAATGACTAGCTTTATAACTACAGTACCAGAACAGAATGACTAGCTTTAGAACTACATTACCAGAACAGAATGGCTAGCTTTATAACTACAGTACCAGAACAGTATGACTAGCTTTATAACTACAGTACCAGAACAGAACGACTAGCTTTATAACTACAGTACCAGAACAGAACGACTAGCTTTATAACTATAGTACCAGAACAGAACAGAATGACCAGCTTTATAACTATAGTACCAGAACAGAATGACTAGCTTTATAACTACAGTACCAGAACAGTATGACTAGCTTTATAACTACAGTACCAGAACAGAATGACTAGCTTTATAACTACAGTACCAGACCAGAACAGAATGACTAGCTTTATAACTACAGTACCAGACCAGAACAGAATGACTAGCTTTATAACTACAGTACCAGAACAGAATGACTAGCTTTATAACTACAGTACCAGAACAGAACATAATGACTAGCTTTATAACTACAGTACCAGAACAGAATGACTAGCTTTATAACTACAGTACCAGACCAGAACAGAATGACTAGCTTTATAACTACAGTACCAGACCAGAACAGAATGACTAGCTTTATAACTATAGTACCAGAACAGAATGACTAGCTTTATAACTATTGTACCAGAACAGAATGACTAGCTTTATAACTACAGTACCAGAACAGAATGACTAGCTTTATAACTACAGTACCAGAACAGAATGGCTAGCTTTATAACTAAAGTACCAGAACAGAATGACTAGCTTTATAACTACAGTACCAGAACAGAACAGAATGACTAGCTTTATAAGTACAGTACCAGAACAGAACAGAATGACTAGCTTTATAACTACAGTACCAGACCAGAACAGAATGACTAGCTTTATAACTACAGTACCAGAACAGAATGACTAGCTTTATAACTACAGTACCAGAACAGTATGACTAGCTTTATAACTACAGTACCAGACCAGAACAGAATGACTAGCTTTATAACTACAGTACCAGAACAGAATGACTAGCTTTATAACTACAGTACCAGAACAGAACAGAATGACTAGCTTTATAACTACAGTACCAGAACAGAATGACTAGCTTTATAACTACAGTACCAGACCAGAACAGAATGACTAGCTTTATAACTACAGTACCAGACCAGAACAGAATGACTAGCTTTATAACTATAGTACCAGAACAGAATGACTAGCTTTATAACTATTGTACCAGAACAGAATGACTAGCTTTATAACTACAGTACCAGAACAGAATGACTAGCTTTATAACTACAGTACCAGAACAGAATGACTAGCTTTATAACTACAGTACCAGAACAGAACAGAATGACTAGCTTTATAACTACAGTACCAGAACAGAATGACTAGCTTTAGAACTACATTACCAGAACAGAATGGCTAGCTTTATAACTACAGTACCAGAACAGTATGACTAGCTTTATAACTACAGTACCAGAACAGAACGACTAGCTTTATAACTACAGTACCAGAACAGAACGACTAGCTTTATAACTATAGTACCAGAACAGAACAGAATGACCAGCTTTATAACTATAGTACCAGAACAGAATGACTAGCTTTATAACTACAGTACCAGAACAGTATGACTAGCTTTATAACTACAGTACCAGAACAGAATGACTAGCTTTATAACTACAGTACCAGACCAGAACAGAATGACTAGCTTTATAACTACAGTACCAGACCAGAACAGAATGACTAGCTTTATAACTACAGTACCAGAACAGAATGACTAGCTTTATAACTACAGTACCAGAACAGAACATAATGACTAGCTTTATAACTACAGTACCAGAACAGAATGACTAGCTTTATAACTACAGTACCAGACCAGAACAGAATGACTAGCTTTATAACTACAGTACCAGACCAGAACAGAATGACTAGCTTTATAACTATAGTACCAGAACAGAATGACTAGCTTTATAACTATTGTACCAGAACAGAATGACTAGCTTTATAACTACAGTACCAGAACAGAATGACTAGCTTTATAACTACAGTACCAGAACAGAATGGCTAGCTTTATAACTAAAGTACCAGAACAGAATGACTAGCTTTATAACTACAGTACCAGAACAGAACAGAATGACTAGCTTTATAAGTACAGTACCAGAACAGAACAGAATGACTAGCTTTATAACTACAGTACCAGACCAGAACAGAATGACTAGCTTTATAACTACAGTACCAGAACAGAATGACTAGCTTTATAACTACAGTACCAGAACAGTATGACTAGCTTTATAACTACAGTACCAGAACAGAACAGAATGACTAGCTTTATAACTACAGTACCAGAACAGAACGACTAGCTTTATAACTATAGTACCAGAACAGAACAGAATGACCAGCTTTATAACTATAGTACCAGAACAGAATGACTAGCTTTATAACTACAGTACCAGAACAGTATGACTAGCTTTATAACTACAGTACCAGAACAGAATGACTAGCTTTATAACTACAGTACCAGACCAGAACAGAATGACTAGCTTTATAACTACAGTACCAGAACAGAACAGAATGACTAGCTTTATAACTACAGTACCAGAACAGAATGACTAGCTTTATAACTATAGTACCAGACCAGAACAGAATGACTAGCTTTATAACTACAGTACCAGACCAGAACAGAATGACTAGCTTTATAACTACAGTACCAGAACAGAACAGAATGACTAGCTTTATAACTACAGTAACAGAACAGAATGACTAGCTTTAGAACTACAGTACCAGAACAGAATGGCTAGCTTTATAACTACAGTACCAGAACAGTATGACTAGCTTTATAACTACAGTACCAGAACAGAACGACTAGCTTTATAACTACAGTACCAGAACAGAACGACTAGCTTTATAACTATAGTACCAGAACAGAACAGAATGACCAGCTTTATAACTATAGTACCAGAACAGAATGACTAGCTTTATAACTACAGTACCAGAACAGTATGACTAGCTTTATAACTACAGTACCAGAACAGAATGACTAGCTTTATAACTACAGTACCAGACCAGAACAGAATGACTAGCTTTATAACTACAGTACCAGACCAGAACAGAATGACTAGCTTTATAACTACAGTACCAGAACAGAATGACTAGCTTTATAACTACAGTACCAGAACAGAACATAATGACTAGCTTTATAACTACAGTACCAGAACAGAATGACTAGCTTTATAACTACAGTACCAGACCAGAACAGAATGACTAGCTTTATAACTACAGTACCAGACCAGAACAGAATGACTAGCTTTATAACTATAGTACCAGAACAGAATGACTAGCTTTATAACTATTGTACCAGAACAGAATGACTAGCTTTATAACTACAGTACCAGAACAGAATGACTAGCTTTATAACTACAGTACCAGAACAGAATGGCTAGCTTTATAACTAAAGTACCAGAACAGAATGACTAGCTTTATAACTACAGTACCAGAACAGAACAGAATGACTAGCTTTATAAGTACAGTACCAGAACAGAACAGAATGACTAGCTTTATAACTACAGTACCAGACCAGAACAGAATGACTAGCTTTATAACTACAGTACCAGAACAGAATGACTAGCTTTATAACTACAGTACCAGAACAGTATGACTAGCTTTATAACTACAGTACCAGAACAGAACAGAATGACTAGCTTTATAACTACAGTACCAGAACAGAACGACTAGCTTTATAACTATAGTACCAGAACAGAACAGAATGACCAGCTTTATAACTATAGTACCAGAACAGAATGACTAGCTTTATAACTACAGTACCAGAACAGTATGACTAGCTTTATAACTACAGTACCAGAACAGAATGACTAGCTTTATAACTACAGTACCAGACCAGAACAGAATGACTAGCTTTATAACTACAGTACCAGAACAGAATGACTAGCTTTATAACTACAGTACCAGAACAGAATGACTAGCTTTATAACTATAGTACCAGACCAGAACAGAATGACTAGCTTTATAACTACAGTACCAGACCAGAACAGAATGACTAGCTTTATAACTACAGTACCAGAACAGAACAGAATGACTAGCTTTATAACTACAGTAACAGAACAGTATGAATAGCTTTATAACTACAGTACCAGAACAGAATTACTAGCTTTATAACTACAGTACCAGACCAGAACAGAATGACTAGCTTTATAACTACAGTACCAGACCAGAACAGAATGACTAGCTTTATAGCTACAGTTCCAGAACAGAATGACTAGCTTTATAACTACAGTACCAGAACAGAATGACTAGCTTTATAACTACAGTACCAGAACAGAACAGTATGACTAGCTTTATAACTACAGTACCAGACCAGAACAGAATGACTAGCTTTATAACTACAGTACCAGAACAGAATGACTAGCTTTATAACTACAGTACCAGAACAGAACAGAATGACTAGCTTTATAACTACAGTACCAGAACAGAATGACTAGCTTTAAAACTACAGTACCAGAACAGAACAGAATGACTAGCTTTATAACTATAGTACCAGAACAGAATGACTAGCTTTATAACTACAGAACCAGAACAGAACAGTATGACTAGCTTCATAACTATAGTACCAGAACAGAATGACTAGCTTTATAACTATAGTACCAGAACAGAATGACTAGCATTATAACTACAGTACCAGACCAGAACAGAATGACTAGCTTTATAACTACAGTACATGACCAGAATGACTAGCTTTATAACTATAGTACCTGATCAGAACAGAATGACTAGCTTTATAGCTACAGTACCAGAACAGAATGACTAGCTTCATAACTACAGTACCAGAACAGAACAGAATGACTAGATTTATAACTACAGTACCAGAACAGAACAGAATGACTAGCTTTATAACAATAGTACCAGACCAGAACAGAATGACTAGCTTTTTAACTACAGTACCAGAACAGAATGACTAGCTTTATAACTACAGTACCAGACCAGAACAGAATGACTAGCTTAATAACGACAGTACCAGAACAGAATGACTAGCTTTATAACTACAGTACCAGAACAGAACAGAATGACTAGCTTTATAACTACAGTACCAGAACAGAATGACTAGCATTATAACTATAGTACCAGAACATAATGACTAGCTTTATAACTACAGTACCAGAACAGAATGACTAGCTTTATAACTATAGTACCAGACCAGAACAGAATGACTAGCTTTATAACTACAGTACCAGAACAGAATGACTAGCTTTAAAACTACAGTACCAGAACAGAACAGAATGACTAGCTTTATAACTACAGTACCAGAACAGAATGACTAGCTTTATAACTACAGTACCAGAACAGTATGACTAGCTTTATAACTACAGTACCAGAACAGAATGACTAGCTTTATAACTACAGTACCAGAACAGAATGAATAGCTTTATAACTACAGTACCAGAACAGAATGACTAGCTTTATAACTACAGTACCAGAACAGAACAGTATGACTAGCTTTATAAGTACAGTACCAGAACAGAACAGAATGACTAGCTTTATAACTACAGTACCAGACCAGAACAGAATGACTAGCTTTATAACTACAGTACCAGAACAGAATGACTAGCTTTATAACTACAGTACCAGAACAGAATGACTAGCTTTATAACTACAGTACCAGAACAGAATGACTAGCTTTATAACTACAGTACCAGAACAGAATGACTAGCTTTATAACTACAGTACCAGAACAGAACAGAATGACTAGCTTTATAACTACAGTACCAGAACAGAATGACTAGCTTTATAACTATAGTACCAGAACAGAACAGAATGATTAGCTTTATAACTATAGTACCAGAACAGAATGACTAGCTTTATAACTACAGTACCAGACCAGAACAGAATGACTAGCTTTATAACTACAGTACCAGACCAGAACAGAATGACTAGCTTTATAACTACAGTACCAGACCAGAACAGAATGACTAGCTTTATAACTACAGTTCCAGAACAGAATGACTAGCTTTATAACTACAGTACCAGAACAGAATGACTAGCTTTATAACTACAGTACCAGAACAGAACAGTATGACTAGCTTTATAACTACAGTACCAGACCAGAACAGAATGACTAGCTTTATAACTACAGTACCAGAACAGAATGACTAGCTTTATAACTACAGTACCAGAACAGAACAGAATGACTAGCTTTATAACTACAGTACCAGAACTGAATGACTAGCTTTAAAACTACAGTACCAGAACAGAACAGAATGACTAGCTTTATAACTATAGTACCATAACAGAATGACTAGCTTTATAACTACAGAACCAGAACAGAACAGAATGACTAGCTTCATAACTATAGTACCAGAACAGAATGACTAGCTTTATAACTATAGTACCAGAACAGAATGACTAGCTTTATAACTACAGTACCAGACCAGAACAGAATGACTAGCTTTATAACTACAGTACCAGACCAGAATGACTAGCTTTATAACTATAGTACCTGATCAGAACAGAATGACTAGCTTTATAGCTACAGTACCAGAACAGAATGACTAGCTTCATAACTACAGTACCAGAACAGAACAGAATGACTAGATTTATGACTACAGTACCAGAACAGAACAGAATGACTAGCTTTATAACTACAGTACCAGACCAGAACAGAATGACTAGCTTTTTAACTACAGTACCAGAACAGAATGACTAGCTTTATAACTACAGTACCAGACCAGAACAGAATGACTAGCTTAATAACGACAGTACCAGAACAGAATGACTAGCTTTATAACTACAGTACCAGAACAGAACAGAATGACTAGCTTTATAACTACAGTACCAGAACAGAATGACTAGCATTATAACTATAGTACCAGAACATAATGACTAGCTTTATAACTACAGTACCAGAACAGAATGACTAGCTTTATAACTACAGTACCAGAACAGTATGACTAGCTTTATAACTACAGTACCAGAACAGAATGACTAGCTTTATAACTATAGTACCAGACCAGAACAGAATGACTAGCTTTATAACTACAGTACCAGAACAGAATGACTAGCTTTAAAACTACAGTACCAGAACAGAATGACTAGCTTTATAACTACAGTACCAGAACAGAATGACTAGCTTTATAACTATAGTACCAGACCAGAACAGAATGACTAGCTTTATAACTACAGTACCAGAACAGAATGACTAGCTTTAAAACTACAGTACCAGAACAGAACAGAATGACTAGCTTTATAACTACAGTACCAGAACAGAATGACTAGCTTTATAACTACAGTACCAGAACAGAATGACTAGCTTTATAACTACAGTACCAGAACAGTATGACTAGCTTTATAACTACAGTACCAGAACAGAATGACTAGCTTTATAACTACAGTACCAGAACAGAATGACTAGCTTTATAACTACAGTACCAGAACAGAACAGTATGACTAGCTTTATAACTACAGTACCAGAACAGAACAGAATGACTAGCTTTATAACTACAGTACCAGACCAGAACAGAATGACTAGCTTTATAACTACAGTACCAGAACAGAATGACTAGCTTTATAACTACAGTACCAGAACAGAACAGAATGACTAGCTTTAAAACTACAGTACCAGAACAGAATGACTAGCTTTATAACTACAGTACCAGAACAGAACAGAATGACTAGCTTGATAACTACAGTACCAGAACAGAACAGTATGACTAGCTTCATAACTATAGTACCAGACCAGAACAAAATGACTAGCTTTATAACTACAGTACCAGAACAGAATGACTAGCTTTATAACTACAGTACCAGAACAGTATGACTAGCTTTATAACTACAGTACCAGAACAGAATGACTAGCTTTATAACTACAGTACCAGAACAGTATGACTAGCTTTATAACTACAGTACCAGAACAGAATGACTAGCTTTATAACTATAGTACCAGACCAGAACAGAATGACTAGCTTTATAACTACAGTACCATAACAGAATGACTAGCTTTAAAACTACAGTACCAGAACAGAACAGAATGACTAGCTTTATAACTACAGTACCAGAACAGAATGACTAGCTTTATAACTACAGTACCAGGACAGAATGACTAGCTTTATAACTACAGTACCAGAACAGAATGACTATCTTTATAACTACAGTACCAGAACAGTATGACCAGCTTTATAACTACAGTACCAGAACAGAATGACTAGCTTTAAAACTACAGTACCAGAACAGAACAGAATGACTAGCTTTATAACTACAGTACCAGAACAGAATGACTAGCTTTATAACTACAGTACCAGGACAGAATGACTAGCTTTATAACTACAGTACCAGAACAGAATGACTAGCTTTATAACTACAGTACCAGAACAGAATGACTAGCTTTATAACTACAGTACCAGAACAGAACAGTATGACTAGCTTTATAACTACAGTACCAGAACAGAACAGAATGACTAGCTTTATAACTACAGTACCAGACCAGAACAGAATGACTAGCTTTATAACTACAGTACCAGAACAGAATGACTAGCTTTATAACTACAGTACCAGAACAGAACAGAATGACTAGCTTTATAACTACAGTACCAGAACAGAATGACTAGCTTTATAACTACAGTACCAGACCAGAACAGAATGACTAGCTTTATAACTACAGTACCAGACCAGAACAGAATGACTAGCTTTATAACTATAGTACCAGAACAGAATGACTAGCTTTATAACTATTGTACCAGAACAGAATGACTAGCTTTATAACTACAGTACCAGAACAGAATGACTAGCTTTATAACTACAGTACCAGAACAGAATGACTAGCTTTATAACTACAGTACCAGAACAGAACAGAATGACTAGCTTTATAACTACAGTACCAGAACAGAATGACTAGCTTTATAACTACAGTACCAGAACAGTATGACTAGCTTTATAACTACAGTACCAGAACAGAACAGAATGACTAGCTTTATAACTACAGTCCCAGAACAGAACGACTAGCTTTATAACTATAGTACCAGAACAGAATGACCAGCTTTATAACTATAGTACCAGAACAGAATGACTAGCTTTATAACTACAGTACCAGAACAGTATGACTAGCTTTATAACTACAGTACCAGAACAGAATGACTAGCTTTATAACTACAGTACCAGACCAGAACAGAATGACTAGCTTTATAACTACAGTACCAGACCAGAACAGAATGACTAGCTTTATAACTACAGTACCAGAACAGAATGACTAGCTTTATAACTACAGTACCAGAACAGAACAGAATGACTAGCTTTATAACTACAGTACCAGAACAGAATGACTAGCTTTATAACTACAGTACCAGACCAGAACAGAATGACTAGCTTTATAACTACAGTACCAGACCAGAACAGAATGACTAGCTTTATAACTATAGTACCAGAACAGAATGACTAGCTTTATAACTATTGTACCAGAACAGAATGACTAGCTTTATAACTACAGTACCAGAACAGAATGACTAGCTTTATAACTACAGTACCAGAACAGAATGGCTAGCTTTATAACTACAGTACCAGAACAGAATGACTAGCTTTATAACTACAGTACCAGAACAGAACAGAATGACTAGCTTTATAAGTACAGTACCAGAACAGAACAGAATGACTAGCTTTATAACTACAGTACCAGACCAGAACAGAATGACTAGCTTTATAACTACAGTACCAGAACAGAATGACTAGCTTTATAACTACAGTACCAGAACAGAATGACTAGCTTTATAACTACAGTACCAGAACAGTATGACTAGCTTTATAACTACAGTACCAGAACAGAACAGAATGACTAGCTTTATAACTACAGTACCAGAACAGAACGACTAGCTTTATAACTATAGTACCAGAACAGAACAGAATGACCAGCTTTATAACTATAGTACCAGAACAGAATGACTAGCTTTATAACTACAGTACCAGAACAGTATGACTAGCTTTATAACTACAGTACCAGAACAGAATGACTAGCTTTATAACTACAGTACCAGACCAGAACAGAATGACTAGCTTTATAACTACAGTACCAGAACAGAACAGAATGACTAGCTTTATAACTACAGTACCAGAACAGAATGACTAGCTTTATAACTATAGTACCAGACCAGAACAGAATGACTAGCTTTATAACTACAGTACCAGACCAGAACAGAATGACTAGCTTTATAACTACAGTACCAGAACAGAACAGAATGACTAGCTTTATAACTACAGTAACAGAACAGTATGAATAGCTTTATAACTACAGTACCAGAACAGAATTACTAGCTTTATAACTACAGTACCAGACCAGAACAGAATGACTAGCTTTATAACTACAGTACCAGACCAGAACAGAATGACTAGCTTTATAGCTACAGTTCCAGAACAGAATGACTAGCTTTATAACTACAGTACCAGAACAGAATGACTAGCTTTATAACTACAGTACCAGAACAGAACAGTATGACTAGCTTTATAACTACAGTACCAGACCAGAACAGAATGACTAGCTTTATAACTACAGTACCAGAACAGAATGACTAGCTTTATAACTACAGTACCAGAACAGAACAGAATGACTAGCTTTATAACTACAGTACCAGAACAGAATGACTAGCTTTAAAACTACAGTACCAGAACAGAACAGAATGACTAGCTTTATAACTATAGTACCAGAACAGAATGACTAGCTTTATAACTACAGAACCAGAACAGAACAGTATGACTAGCTTCATAACTATAGTACCAGAACAGAATGACTAGCTTTATAACTATAGTACCAGAACAGAATGACTAGCATTATAACTACAGTACCAGACCAGAACAGAATGACTAGCTTTATAACTACAGTACCAGACCAGAATGACTATAGTACCTGATCAGAACAGAATGACTAGCTTTATAGCTACAGTACCAGAACAGAATGACTAGCTTCATAACTACAGTACCAGAACAGAACAGAATGACTAGATTTATAACTACAGTACCAGAACAGAACAGAATGACTAGCTTTATAACTATAGTACCAGACCAGAACAGAATGACTAGCTTTTTAACTACAGTACCAGAATAGAATGACTAGCTTTATAACTACAGTACCAGACCAGAACAGAATGACTAGCTTAATAACGACAGTACCAGAACAGAATGACTAGCTTTATAACTACAGTACCAGAACAGAACAGAATGACTAGCTTTATAACTACAGTACCAGAACAGAATGACTAGCATTATAACTATAGTACCAGAACATAATGACTAGCTTTATAACTACAGTACCAGAACAGAATGACTAGCTTTATAACTATAGTACCAGACCAGAACAGAATGACTAGCTTTATAACTACAGTACCAGAACAGAATGACTAGCTTTAAAACTACAGTACCAGAACAGAACAGAATGACTAGCTTTATAACTACAGTACCAGAACAGAATGACTAGCTTTATAACTACAGTACCAGAACAGTATGACTAGCTTTATAACTACAGTACCAGAACAGAATGACTAGCTTTATAACTACAGTACCAGAACAGAATGACTAGCTTTATAACTACAGTACCAGAACAGAATGACTAGCTTTATAACTACAGTACCAGAACAGAACAGTATGACTAGCTTTATAAGTACAGTACCAGAACAGAACAGAATGACTAGCTTTATAACTACAGTACCAGACCAGAACAGAATGACTAGCTTTATAACTACAGTACCAGAACAGAATGACTAGCTTTATAACTACAGTACCAGAACAGAATGACTAGCTTTATAACTACAGTACCAGAACAGAATGACTAGCTTTATAACTACAGTACCAGAACAGAACAGAATGACTAGCTTTATAACTACAGTACCAGAACAGAATGACTAGCTTTATAACTATAGTACCAGAACAGAACAGAATGATTAGCTTTATAACTATAGTACCAGAACAGAATGACTAGCTTTATAACTACAGTACTAGACCAGAACAGAATGACTAGCTTTATAACTACAGTACCAGACCAGAACAGAATGACTAGCTTTATAACTACAGTACCAGACCAGAACAGAATGACTAGCTTTATAACTACAGTTCCAGAACAGAATGACTAGCTTTATAACTACAGTACCAGAACAGAATGACTAGCTTTATAACTACAGTACCAGAACAGAACAGTATGACTAGCTTTATAACTACAGTACCAGACCAGAACAGAATGACTAGCTTTATAACTACAGTACCAGAACAGAATGACTAGCTTTATAACTACAGTACCAGAACAGAACAGAATGACTAGCTTTATAACTACAGTACCAGAACTGAATGACTAGCTTTAAAACTACAGTACCAGAACAGAACAGAATGACTAGCTTTATAACTATAGTACCATAACAGAATGACTAGCTTTATAACTACAGAACCAGAACAGAACAGAATGACTAGCTTCATAACTATAGTACCAGAACAGAATGACTAGCTTTATAACTATAGTACCAGAACAGAATGACTAGCTTTATAACTACAGTACCAGACCAGAACAGAATGACTAGCTTTATAACTACAGTACCAGAACAGAATGACTAGCTTTATAACTACAGTACCAGAACAGTATGACTAGCTTTATAACTACAGTACCAGAACAGAACAGAATGACTAGCTTTATAACTACAGTACCAGAACAGAACGACTAGCTTTATAACTATAGTACCAGAACAGAACAGAATGACCAGCTTTATAACTATAGTACCAGAACAGAATGACTAGCTTTATAACTACAGTACCAGAACAGTATGACTAGCTTTATAACTACAGTACCAGAACAGAATGACTAGCTTTATAACTACAGTACCAGACCAGAACAGAATGACTAGCTTTATAACTACAGTACCAGAACAGAACAGAATGACTAGCTTTATAACTACAGTACCAGAACAGAATGACTAGCTTTATAACTATAGTACCAGACCAGAACAGAATGACTAGCTTTATAACTACAGTACCAGACCAGAACAGAATGACTAGCTTTATAACTACAGTACCAGAACAGAACAGAATGACTAGCTTTATAACTACAGTAACAGAACAGAATGACTAGCTTTAGAACTACAGTACCAGAACAGAATGGCTAGCTTTATAACTACAGTACCAGAACAGTATGACTAGCTTTATAACTACAGTACCAGAACAGAACGACTAGCTTTATAACTACAGTACCAGAACAGAACGACTAGCTTTATAACTATAGTACCAGAACAGAACAGAATGACCAGCTTTATAACTATAGTACCAGAACAGAATGACTAGCTTTATAACTACAGTACCAGAACAGTATGACTAGCTTTATAACTACAGTACCAGAACAGAATGACTAGCTTTATAACTACAGTACCAGACCAGAACAGAATGACTAGCTTTATAACTACAGTACCAGACCAGAACAGAATGACTAGCTTTATAACTACAGTACCAGAACAGAATGACTAGCTTTATAACTACAGTACCAGAACAGAACATAATGACTAGCTTTATAACTACAGTACCAGAACAGAATGACTAGCTTTATAACTACAGTACCAGACCAGAACAGAATGACTAGCTTTATAACTACAGTACCAGACCAGAACAGAATGACTAGCTTTATAACTATAGTACCAGAACAGAATGACTAGCTTTATAACTATTGTACCAGAACAGAATGACTAGCTTTATAACTACAGTACCAGAACAGAATGACTAGCTTTATAACTACAGTACCAGAACAGAATGGCTAGCTTTATAACTAAAGTACCAGAACAGAATGACTAGCTTTATAACTACAGTACCAGAACAGAACAGAATGACTAGCTTTATAAGTACAGTACCAGAACAGAACAGAATGACTAGCTTTATAACTACAGTACCAGACCAGAACAGAATGACTAGCTTTATAACTACAGTACCAGAACAGAATGACTAGCTTTATAACTACAGTACCAGAACAGTATGACTAGCTTTATAACTACAGTACCAGAACAGAACAGAATGACTAGCTTTATAACTACAGTACCAGAACAGAACGACTAGCTTTATAACTATAGTACCAGAACAGAACAGAATGACCAGCTTTATAACTATAGTACCAGAACAGAATGACTAGCTTTATAACTACAGTACCAGAACAGTATGACTAGCTTTATAACTACAGTACCAGAACAGAATGACTAGCTTTATAACTACAGTACCAGACCAGAACAGAATGACTAGCTTTATAACTACAGTACCAGAACAGAACAGAATGACTAGCTTTATAACTACAGTACCAGAACAGAATGACTAGCTTTATAACTATAGTAACAGACCAGAACAGAATGACTAGCTTTATAACTACAGTACCAGACCAGAACAGAATGACTAGCTTTATAACTACAGTACCAGAACAGAACAGAATGACTAGCTTTATAACTACAGTAACAGAACAGTATGAATAGCTTTATAACTACAGTACCAGAACAGAATTACTAGCTTTATAACTACAGTACCAGACCAGAACAGAATGACTAGCTTTATAACTACAGTACCAGACCAGAACAGAATGACTAGCTTTATAGCTACAGTTCCAGAACAGAATGACTAGCTTTATAACTACAGTACCAGAACAGAATGACTAGCTTTATAACTACAGTACCAGAACAGAACAGTATGACTAGCTTTATAACTACAGTACCAGACCAGAACAGAATGACTAGCTTTATAACTACAGTACCAGAACAGAATGACTAGCTTTATAACTACAGTACCAGAACAGAACAGAATGACTAGCTTTATAACTACAGTACCAGAACAGAATGACTAGCTTTAAAACTACAGTACCAGAACAGAACAGAATGACTAGCTTTATAACTATAGTACCAGAACAGAATGACTAGCTTTATAACTACAGAACCAGAACAGAACAGTATGACTAGCTTCATAACTATAGTACCAGAACAGAATGACTAGCTTTATAACTATAGTACCAGAACAGAATGACTAGCATTATAACTACAGTACCAGACCAGAACAGAATGACTAGCTTTATAACTACAGTACATGACCAGAATGACTAGCTTTATAACTATAGTACCTGATCAGAACAGAATGACTAGCTTTATAGCTACAGTACCAGAACAGAATGACTAGCTTCATAACTACAGTACCAGAACAGAACAGAATGACTAGATTTATAACTACAGTACCAGAACAGAACAGAATGACTAGCTTTATAACAATAGTACCAGACCAGAACAGAATGACTAGCTTTTTAACTACAGTACCAGAACAGAATGACTAGCTTTATAACTACAGTACCAGACCAGAACAGAATGACTAGCTTAATAACGACAGTACCAGAACAGAATGACTAGCTTTATAACTACAGTACCAGAACAGAACAGAATGACTAGCTTTATAACTACAGTACCAGAACAGAATGACTAGCATTATAACTATAGTACCAGAACATAATGACTAGCTTTATAACTACAGTACCAGAACAGAATGACTAGCTTTATAACTATAGTACCAGACCAGAACAGAATGACTAGCTTTATAACTACAGTACCAGAACAGAATGACTAGCTTTAAAACTACAGTACCAGAACAGAACAGAATGACTAGCTTTATAACTACAGTACCAGAACAGAATGACTAGCTTTATAACTACAGTACCAGAACAGTATGACTAGCTTTATAACTACAGTACCAGAACAGAATGACTAGCTTTATAACTACAGTACCAGAACAGAATGAATAGCTTTATAACTACAGTACCAGAACAGAATGACTAGCTTTATAACTACAGTACCAGAACAGAACAGTATGACTAGCTTTATAAGTACAGTACCAGAACAGAACAGAATGACTAGCTTTATAACTACAGTACCAGACCAGAACAGAATGACTAGCTTTATAACTACAGTACCAGAACAGAATGACTAGCTTTATAACTACAGTACCAGAACAGAATGACTAGCTTTATAACTACAGTACCAGAACAGAATGACTAGCTTTATAACTACAGTACCAGAACAGAATGACTAGCTTTATAACTACAGTACCAGAACAGAACAGAATGACTAGCTTTATAACTACAGTACCAGAACAGAATGACTAGCTTTATAACTATAGTACCAGAACAGAACAGAATGATTAGCTTTATAACTATAGTACCAGAACAGAATGACTAGCTTTATAACTACAGTACCAGACCAGAACAGAATGACTAGCTTTATAACTACAGTACCAGACCAGAACTGAATGACTAGCTTTATAACTACAGTACCAGACCAGAACAGAATGACTAGCTTTATAACTACAGTTCCAGAACAGAATGACTAGCTTTATAACTACAGTACCAGAACAGAATGACTAGCTTTATAACTACAGTACCAGAACAGAACAGTATGACTAGCTTTATAACTACAGTACCAGACCAGAACAGAATGACTAGCTTTATAACTACAGTACCAGAACAGAATGACTAGCTTTATAACTACAGTACCAGAACAGAACAGAATGACTAGCTTTATAACTACAGTACCAGAACTGAATGACTAGCTTTAAAACTACAGTACCAGAACAGAACAGAATGACTAGCTTTATAACTATAGTACCATAACAGAATGACTAGCTTTATAACTACAGAACCAGAACAGAACAGAATGACTAGCTTCATAACTATAGTACCAGAACAGAATGACTAGCTTTATAACTATAGTACCAGAACAGAATGACTAGCTTTATAACTACAGTACCAGACCAGAACAGAATGACTAGCTTTATAACTACAGTACCAGACCAGAATGACTAGCTTTATAACTATAGTACCTGATCAGAACAGAATGACTAGCTTTATAGCTACAGTACCAGAACAGAATGACTAGCTTCATAACTACAGTACCAGAACAGAACAGAATGACTAGATTTATGACTACAGTACCAGAACAGAACAGAATGACTAGCTTTATAACTACAGTACCAGACCAGAACAGAATGACTAGCTTTTTAACTACAGTACCAGAACAGAATGACTAGCTTTATAACTACAGTACCAGACCAGAACAGAATGACTAGCTTAATAACGACAGTACCAGAACAGAATGACTAGCTTTATAACTACAGTACCAGAACAGAACAGAATGACTAGCTTTATAACTACAGTACCAGAACAGAATGACTAGCATTATAACTATAGTACCAGAACATAATGACTAGCTTTATAACTACAGTACCAGAACAGAATGACTAGCTTTATAACTACAGTACCAGAACAGTATGACTAGCTTTATAACTACAGTACCAGAACAGAATGACTAGCTTTATAACTATAGTACCAGACCAGAACAGAATGACTAGCTTTATAACTACAGTACCAGAACAGAATGACTAGCTTTAAAACTACAGTACCAGAACAGAATGACTAGCTTTATAACTACAGTACCAGAACAGAATGACTAGCTTTATAACTATAGTACCAGACCAGAACAGAATGACTAGCTTTATAACTACAGTACCAGAACAGAATGACTAGCTTTAAAACTACAGTACCAGAACAGAACAGAATGACTAGCTTTATAACTACAGTACCAGAACAGAATGACTAGCTTTATAACTACAGTACCAGAACAGAATGACTAGCTTTATAACTACAGTACCAGAACAGTATGACTAGCTTTATAACTACAGTACCAGAACAGAATGACTAGCTTTATAACTACAGTACCAGAACAGAATGACTAGCTTTATAACTACAGTACCAGAACAGAATGACTAGCTTTATAACTACAGTACCAGAACAGAACAGTATGACTAGCTTTATAACTACAGTACCAGAACAGAACAGAATGACTAGCTTTATAACTACAGTACCAGACCAGAACAGAATGACTAGCTTTATAACTACAGTACCAGAACAGAATGACTAGCTTTATAACTACAGTACCAGAACAGAACAGAATGACTAGCTTTATAACTACAGTACCAGAACAGAATGACTAGCTTTATAACTACAGTACCAGAACAGAACAGAATGACTAGCTTGATAACTACAGTACCAGAACAGAACAGTATGACTAGCTTCATAACTATAGTACCAGACCAGAACAAAATGACTAGCTTTATAACTACAGTACCAGAACAGAATGACTAGCTTTATAACTACAGTACCAGAACAGTATGACTAGCTTTATAACTACAGTACCAGAACAGAATGACTAGCTTTATAACTACAGTACCAGAACAGTATGACTAGCTTTATAACTACAGTACCAGAACAGAATGACTAGCTTTATAACTATAGTACCAGACCAGAACAGAATGACTAGCTTTATAACTACAGTACCAGAACAGAATGACTAGCTTTAAAACTACAGTACCAGAACAGAACAGAATGACTAGCTTTATAACTACAGTACCAGAACAGAATGACTAGCTTTATAACTACAGTACCAGGACAGAATGACTAGCTTTATAACTACAGTACCAGAACAGAATGACTATCTTTATAACTACAGTACCAGAACAGTATGACTAGCTTTATAACTACAGTACCAGAACAGAACAGTATGACTAGCTTTATAACTACAGTACCAGAACAGAACAGAATGACTAGCTTTATAACTACAGTACCAGACCAGAACAGAATGACTAGCTTTATAACTACAGTACCAGAACAGAATGACTAGCTTTATAACTACAGTACCAGAACAGAACAGAATGACTAGCTTTATAACTACAGTACCAGAACAGAATGACTAGCTTTATAACTACAGTACCAGACCAGAACAGAATGACTAGCTTTATAACTACAGTACCAGACCAGAACAGAATGACTAGCTTTATAACTATAGTACCATAACAGAATGACTAGCTTTATAACTATTGTACCAGAACAGAATGACTAACTTTATAACTACAGTACCAGAACAGAATGACTAGCTTTATAACTACAGTACCAGAACAGAATGACTAGCTTTATAACTACAGTACCAGAACAGAACAGAATGACTAGCTTTATAACTACAGTACCAGAACAGAATGACTAGCTTTAGAACTACAGTACCAGAACAGAATGGCTAGCTTTATAACTACAGTACCAGAACAGTATGACTAGCTTTATAACTACAGTACCAGAACAGAACAGAATGACTAGCTTTATAACTACAGTACCAGAACAGAACGACTAGCTTTATAACTATAGTACCAGAACAGAACAGAATGACCAGCTTTATAACTACAGTACCAGAACAGAATGACTAGCTTTAAAACTACAGTACCAGAACAGAACAGAATGACTAGCTTTATAACTACAGTACCAGAACAGAATGACTAGCTTTATAACTACAGTACCAGGACAGAATGACTAGCTTTATAACTACAGTACCAGAACAGAATGACTAGCTTTATAACTACAGTACCAGAACAGAATGACTAGCTTTATAACTACAGTACCAGAACAGAACAGTATGACTAGCTTTATAACTACAGTACCAGAACAGAACAGAATGACTAGCTTTATAACTACAGTACCAGACCAGAACAGAATGACTAGCTTTATAACTACAGTACCAGAACAGAATGACTAGCTTTATAACTACAGTACCAGAACAGAACAGAATGACTAGCTTTATAACTACAGTACCAGAACAGAATGACTAGCTTTATAACTACAGTACCAGACCAGAACAGAATGACTAGCTTTATAACTACAGTACCAGACCAGAACAGAATGACTAGCTTTATAACTATAGTACCAGAACAGAATGACTAGCTTTATAACTATTGTACCAGAACAGAATGACTAGCTTTATAACTACAGTACCAGAACAGAATGACTAGCTTTATAACTACAGTACCAGAACAGAATGACTAGCTTTATAACTACAGTACCAGAACAGAACAGAATGACTAGCTTTATAACTACAGTACCAGAACAGAATGACTAGCTTTAGAACTACAGTACCAGAACAGAATGGCTAGCTTTATAACTACAGTACCAGAACAGTATGACTAGCTTTATAACTACAGTACCAGAACAGAACAGAATGACTAGCTTTATAACTACAGTCCCAGAACAGAACGACTAGCTTTATAACTATAGTACCAGAACAGAATGACCAGCTTTATAACTATAGTACCAGAACAGAATGACTAGCTTTATAACTACAGTACCAGAACAGTATGACTAGCTTTATAACTACAGTACCAGAACAGAATGACTAGCTTTATAACTACAGTACCAGACCAGAACAGAATGACTAGCTTTATAACTACAGTACCAGACCAGAACAGAATGACTAGCTTTATAACTACAGTACCAGAACAGAATGACTAGCTTTATAACTACAGTACCAGAACAGAACAGAATGACTAGCTTTATAACTACAGTACCAGAACAGAATGACTAGCTTTATAACTACAGTACCAGACCAGAACAGAATGACTAGCTTTATAACTACAGTACCAGACCAGAACAGAATGACTAGCTTTATAACTATAGTACCAGAACAGAATGACTAGCTTTATAACTATTGTACCAGAACAGAATGACTAGCTTTATAACTACAGTACCAGAACAGAATGACTAGCTTTATAACTACAGTACCAGAACAGAATGGCTAGCTTTATAACTACAGTACCAGAACAGAATGACTAGCTTTATAACTACAGTACCAGAACAGAACAGAATGACTAGCTTTATAAGTACAGTACCAGAACAGAACAGAATGACTAGCTTTATAACTACAGTACCAGACCAGAACAGAATGACTAGCTTTATAACTACAGTACCAGAACAGAATGACTAGCTTTATAACTACAGTACCAGAACAGAATGACTAGCTTTATAACTACAGTACCAGAACAGTATGACTAGCTTTATAACTACAGTACCAGAACAGAACAGAATGACTAGCTGTATAACTACAGTACCAGAACAGAACGACTAGCTTTATAACTATAGTACCAGAACAGAACAGAATGACCAGCTTTATAACTATAGTACCAGAACAGAATGACTAGCTTTATAACTACAGTACCAGAACAGTATGACTAGCTTTATAACTACAGTACCAGAACAGAATGACTAGCTTTATAACTACAGTACCAGACCAGAACAGAATGACTAGCTTTATAACTACAGTACCAGAACAGAACAGAATGACTAGCTTTATAACTACAGTACCAGAACAGAATGACTAGCTTTATAACTATAGTACCAGACCAGAACAGAATGACTAGCTTTATAACTACAGTACCAGACCAGAACAGAATGACTAGCTTTATAACTACAGTACCAGAACAGAACAGAATGACTAGCTTTATAACTACAGTAACAGAACAGTATGAATAGCTTTATAACTACAGTACCAGAACAGAATTACTAGCTTTATAACTACAGTACCAGACCAGAACAGAATGACTAGCTTTATAACTACAGTACCAGACCAGAACAGAATGACTAGCTTTATAGCTACAGTTCCAGAACAGAATGACTAGCTTTATAACTACAGTACCAGAACAGAATGACTAGCTTTATAACTACAGTACCAGAACAGAACAGTATGACTAGCTTTATAACTACAGTACCAGACCAGAACAGAATGACTAGCTTTATAACTACAGTACCAGAACAGAATGACTAGCTTTATAACTACAGTACCAGAACAGAACAGAATGACTAGCTTTATAACTACAGTACCAGAACAGAATGACTAGCTTTAAAACTACAGTACCAGAACAGAACAGAATGACTAGCTTTATAACTATAGTACCAGAACAGAATGACTAGCTTTATAACTACAGAACCAGAACAGAACAGTATGACTAGCTTCATAACTATAGTACCAGAACAGAATGACTAGCTTTATAACTATAGTACCAGAACAGAATGACTAGCATTATAACTACAGTACCAGACCAGAACAGAATGACTAGCTTTATAACTACAGTACCAGACCAGAATGACTATAGTACCTGATCAGAACAGAATGACTAGCTTTATAGCTACAGTACCAGAACAGAATGACTAGCTTCATAACTACAGTACCAGAACAGAACAGAATGACTAGATTTATAACTACAGTACCAGAACAGAACAGAATGACTAGCTTTATAACTATAGTACCAGACCAGAACAGAATGACTAGCTTTTTAACTACAGTACCAGAATAGAATGACTAGCTTTATAACTACAGTACCAGACCAGAACAGAATGACTAGCTTAATAACGACAGTACCAGAACAGAATGACTAGCTTTATAACTACAGTACCAGAACAGAACAGAATGACTAGCTTTATAACTACAGTACCAGAACAGAATGACTAGCATTATAACTATAGTACCAGAACATAATGACTAGCTTTATAACTACAGTACCAGAACAGAATGACTAGCTTTATAACTATAGTACCAGACCAGAACAGAATGACTAGCTTTATAACTACAGTACCAGAACAGAATGACTAGCTTTAAAACTACAGTACCAGAACAGAACAGAATGACTAGCTTTATAACTACAGTACCAGAACAGAATGACTAGCTTTATAACTACAGTACCAGAACAGTATGACTAGCTTTATAACTACAGTACCAGAACAGAATGACTAGCTTTATAACTACAGTACCAGAACAGAATGACTAGCTTTATAACTACAGTACCAGAACAGAATGACTAGCTTTATAACTACAGTACCAGAACAGAACAGTATGACTAGCTTTATAAGTACAGTACCAGAACAGAACAGAATGACTAGCTTTATAACTACAGTACCAGACCAGAACAGAATGACTAGCTTTATAACTACAGTACCAGAACAGAATGACTAGCTTTATAACTACAGTACCAGAACAGAATGACTAGCTTTATAACTACAGTACCAGAACAGAATGACTAGCTTTATAACTACAGTACCAGAACAGAACAGAATGACTAGCTTTATAACTACAGTACCAGAACAGAATGACTAGCTTTATAACTATAGTACCAGAACAGAACAGAATGATTAGCTTTATAACTATAGTACCAGAACAGAATGACTAGCTTTATAACTACAGTACCAGACCAGAACAGAATGACTAGCTTTATAACTACAGTACCAGACCAGAACAGAATGACTAGCTTTATAACTACAGTACCAGACCAGAACAGAATGACTAGCTTTATAACTACAGTTCCAGAACAGAATGACTAGCTTTATAACTACAGTACCAGAACAGAATGACTAGCTTTATAACTACAGTACCAGAACAGAACAGTATGACTAGCTTTATAACTACAGTACCAGACCAGAACAGAATGACTAGCTTTATAACTACAGTACCAGAACAGAATGACTAGCTTTATAACTACAGTACCAGAACAGAACAGAATGACTAGCTTTATAACTACAGTACCAGAACTGAATGACTAGCTTTAAAACTACAGTACCAGAACAGAACAGAATGACTAGCTTTATAACTATAGTACCATAACAGAATGACTAGCTTTATAACTACAGAACCAGAACAGAACAGAATGACTAGCTTCATAACTATAGTACCAGAACAGAATGACTAGCTTTATAACTATAGTACCAGAACAGAATGACTAGCTTTATAACTACAGTACCAGACCAGAACAGAATGACTAGCTTTATAACTACAGTACCAGACCAGAATGACTAGCTTTATAACTATAGTACCTGATCAGAACAGAATGACTAGCTTTATAGCTACAGTACCAGAACAGAATGACTAGCTTCATAACTACAGTACCAGAACAGAACAGAATGACTAGATTTATAACTACAGTACCAGAACAGAACAGAATGACTAGCTTTATAACTACAGTACCAGACCAGAACAGAATGACTAGCTTTTTAACTACAGTACCAGAACAGAATGACTAGCTTTATAACTACAGTACCAGACCAGAACAGAATGACTAGCTTAATAACGACAGTACCAGAACAGAATGACTAGCTTTATAACTACAGTACCAGAACAGAACAGAATGACTAGCTTTATAACTACAGTACCAGAACAGAATGACTAGCATTATAACTATAGTACCAGAACATAATGACTAGCTTTATAACTACAGTACCAGAACAGAATGACTAGCTTTATAACTACAGTACCAGAACAGTATGACTAGCTTTATAACTACAGTACCAGAACAGAATGACTAGCTTTATAACTATAGTACCAGACCAGAACAGAATGACTAGCTTTATAACTACAGTACCAGAACAGAATGACTAGCTTTATAACTATAGTACCAGACCATAACAGAATGACTAGCTTTATAACTACAGTACCAGAACAGAATGACTAGCATTATAACTATAGTACCAGAACATAATGACTAGCTTTATAACTACAGTACCAGAACAGAATGACTAGCTTTATAACTACAGTACCAGAACAGTATGACTAGCTAAATAACGACAGTACCAGAACAGAATGACTAGCTTTATAACTACAGTACCAGAACAGAACAGAATGACTAGCTTTATAACTACAGTACCAGAACAGAATGACTAGCATTATAACTATAGTACCAGAACATAATGACTAGCTTTATAACTACAGTACCAGAACAGAATGACTAGCTTTATAACTACAGTACCAGAACAGTATGACTAGCTTTATAACTACAGTACCAGAACAGAATGACTAGCTTTATAACTATAGTACCAGACCAGAACAGAATGACTAGCTTTATAACTACAGTACCAGAACAGAATGACTAGCTTTAAAACTACAGTACCAGAACAGAACAGAATGACTAGCTTTATAACTACAGTACCAGAACAGAATGACTAGCTTTATAACTACAGTACCAGAACAGAATGACTAGCTTTATAACTACAGTACCAGAACAGAATGACTAGCTTTATAACTACAGTACCAGAACAGAACAGTATGACTAGCTTTATAACTACAGTACCAGAACAGAACAGAATGACTAGCTTTATAACTACAGTACCAGACCAGAACAGAATGACTAGCTTTATAACTACAGTACCAGAACAGAATGACTAGCTTTATAACTACAGTACCAGAACAGAACAGAATGACTAGCTTTATAACTACAGTACCAGAACAGAATGACTAGCTTTATAACTACAGTACCAGAACAGAACAGAATGACTAGCTTTATAACTACAGTACCAGAACAGAACAGTATGACTAGCTTCATAACTATAGTACCAGACCAGAACAAAATGACTAGCTTTATAACTACAGTACCAGAACAGAATGACTAGCTTTATAACTACAGTACCAGAACAGTATGACTAGCTTTATAACTACAGTAGCAGAACAGAATGACTAGCTTTATAACTATAGTACCAGACCAGAACAGAATGACTAGCTTTATAACTACAGTACCAGAACAGAATGACTAGCTTTAAAACTACAGTACCAGAACAGAACAGAATGACTAGCTTTATAACTACAGTACCAGAACAGAATGACTAGCTTTATAACTACAGTACCAGGACAGAATGACTAGCTTTATAACTATAGTACCAGAACAGAATGACTAGCTTTATAACTACAGTACCAGAACAGAATGACTAGCTTTATAACTACAGTACCAGAACAGAACAGTATGACTAGCTTTATAACTACAGTACCAGAACAGAACAGAATGACTAGCTTTATAACTACAGTACCAGACCAGAACAGAATGACTAGCTTTATAACTACAGTACCAGAACAGAATGACTAGCTTTATAACTACAGTACCAGAACAGAACAGAATGACTAGCTTTATAACTACAGTACCAGAACAGAATGACTAGCTTTATAACTACAGTACCAGACCAGAACAGAATGACTAGCTTTATAACTACAGTACCAGACCAGAACAGAATGACTAGCTTTATAACTATAGTACCAGAACAGAATGACTAGCTTTATAACTATTGTACCAGAACAGAATGACTAGCTTTATAACTACAGTACCAGAACAGAATGACTAGCTTTATAACTACAGTACCAGAACAGAATGACTAGCTTTATAACTACAGTACCAGAACAGAACAGAATGACTAGCTTTATAACTACAGTACCAGAACAGAATGACTAGCTTTAGAACTACAGTACCAGAACTGAATGACTAGCTTTAAAACTACAGTACCAGAACAGAACAGAATGACTAGCTTTATAACTATAGTACCATAACAGAATGACTAGCTTTATAACTACAGAACCAGAACAGAACAGAATGACTAGCTTCATAACTATAGTACCAGAACAGAATGACTAGCTTTATAACTATAGTACCAGAACAGAATGACTAGCTTTATAACTACAGTACCAGACCAGAACAGAATGACTAGCTTTATAACTACAGTACCAGACCAGAATGACTAGCTTTATAACTATAGTACCTGATCAGAACAGAATGACTAGCTTTATAGCTACAGTACCAGAACAGAATGACTAGCTTCATAACTACAGTACCAGAACAGAACAGAATGACTAGATTTATAACTACAGTACCAGAACAGAACAGAATGACTAGCTTTATAACTACAGTACCAGACCAGAACAGAATGACTAGCTTTTTAACTACAGTACCAGAACAGAATGACTAGCTTTATAACTACAGTACCAGACCAGAACAGAATGACTAGCTTAATAACGACAGTACCAGAACAGAATGACTAGCTTTATAACTACAGTACCAGAACAGAACAGAATGACTAGCTTTATAACTACAGTACCAGAACAGAATGACTAGCATTATAACTATAGTACCAGAACATAATGACTAGCTTTATAACTACAGTACCAGAACAGAATGACTAGCTTTATAACTACAGTACCAGAACAGTATGACTAGCTTTATAACTACAGTACCAGAACAGAATGACTAGCTTTATAACTATAGTACCAGACCAGAACAGAATGACTAGCTTTATAACTACAGTACCAGAACAGAATGACTAGCTTTATAACTATAGTACCAGACCAGAACAGAATGACTAGCTTTATAACTACAGTACCAGAACAGAATGACTAGCTTTAAAACTACAGTACCAGAACAGAACAGAATGACTAGCTTTATAACTACAGTACCAGACCAGAACAGAATGACTAGCTTTTTAACTACAGTACCAGAACAGAATGACTAGCTTTATAACTACAGTACCAGACCAGAACAGAATGACTAGCTAAATAACGACAGTACCAGAACAGAATGACTAGCTTTATAACTACAGTACCAGAACAGAACAGAATGACTAGCTTTATAACTACAGTACCAGAACAGAATGACTAGCATTATAACTATAGTACCAGAACATAATGACTAGCTTTATAACTACAGTACCAGAACAGAATGACTAGCTTTATAACTACAGTACCAGAACAGTATGACTAGCTTTATAACTACAGTACCAGAACAGAATGACTAGCTTTATAACTATAGTACCAGACCAGAACAGAATGACTAGCTTTATAACTACAGTACCAGAACAGAATGACTAGCTTTAAAACTACAGTACCAGAACAGAACAGAATGACTAGCTTTATAACTACAGTACCAGAACAGAATGACTAGCTTTATAACTACAGTACCAGAACAGAATGACTAGCTTTATAACTACAGTACCAGAACAGAATGACTAGCTTTATAACTACAGTACCAGAACAGAACAGTATGACTAGCTTTATAACTACAGTACCAGAACAGAACAGAATGACTAGCTTTATAACTACAGTACCAGACCAGAACAGAATGACTAGCTTTATAACTACAGTACCAGAACAGAATGACTAGCTTTATAACTACAGTACCAGAACAGAACAGAATGACTAGCTTTATAACTACAGTACCAGAACAGAATGACTAGCTTTATAACTACAGTACCAGAACAGAACAGAATGACTAGCTTTATAACTACAGTACCAGAACAGAACAGTATGACTAGCTTCATAACTATAGTACCAGACCAGAACAAAATGACTAGCTTTATAACTACAGTACCAGAACAGAATGACTAGCTTTATAACTACAGTACCAGAACAGTATGACTAGCTTTATAACTACAGTAGCAGAACAGAATGACTAGCTTTATAACTATAGTACCAGACCAGAACAGAATGACTAGCTTTATAACTACAGTACCAGAACAGAATGACTAGCTTTAAAACTACAGTACCAGAACAGAACAGAATGACTAGCTTTATAACTACAGTACCAGAACAGAATGACTAGCTTTATAACTACAGTACCAGGACAGAATGACTAGCTTTATAACTATAGTACCAGAACAGAATGACTAGCTTTATAACTACAGTACCAGAACAGAATGACTAGCTTTATAACTACAGTACCAGAACAGAACAGTATGACTAGCTTTATAACTACAGTACCAGAACAGAACAGAATGACTAGCTTTATAACTACAGTACCAGACCAGAACAGAATGACTAGCTTTATAACTACAGTACCAGAACAGAATGACTAGCTTTATAACTACAGTACCAGAACAGAACAGAATGACTAGCTTTATAACTACAGTACCAGAACAGAATGACTAGCTTTATAACTACAGTACCAGACCAGAACAGAATGACTAGCTTTATAACTACAGTACCAGACCAGAACAGAATGACTAGCTTTATAACTATAGTACCAGAACAGAATGACTAGCTTTATAACTATTGTACCAGAACAGAATGACTAGCTTTATAACTACAGTACCAGAACAGAATGACTAGCTTTATAACTACAGTACCAGAACAGAATGACTAGCTTTATAACTACAGTACCAGAACAGAACAGAATGACTAGCTTTATAACTACAGTACCAGAACAGAATGACTAGCTTTAGAACTACAGTACCAGAACAGAATGGCTAGCTTTATAACTACAGTACCAGAACAGTATGACTAGCTTTATAACTACAGTACCAGAACAGAACAGAATGACTAGCTTTATATACACAGTACCAGAACAGAATGACTAGCTTTATATACACAGTACCAGAACAGAATGACTAGCTTTATAACTACAGTACCAGACCAGAACAGAATGACTAGCTTTATAACTACAGTACCAGACCAGAACAGAATGACTAGCTTTATAATTATAGTACCAGAACAGAATGACTAGCTTTATAACTATTGTACCAGAACAGAATGACTAGCTTTATAACTACAGTACCAGAACAGAATGACTAGCTTTATAACTACAGTACCAGAACAGAATGGCTAGCTTTATAACTACAGTACCAGAACAGAATGACTAGCTTTATAACTACAGTACCAGAACAGAACAGAATGACTAGCTTTATAAGTACAGTACCAGAACAGAACAGAATGACTAGCTTTATAACTACAGTACCAGACCAGAACAGAATGACTAGCTTTATAACTACAGTACCAGAACAGAATGACTAGCTTTATAACTACAGTACCAGAACAGAATGACTAGCTTTATAACTACAGTACCAGAACAGTATGACTAGCTTTATAACTACAGTACCAGAACAGAACAGAATGACTAGCTTTATAACTACAGTACCAGAACAGAACGACTAGCTTTATAACTATAGTACCAGAACAGAACAGAATGACCAGCTTTATAACTATAGTACCAGAACAGAATGACTAGCTTTATAACTACAGTACCAGAACAGTATGACTAGCTTTATAACTACAGTACCAGAACAGAATGACTAGCTTTATAACTACAGTACCAGACCAGAACAGAATGACTAGCTTTATAACTACAGTACCAGAACAGAACAGAATGACTAGCTTTATAACTACAGTACCAGAACAGAATGACTAGCTTTATAACTATAGTACCAGACCAGAACAGAATGACTAGCTTTATAACTACAGTACCAGACCAGAACAGAATGACTAGCTTTATAACTACAGTACCAGAACAGAACAGAATTACTAGCTTTATAACTACAGTACCAGAACAGTATGACTAGCTTTATAACTACAGTACCAGAACAGAATGACTAGTTTTATAACTACAGTACCAGAACAGAATGACTAGCTTTATAACTACAGTACCAGAACAGAATGACTAGTTTTATAACTACAGTACCAGAACAGAATGACTAGCTTTATAACTATAGTACCAGACCAGAACAGAATGACTAGCTTTATAACTACAGTACCAGAACAGAACAGAATGACTAGCTTTATAACTATAGTACCAGAACAGAATGACTAGCTTTATAACTACAGTACCAGAACAGAATGAATAGTTTTATAACTACAGTACCAGAACAGAATGACTAGCTTTATAACTACAGTACCAGAACAGAATGACTAGTTTTATAACTACAGTACCAGAACATAATGACTAGCTTTATAACTATAGTCCCAGAACAGAACAGAATGACTAGCTTTATAACTATAGTACCAGAACAGAATGTCTAGCTTTATAACTATAGTACCAGACCAGAACAGAATGACTAGCTTTATAACTATAGTACCAGAACAGAATGACTAGCTTTATAACTATTGTACCAGAACAGAATGACTAGCTTTATAACTACAGTACCAGACCAGAACAGAATGACTAGCTTTATAACTATAGTACCAGAACAGAATGACTAGCTTTATAACTATTGTACCAGAACAGAATGACTAGCTTTATAACTACAGTACCAGAACAGAATGACTAGCTTTATAACTACAGTACCAGAACAGAATGACTAGCTTTATAACTACAGTACCAGAACAGAACAGAATGACTAGCTTTATAACTACAGTACCAGAACAGAATGACTAGCTTTAGAACTACAGTACCAGAACAGAATGGCTAGCTTTATAACTACAGTACCAGAACAGAATGACTAGCTTTATAACTACAGTACCAGAACAGAACAGAATGACTAGCTTTATAAGTACAGTACCAGAACAGAACAGAATGACTAGCTTTATAACTACAGTACCAGACCAGAACAGAATGACTAGCTTTATAACTACAGTACCAGAACAGAATGACTAGCTTTATAACTACAGTACCAGAACAGAATGACTAGCTTTATAACTACAGTACCAGAACAGTATGACTAGCTTTATAACTACAGTACCAGAACAGAACAGAATGACTAGCTTTATAACTACAGTACCAGAACAGAACGACTAGCTTTATAACTATAGTACCAGAACAGAACAGAATGACCAGCTTTATAACTATAGTACCAGAACAGAATGACTAGCTTTATAACTACAGTACCAGAACAGTATGACTAGCTTTATAACTACAGTACCAGAACAGAATGACTAGCTTTATAACTACAGTACCAGACCAGAACAGAATGACTAGCTTTATAACTACAGTACCAGAACAGAACAGAATGACTAGCTTTATAACTACAGTACCAGAACAGAATGACTAGCTTTATAACTATAGTACCAGACCAGAACAGAATGACTAGCTTTATAACTACAGTACCAGACCAGAACAGAATGACTAGCTTTATAACTACAGTACCAGAACAGAACAGAATGACTAGCTTTATAACTACAGTACCAGAACAGAATGACTAGTTTTATAACTACAGTACCAGAACAGAATGACTAGCTTTATAACTACAGTACCAGAACAGAATGACTAGTTTTATAACTACAGTACCAGAACAGAATGACTAGCTTTATAACTATAGTACCAGACCAGAACAGAATGACTAGCTTTATAACTACAGTACCAGAACAGAACAGAATGACTAGCTTTATAACTATAGTACCAGAACAGAATGACTAGCTTTATAACTACAGTACCAGAACAGAATGACTAGTTTTATAACTACAGTACCAGAACAGAATGACTAGCTTTATAACTACAGTACCAGAACAGAATGACTAGTTTTATAACTACAGTACCAGAACATAATGACTAGCTTTATAACTATAGTCCCAGAACAGAACAGAATGACTAGCTTTATAACTATAGTACCAGAACAGAATGTCTAGCTTTATAACTATAGTACCAGAACAGAATGACTAGCTTTATAACTACAGTACCAGAACACTATGACTAGCTTTATAACTACAGTACCAGAACCGAATTACTAGCTTTATAACTATAGTACCAGAACAGAACAGTATGACTAGCTTGATAACTATAGTACCAGAACAGAATGACTAGCTTTATAACTACAGTACCAGACCAGAACAGAATGACTAGCTTTATAACTACAGTACCAGACCAGAACAGAATGACTAGCTTTATAACTACAGTACCAGAACAGAACAGAATGACTAGCTTTATAACTACAGTACCAGAACAGAATGACTAGCTTTATAACTACAGTACCAGAACAGAACAGAATGACTAGCTTTATAACTATAGTACCAGAACAGAACAGAATGACTAGCTTTATAACTACAGTACCAGAACAGAATGACTAGCTTTATAACTACAGTACCAGACCAGAACAGAATGACTAGCTTTATAACTACAGTACCAGAACAGAACAGAATGACTAGCTTCATAACTACAGTACCAGAACAGAATGACTAGCTTTATAACTATAGTAATAGAACAGAATGACTAGCTTTATAACTACAGTACCAGACCAGAACAGAATGACTAGCTTTATAACTACAGTACCAGAACAGAACAGAATGACTAGCTTTATAACTACAGTACCAGAACAGAATTACTAGCTTTATAACTATAGTACCAGAACAGAACAGTATGACTAGCTTGATAACTATAGTACCAGAACAGAATGACTAGCTTTATAACTACAGTACCAGACCAGAACAGAATGACTAGCTTTATAACTACAGTACCAGACCAGAACAGAATGACTAGCTTTATAACTACAGTACCAGAACAGAACAGAATGACTAGCTTTATAACTACAGTACCAGAACAGAATGACTAGCTTTATAACTACAGTACCAGAACAGAACAGAATGACTAGCTTTATAACTATAGTACCAGAACAGAACAGAATGACTAGCTTTATAACTACAGTACCAGAACAGAATGACTACCTTTATAACTACAGTACCAGACCAGAACAGAATGACTAGCTTTATAACTACAGCACCAGAACAGAACAGAATGACTAGCTTCATAACTACAGTACCAGAACAGAATGACTAGCTTTATAACTATAGTAATAGAACAGAATGACTAGCTTTATAACTACAGTACCAGACCAGAACAGAATGACTAGCTTTATAACTACAGTACCAGAACAGAACAGAATGACTAGCTTTATAACTACAGTATCAGAACAGAACAGAATGACTAGCTTTATAACTATAGTACCAGAACAGAACAGAATGACTAGCTTTATAACTACAGTACCAGAACAGAATGACTAGCTTTATAACTACAGTACCAGAACAGAACAGAATGACTAGCTTTATAACTACAGTACCAGAACAGAACAGAATGACTAGCTTTATAACTACAGTACCAGAACAGAACAGAATGACTAGCTTTATAACTACAGTACCAGAACAGAACAGAATGACTAGCTTTATAACTACAGTACCAGAACAGAACAGAATGACTAGCTTTATAACTACAGTACCAGAACAGAACAGAATGACTAGCTTTATAACTATAGTACCAGAACAGAACAGAATGACTAGCTTTATAACTACAGTACCAGAACAGAATGACTAGCTTTATAACTATAGTACCAGAACAGAATGACTAGCTTTATAACTACAGTACCAGAACAGAACAGAATGACTAGCTTTATAACTATAGTACCAGAACAGAATGACTAGCTTTATAAATATAGTACCAGAACAGAATGACTAGCCTCTCTTGTCAGGCTTATAGCATTACTATGAAGAGACAGGGTTGGAAGTGAGACTACAGTATGACATTATACAAAGGGTGGGTCTAATCCTGGATGCTGATTGGTTAAAACCGCATTCCAGCAGGTGTCTATTCCACTGTCTCATCAACCCAGCCAGGCAATGTATAAACTTGATCTCCACTATAAAAAGCATCTAGACATTATCTCCCATTTCTTTTAGACTAACATTTAGTTTTCAACACCAGAGATTTGTATAAACCTTGCCGTCTGTCTCTCCGACATTTGCAACATTTATTCAATATTGAAATTCGATCTCCAGCTGTCCTATAGTAATGAACGTGTCGGGAGTCGGGATGAGACAGACAGGCAGACAGCTTTTCTCAGCCAGTCGAAATCATGAATCAGCTGGCAACATTTTTATGGATATATACAAAGAAATATCAATAGAAAACAGGTAAAACTAAACGAAATGCAGCTAGTTTGCAGTCTTTCCAGCTTCAGTTTGAAGTGATTGTGTTAGCTGTGTTGTTGGCTAGCTCCTCTGAACAACAGTGTCCTGACGAGAGAGCACATTTTCTATGCCAGGCGAAATCGCACATCATTAGCTCATTGTTATTGATGTGTCCAAATAAATGTCACTAGAAAACAGCTTAAACAAACGCAAATGCAGCTACTTTGCTGTTATTCTGGCTGTACTGTTTGACGTGACTGTAAGTTAGCCGTAGTTGGCAAGCTAGCAAGCAAGGGATAAGAATGTTACCAGCCAGTATGGCAATGGAACATTTAGAACGAATGACTGGGTCGCGTACATAGATACAGAACAAAAATATTTAACGACTGGGTCGCGTCTCTGGCAACCGAACCGATTGAACAAATGACCAGACGGCTTGGGTAGCAACCTTAGATTTGTGTCGGGACTATATCTCGTGGAAGGATGAAATAGTATGAATAAATTCATCAAAATAAAGTTTTTTTATTAAACTATGTCAATCATTATTTGAATATGTTGGTAACAGGTTGTATAAAAGTGATAATGCCCTCGAACCCGTGTTTGGAGGATATATGGCACAGTTTGCCGGCCCTACCCGTGCCAATATATCCTCCAAACCGTGCCAATATATCCTCCAAACCGTGCCAATATATCCTCCAAACCGTGCCAATATATCCTCCAAACCGTGACAATATATCCTCCAAACCGTGCCAATATATCCTCCAAACCGTGCCAATATATCCTCCAAACCGTGCCAATATATCCTCCAAACCGTGACAATATATCCTCCAAACCGTGCCAATATATCCTCCAAACCGTGCCAATATATCCTCCAAACCGTGCCAATATATCCTCCAAACCGTGCCAATATATCCTTCAAATTATCACTTAAATAAACACCCTACTACACTAGCTTTGACTACCAATACAGTATTACTGGTACAGACTTTAGCCCACCTGTCCTTTCCGGAAACAGACAGAGGCCCTCATCACCAGGGTGGTGACATACAGAGGGGAGATTTATATGAATCATTACACCATCAGTACACCACCCTCCACATAGTCACCATCAAAACCGGAAAAAAACATTGTTATTTTCTGCTAAAAGTTAGGGTTAAAAGTTAAGGTTAAATGTATTAGTATTACTTTGAGTTTTGTTTCCCTAGTCACTATATTCCCTGTAGGTATGTGTTCATGCGTAATACATACTTTTCTGCATTGATCAAACTGTTTCTCTTTATCATTCTCATCAAAACTACTTTTAGTTTGAGGTCATTCATATTAGTTTGTGATACTCATAGATACTCAGAGTTCACAACAAACTCCTGCATAAATTACTCCTCATGCAACTCCTGTGTTGAGCCAACTGTTTTTGTGAAAAGCCTTTTGTTTGGTAGGCCTACCAGGCAGTCCCATAGGAATGTCAGTGTGTAGAGTAGTTCTGCCTAAAGCAGGTGGCGGCATGCACGTCTGTCTACACTGTGTGTCCCAAATGGCAGCCTATTCACTGTATGTATGTATGTATGTATGTATGTATGTATGTATGTATGTATGTATGTATGTGTGTGTGTGTGTGTGTGTGTGTGTGTGTGTGTGTGTATGTATGTATCTATGTATGTATCTATGTATGTATGTATGTGTGTATGTATGTATGTATGTATATACAGTATGTGTGAATGTATATACCTGTGTATGTATGTGTCTCTTTTGGAGGGGTTGGGTTAAAGGCGGAAGTCAAGTTTCGGTATAATTGACCAATAAAGTAATCTTATAGTACACTACTTTTGATCAGAGCCATATGGGGCCCGGGTCAAAAATGCACTATAAATGGAATAGGGTGCCATTTGGGATGCAACCTCTCTAGCTGTCAGCCTGCCCAGCTGTGTTTAGAGCTATGTCCCATTGAATGGAAAAGACTGGATAGGCAATCAAGGCCTCTAACTTAAACTGTAATGACTATTACAGACAGGGGAAAGTTATGGATAGGCTTAATGATAATGGATTGTATTTATATAACACTTTACATTATGAGGGGCAATGTAACCCCCATCATCCACTATAGCAGGGGTTGTCAAACTCATTCCAAAGAGGGCCTAGTGTCTGCTGGTTTTTGTTTTTTCCTTTCAATTAAGACCTAGACAACCAGCTGAGGGGAGTTCCTTACTAATCAGGGACCTTAATTCATCAATCAAGTACAAGGGAAGAGTGAAAACCTGCAGCCCTTCGTGGAATGAGTTTTACACATATGCACTATAAGCTACCAGTGTGAAGCACTCATCCATTAGAGCTTTAATAGTTATTCCAGAGGAAATACTACTGGAGTATATAGTGTGCAGTACTTATGGTCGATAGACAATCCTAATGTGATAATACTGTAGCTCAGTGGACATCAACAGAGGCTGAGGGACAACAGTGGTGTTAGCTCAGTGGACATCAGCAGAGACTGAGGGACAACAGTGGTGTTAGCTCAGTGGACATCAGCAGAGACTGAGGGACAACAGTGGTGTTAGCTCAGTGGACATCAGCAGAGGCTGAGGGACAACAGTGGTGTTAGATCAGTGGACATCAACAGAGGCTGAGGGACAACAGTGGTGTTAGCTCAGTGGACATCAGCAGAGACTGAGGGACAACAGTGGTGTTAGCTCAGTGGACATCAGCAGAGACTGAGGGACAACAGTGGTGTTAGCTCAGTGGACATCAGCAGAGACTGAGGGACAACAGTGGTGTTAGCTCAGTGGACATCAGCAGAGACTGAGGGACAACAGTGGTGTTAGCTCAGTGGACATCAGCAGAGGCTGAGGGACAACAGTGGTGTTAGCTCAGTGGACATCAGCAGAGGCTGAGGGACAACAGTGGTGTTAGCTCAGTGGACATCAGCAGAGACTGAGGGACAACAGTGGTGTTAGCTCAGTGGACATCAGCAGAGACTGAGGGACAACAGTGGTGTTAGCTCAGTGGACATCAGCAGAGACTGAGGGACAACAGTGGTGTTAGCTCAGTGGACATCAGCAGAGACTGAGGGACAACAGTGGTGTTAGCTCAGTGGACATCAGCAGAGACTGAGGGACAACAGTGGTGTTGAGCACCTGAGGGCAACCCTGTAGGGTTAGAGGTCAGTGAGGAGGCAGTCTGGGATGGGGGCTGCACAGTGCCTGGTTGGATGGATGGATTGGGATTCCCCTTTACATGGGATTTGGCTATAAACATATAGCAGTCAGTGTTTTTCCATCATAGCACACTAGCTATATACAAGGCAGGTTGTCCACAATGCAGGAATTACATCATGGTTACTGGTGAACTAGTTAGACCACCATTTTTACTTTCTTCCCACACCACATTGTTGCTTCACCACTCATAAAGCATAACACAATAATGTAGGCCAATCTATGCATGATGCATGTAGTCTACCTGTAAGAAGTTAACATTTGTCATGCAAACCATTCAGACATTATATCCCCAACAGGTTGTGACTTTAACCTTTTTTGATGACATGTTCATGCATTCACTACAAAAGTTATTCATTATAAAAGGTATTATGTTAGGCATGTCTTTCTTATATTATCACATGTAATTGTTATCAACACATTCTTGAGCACTCATGTGGCACAACACTTCTGACAAAGCCCACTGAGATGAGATAAAACTCACAAAGGCTGGCTATGGTCAGGAAACGATTTGTGATGGGGAGATATGTATCATAACATGGTTAGTGACAGTTTGGTCATGCCACGACAATTACAGCTGCCAAGCCCGTCTCAGCGGCTACACTGTAACTACAAAGCTACAATGTAACTACAATGTAGCCTAACTACAATGTAACACTACCGACTAAATAAATGACAGCAATGACTGCAACACAGCAAAAGGAAATGCAGACTGACCCCACTAAATAATAGTAGCCTACTCTTTTATTTATCCAAAATACTTCGCCTACCTTCCAACTGTTTGGTTGGCGAGCTGTTTCATGCGATTAAACTGTTTCTTCATGTTTGCGTCCTTGTTCCACCGTAACCAACAAGTTTCAAGAAGTTGCAAGGCCCACCCTAGGATCCTTTTAGAAAGCAAGTCCAAAAGTTGATCTACGTCGCTGCCATTGTATTGCTGAAAATGTTACGTTGACTCTGCTGCTCGCTACTGCATAGGTGTTGTTGGAGCGTTCTAATAAGAATCGATTGTCATTCCCCGCAATGTTTTTTCGTCTGACAAAGTGAATAGGCAATTACAGGACACAACCCCGTTCAGTTTTCGCTCTTTCTATTTTCACTTTGTGGGCTACTCCTATATTCCAAATACTGTGTCGAACAGTGGTGTGTAAAAGGAGGAAGTGCAATTCACTTCCCTACTGTAGGCTAGCCTACATGGCCTACTAGTGAGTGGCATGTGATACCTTGGTAAGCGTACATGGCCTACTAGCAGGGGCGGCCTGTTCAATAGGGCGATATGGGCGACGCACTGCCAAACGGGAAAAGGAAGGGATTTTTTTTCTAATCAATTATATCAAGGCAACAGTAGTTATCAGTGTTGTAATCTATACGTCTGATCTGCCACAGTGCCACACTGCCACTAAATGTCGAATCAGGCTAAAGTCGTGCTTCAAATGGCTCCCCCCCTTTTGGGGCGATTTCAGTCAGGTTGAAAATCGCCCAGAAGTCTGTCATAGACTCCCATGTAAAATCTATTTTTTTCAAATTTCAGAGCCTTCAATACAATCTCAATGGGTGTCTGTGGGCTTGCACTTACGCGCTTTCGTCATACGTTACGTAACCATGAACGTAACTGAGAAAAGAGTGGATTGTTTGAAAGAAGTTCCTTTTTGTCGGCGAACAAACGAAGATAAATTGGCAACGAAACAATTAGGACCTCCCAGACCAAATTTAATAATTCAACAGGTTTCTACTAAAGGCGGAAAGTCCTACACCCGAGGATTTTCCAAAAATTGGTACGAACGAAAAAAGACATTGCCACTCACTCAACTGGATGACGAGGGATACAGGCTAGCTGTCCGCCGCCACAACGATGAGGTTAGTGTTGATAATCACAAGTTTACTGGAGAACCAACTGAGACCAAGTAGAGACTTTGGACAGGGTGGATATGGTGTAATAAAGGCAGTTTATTCAGAGGTAAATATATCTGGAATCGCGTTCACGGACCCGTTCGTCAAACTCTTAGGGAGCTATAAATTAAGCCCCATTACTTACCATATCAGATAAGATAAATTGCTGCAGCTACATATATTTTACATCCTGGCCCTACATAGTTCACTATTTGCATCACTTACCAAAATATTACATGTGGTCATATATGCTTGGAAAGTGGAGATGCCATAGAACGTCAAAAAAGTAAACATTGCTGGAGACACATTGCCGTTTTGGAGAAGACATCGCGTTTGCTAGCGAAGAGATTTGTTGTGGCAAATGAACTTGGGCTGGGAATTGCCAGGAACCTCACGATAAGATATATGCATCAGCATTGCGAGTCTCATGATTCTATACGTATTGCGATTCGATACTGTGATTTTATTGCGCACCATATGTCTGTTGCAGAGGGATCAGAAAGCCATGAGAACGAGTTTTGATCAGTCATGGAAATAAAAGTGCTGAAAACAAATTGGCTCCCAATGTGAAAAGATTGAGAACAAGCTATGAAGGAACAATAATGGTGTTTTGGTGCAGGTACAGCCAACTAGCGCTAAAATATTGCGATATTGTCAATACAGTATATCGTAAAGTATCACTATGTAACTCGATTTCTTTCACCCCAATCCCTCAAATTAACGGTAAATAACTGAATTGTTTGCCCCACATTTAGCTAAGATGATTAGCTAGCCAGCTAAAATGTTTTATTTAGTTAGCAGTCGCATCTACAATAGTTTACTGTCAATAACATGTCTCCAAAAATGACGTGGTGTCTCCAATTGTGTTGACATTTTACAATTGCAATGCGCATCCATGAGTATCCACTTTCTGTAGCTCAGCTGGTAGAGCATGGTGCTTGTAACGCCAAGGTAGTGGGTTCGATCCCCGGGACCACCCATACACAAAAATGTATGCACGCATGACTGTAAGTCGCTTTGGATAAAAGCGTCTGCTAAATGGCATATTATTATTATTATTATTATTATTATCTGAAGAGAGCCCCGAAACATTGTGTGCAGACATTTTATGCAATAAATGAAGTAGGTTCAATCTAGTAGTTCTGATCTTCTGATTGGTCCTGATGAGTTGGGCGAGGTCACCTCCAGGCTACTGTCACTGTTGCATTGGCTCTGAGTCGGGTTCTCTGTCTTCAAATGTTCAGCCTAAGAGAGGGGATTTTTGTGTGTGTGTGTGTGTGTGTGTGTTTAACAGTGATGATGTGTGTGTGTGTGTGTGTGTTTAACAGTGATGATGTGTGTGTGTGTGTGTTTGTGTGTGTGTGTGTCCTCAGAGCAAGAACTCGTGAGTTGGAAGAACTGAGAGGCCTATGGCGTGGGTGTTGTCCTTGGCCACCTGCTGACAAGGCTGACAAGATAGGACCCTTTTGTCCATTGTTATTGGATAGGAACAGAACTTATAACCAGCTCCTGACCTAAATAGATCTTAGCACAACATTTTACTCAACATATCATATTCCATATTCACTATAACAAATATATTTACTACGACATTAGCAAGAACCGCCACATCCTCAGCCGGCTAATCCAGTGTGTGAAGTTTTGCGGAGTGTTTGAGTTAGCTTTGCGAGGCAAAGATGAAACTGAGGGCTCCACCAACCCTGGTAAGCCAACACTTTTGAGATCAGTCAATAAATGCTTCTGGTATTGACTTATATGCTGCCCCTGTCTTCATGTTGTTGCTGGACATATCTTTTTTTAAATGTGTGTAGGTCACCTAAATCATCAGAAAAATTGCCCCTCCTGAGAATTTTTTCAGGAGCCGCCACTGCCTACTAGTGAGTGGCATGTGATACCTTGGTAAAACAACCCTGTCGAAGTGACACACTTGAAAAAACTGACAAAAGAGTGTGTAAAGCAGATTGCTTGAGATGCATTAATGGCTTTCTACCTGTCACACAACTGTTTACTATAGGTTTAAAGGGGCTTATCCACCTATTTGATTCAACAGCAGCACATAATAGGCTTACAATACAGTAGCTAGCGGTCAGGTGAAACTATTTCTCTGTACATTTTTGCTTTTTGAAAATGGTATTGCCATTATGGCAACCCAGGGATGTTCTCAACATGATGAAAACAGTGTTGTTTCTAATGAGTGACTAGGCAGTCAGGCTTACAAAATCATACTCTCAATTTATTAAATAAAGAGCACTATGGCCATGCAATATGTTATTACAATGTTATTATAATGATTTTACAATGTTATGTTACAACACATTTATTATTACAGTGCAGTGATATGAATTCCACATGGTGACTGAACTTTAATTACTGTTAATAGTAGGTATGTACAAGTCTAACAAATTCCTTGATGTGAACTTCATGAGGTGTTTCATATGGCCATGAAATTTCCACCGGTCATTGATCAGTTGTATGGATTGAGGTAGGTAGAGTGAGCTGATACTAGACCTATGCTTGGGGCTAATACCTGGAGCCTTCAATGTCTGCTGTCATTTCCAGTGTTCTGCTGCCACCTTGTGGCCATTTGCATGACATGCATAACATGCCTTCTCACAGAATGAGTGTGGAATGTGCATATGTCTTCATTGACTTTGACAAGAAACATAGCATGCCCATGCATACGTTTGTATTTTAAAAGCACTGCAATATACAGAAAATGATATGAGTCATGTATTTCCACATTGTGGGGGACTTAGCCCCTTAAGACACTGTCACTAGCTGGCTACCACCAGGTACTCAACCCTGCACCTTAGAGATTGCTGCACTATACTCATAGAGTCATTGAACACTGGTCCCTTTAATAATGTTTATATACTGTTTTGCCCCTTTATTTATATACTGTATTCTAGTCAAGGCTCATCCTATATAACTACTGCTGTACACACCTTTTTTATTCATATACTGTCCATACTGTCTATTCACACCATATATTTTTTTTCCGGACTCTGACATTGCTCGCTCTGATATTTCTGATGTCTTGTTTTTCCCCTTCTTTTTCCTTTTTGCATTATATTTGTATTGTTATTTATTGTTATTTAATTTTATTTTATTATACATCTATTTTTTAAATTGTTAGTTATTACTGCACTGCTGGAGCTAGGAACAGAAGCTTTTCGCTGCACCCACGATAACATCTTCAAATCTGTGTATGGGACCAATAAACTTTGATTTGATTTAATGTTATTTATTATAACTGACCCTATGTTGTCCTCCCCCCACTCCTCTCTTCATGATGTGGTGTGGGTGTGTGGCGTATCTCATCCACAATCTTATCTAGTAAAAAGATTTACATATTGAAACCGCTAGCGAGGATAATCCACTGACAGTCCATCATCTCTTTGATTTGCACTCCTTTTCCAGATTGTTTGAACAAAATCAGGTGTGTAATTGTCTGGTTTAGTCTGACACATGATTGCTATTTTTGCCTCAGCTCTATAATTAGATGGTCATTGATGTGGTAGGCCTAGGCCTACTTGGCTGACGAAACCAATTAAAAAACATAAATAGTAGTTTCGGTTGATTCATAAAAAACAATGAACAGTTCAGTAAATTAAGAGGGTGGTTCGCACACAAGACAAACTCAGGAATATGATGTGGTACTTGTCTCTAATAAAGAGGGTATAGCCTACTAAAATGTCTAGTCTAGGACTATAAAACAGAGCTCCACCTTTTGGTGGTGTTGAATGACAGCTAGTGGCACAGTTGACTTCTGGGTCTTGTAAACAACCTGTGGGTCTACTTCAGATTGAAGAAAAATACCTAGAAGTGTCCAGAGAAATATAAAACATCACTCTTCTTTACTGTTTGGATATGAGTTTTCATTCAATCAATTAAGTGATAACTCCATAATAACAGAGCTAGACTATTAATTTCCATTGGAGCCCAAAGTGCCAGTTAACTATTAACGTTCCCCTATCAGACAGGCTCCTGGTATTTCTGAGCAGGGGTCATGTCGAAGCGGTAGGGCTCTTCAGCCTTATAGTAGCTAATAAGTACTGTTACTACACAAGAGGCAAACTCCACAGGTGCTGGTCAGGTAAAGGTATATCCGTCAACTTACTTGTTAAATTAAAGATAAATTGTCAGATAAATCAATGAATACTGGTAATTTAAGTATGAATCAGGAACTTCAACTCTGGTTCAAAAAGTGAAGAGTTTGTAGTTATTTCAGGTATTTATTTATTTGTAATAGAATTTAATGTCTTCCTTCAATATGATAGTTTATTTAAAAGGGATAGTTCTGCCATTTTACATATTATGATATTTGTTTACATACTTTGAAAGCAGTCTAGTGACAAAAAAATGCTGAATGCTATGGTTAAAACGCATTACGCAACATTCTAAAAAGTATGTTTTATTCTCATGGACTTCTATTCCTTTGCTACTACTGGTATGTAATTGGCAATTGGTGCTAGTTGCAGGCATTGTCTTACGTCAGATGGTGTCACTCCCACACGATGATCGGCACTCAACCGATCAGTGCAGGCAGAATCGACGCACTATCTGACGTAAGACACTGAGTTGCAGGTGGAAATGTTAGATATTGGCTCAATGTTAAATGGTCTAATCGTTCGACATTGATATTAACCTCATTATTTGTTGGTCTTTTGATACTTGTTTGTATTTCTGTCTTGGTGGGGGAGTTGTAGTGTATTGAGTGTGATGACGAAATATGTAATCTTAGGCACAAACATTTCACTACCTAGGAGGGTGAATTTCAAGTTATAGAATGAAAGTTTCTACATATAGTTCCTTTAAAACATGCTAAACAGGGGAGATGGGAAATGGATCCCAAAATGCTAAGGTTGGTAATTATTTGGACTAGCTCCTTGTCCATATACTGCTTTCAAGGAAAGGAAAGAAATATCTAAATATGTCAAATTGCTGAACTATCCCTTTAAGTTTGACTGCTATGTTAGAATATCTTGAATGAATTCATTTATTTTTTGAGTAGTTGAAATTGTTTTTTGAAGACGTACCCACAGTTTCATAGAAATATGTTTGAAAAAATTGACTTTTAAATGATTTCCTTTTTATCAAAGCTGTTTCCATTCTTACAGTCTAATTGAATGTCACGCCCTGACTCTGGGGACTCTTATTTGTTGAGTCAGGGTGTGTATTTTCTATGTGGTGATTGTCTATGTTGCATATTCTATTATGTGTATTTCTATGTTGGCCGGTGTGGTTCCCAATCAGAGGCAGCTGTAGCTCGTTGTCTCTGATTGGGGACCATACTTAGGCAGCCTATTGGCACTAGTGGGTTGTGGGATCTTGTTCCGTGTAAGGTATGTTGTGTTGTGCTGCCTTGGACTTCACGTTTCATTTGTTTGTTGTTTTGTCGGTTGTTTATTCATTTAAATAAACAGGTACGTATATCACGCTGCGCCTTGGTCCGTCCCGTCTGTAAACGAACGTGACAGAAGATCCCACCAAACAAGGACCAAGCAGCGTGTCCAGGAGCAGACAGCCTGGACATGGGAGGAGATCCTGGAAGGGAAGGGTTCCTGGACATGGGAGGAGATTCAGGCCGGGATGGATCGCCGTCCTTGGGAGGAGACAGTGGAGGCGCGGTATAGAGAGGAGCAGCGGCAACACAGAAGGCGCCGGCCGAGGAAGAAGCCCGAGAGACAGCCCCAAGAACATTTTTTGGGGGGGGCTAAAAGGGTGGTTGGCGGAGTCTAGGGTTAGAGCAGAGCCAACTCCCCGTACTCACGCGAGAAGGCGTATGACTGGGCAAGCTCCATGTTATGCGGAGCTACGTACTGTGTCGCCAGTGCGCCGGCACAGCCCTGTACGTCCTGTGCTGGCACCACGCACGTGCCGTGCGAAGATGGGCATCCAGCCAGGACGGGGTGTGCCGGCTCAATGCTCCTGGTCTCCAGAACGCCTCCTCGGTCCCGCATATCCTGCGCCGGTTCTATGTACTGTATCGCCAGTACGCGTGCACAGCCCAGTGCGTCCTGTGCCAGCGCCCCGCACGTGTAGTGCGAAAGTGGGTAGCCAGCCAGGACGGGTTGTGCCAGCTCTCCGCTCCAGACCTCCAGTCCGCCTTCGCAGTCCGGTCCGGCCCGTTTCTGCTCCTCGCACCAAGCCAGTGGTGCGCGTCGCCAGCCTGGCCCGGCCTGTTCCTGCCCCTCGCACCAAGCCAGTGGTGCGCGTCGCCAGCCCGGTCCGGCCTGTTCCTGTCCCTCGCACCAAGCCAGTGGTGCGCGTCGCCAGCCCGGCCCGGCCTGTTCCTGCCCCTCGCACCAAGCCAGTGGTGCGCGTCGCCAGCCTGGTCCGGCCTGTTCCTGTCCCTCGCACCAAGCCAGTGGTGCGCATCGCCAGCCCGGTCCGGCCTGTTCCTGTCCCTCGCACCAAGCCAGTGGTGCGCGTCGCCAGCCCGGCCCGGCCTGTTCCTGCCCCTCGCGCCAAGCCAGTGGTGCGCGTCGCCAGCCCGGCCCGGCCTGTTCCTGTCCCTCGCACCAAGCCAGTGGTGCACGTCGCCAGCCCGGCCCGGCCTGTTCCTGCCCCTCGCACCAAGCCAGTGGTGCGCGTCACCAGCCCAGCCCGGCCTGTTCCTGCTCCTCGCACCAAGCCAGTGGTGCGTGTGTCCAGTCCGGCACGGCCCGTGCCTGTTCCACCGGTGCCTGGTTCGGCACCGGTCAGCTGCTCTACTCCGGAGCCAGAGCAGTCCGCTCCACCGGTGCCCTAGTTCAGCTCCGGTCAGCTGCTCCACTCCGGAGCCAGAGCAATCTGCTTCACCGGGGTCCAGTCCAGCTCCGGTCAGTGGCTCCACTCCGGAGCCAGAGCAGTCCGCTCCACCGGTGCCTGATCCAGCTCCGGTCAGCTGCTCCACTCCGGAGCCAGAGCAGTCCGCTCCACCGGGGTCCAGTCCAGATCCGGTCAGCGGCTCCACTCCGGAGCCAGAGCAGTCCGCTCCACCGGTGCTCAGTCCAGCTCCGGTCAGCGGCTCCAGTCCGGAGCCTGAGTAGTCCGCTCCACCGGTGCCTAGTCCAGCTCCGGTCAGCGGCTCCAGTCCAGACCCAGACGTCAGCCCCTCTCCAGGTTCGGGGTCTCCCACACCAGGGTCCAGACAGGGCTTGGAGTATAGTGGGAGGAAGGAGAGGGGAAGCAACGCGCCGAGGTCTAGACCAGACCAGGGGCGCAACAGGGAGGCGAAGAGTGAGAGGTCGTCACGCCCTGAGCCGGATCCGCCTCCGAGGCGGAATGCCCACCCGGCCCCTACCCTGTTATGTGTATGTTGTGCGGTCGGAGTCCGCACCTTTGGGGGGGGGTACTGTCACGCCCTGACTCTGGGGACTCTTATTTGTTGAGTCAGGGTGTGTATTTTCTATGTGGTGATTGTCTATGTTGTATATTCTATTATGTGTATTTCTATGTTGGCCGGTGGTTCCCAATCAGAGGCAGCTGTAGCTCGTTGTCTCTGATTGGGGACCATACTTAGGCAGCCTATTGGCACTAGTGGGTTGTGGGATCTTGTTCCGTGTAAGGTATGTTGTGTTGTGCTGCCTTGGACTTCACGTTTCATTTGTTTGTTGTTTTGTCGGTTGTTTATTCATTTAAATAAACATGTACGTATATCACGCTGCGCCTTGGTCCGTCCCGTCTGTAAACGAACGTGACATTGAAGGACAAAATGTACTTCAGGAATGAAAAGACTCCTCAGACTCAAGTCATATTCTTGAAAACGTTCATCCTATCACTTGAAATTCACCTTCCTAGGTAGTGAAATATTTGTGCCTAAGATTACATATTTCGTCATTACATTCAATACAATACAACTCCCCCACCAAGACGGAAAGACAAACAAGTATCGGAAAGATCAACAAGTTATGAGGTTAATATCAATGTCAAATGATTAGACCATTTAACATTGAGCCAACACTATATCTATTGTTTTGGTCCTTGCTGTTTCCCAGAAAATTGTGTTTCTCACCTGACTTTTATTTAGGGCATAATATTATAATGTATGGTATGTGGTGGTGTACTGTAGAGGTTTATATTTTCTGACCTTGTATTCAAAAGTAGGATGAACATTAGTTGATGGCATATGAATAGGGCCAGGAGTTTTTCCTAACCTGGTGACATGACCAGGAAAACCTCCAGATTCTATTTATACATAACGTGGTCAGGAAAATTCATAGCTTCATATGAAACCTATAACCTAAAAGGATATGTATAAGATTGTCATCGTAATATGTTATTCTGATTATTATGTAGATATATTTAAAATGTCCCACATAGCCTACATACTGTACATATATTGTATTTTAGGCAGAAGCATGGTTTCTGTCCCTGTATTCTAACTGCATACCGTATATTGAAATGTAAGCTATTAATTTCACAACTATTATTCATAATACTATTCATAATAACAGTCATGGGGAAATCTTTTTTGATTGATTTCTTGCATTTCTTTCTCGATACAAAGTGCTGACAAGTATGTTTGAAGTTAAACCAAAAGTCATGATGCGGTATTATATTAAACGGTAATCATGTAAGCGAACCATATCTGAACATTTATTTTATTTTGTCCCATCGTTTGATGATCTGTGAGCATTTCACTGACTAGCTATCTGGACCATTCCAAGAAAATAACTCCACTTGTCTGCAAGAGATCAAAACAACCCCTCCTTGTCTTCACCCCATCTCCGCCCCTCACCTCCACCCCCCTCTGCTATTTTCACCCTCCTCCTTCACTTCACCCCACCTCCGCCCCTCACCTCCACCCCGCTCTGCTATCTTCACCCTACTCCTCTTTCACTTCACCCCACCTCTGCCCCTCACCTCCACCCCCCTCTGCTATCTTTACCCTCCTCCTCCTTCACTTCACTTCACCCCACCTCCGCCCCTCACCTCCACCCCTTTCTGCTATCTTCACCCTCTTCCTCTTTCACTTCACCCCACTTCCGCCCCTCACCTCAACCTCCCTCTGCTATATTTACCCTCCTCCTTCACTTCACTTCACTTCACTTCACCCCACCTCCGCCCCTCACCTCCACCCCTTTCTGCTATCTTCACCCTCCTCCTCTTTCACTTCACCCCACCTCCGCCCCTCACCTCCACCCCCTCTGCTATCTTTACCCTGCTCCTCCTTCACTTCACCCCACCTCCGCCCCTTACCTCCACCCCCCTCTGCTATCTTTACCCTGTTCCTCCTTCACTTCACTTCACCCCACCTCCGCCCCTCACCTCCACCCCCTCTGCTATCTTTACCCTGCTCCTCCTTCACTTCACCCCACCTCCGCCCCTCACCTCCACCCCACTCTGCTATCTTTACCCTCCTCCTCTTTCACTTCACCCCACCTCCGCCCCTCACCTCCACCCCCTCTGCTATCTTTACCCTCCTCCTCCTTCACTTCACTTCACCCCACCTCCGCCCCTCACCTCCACCCCTTTCTGCTATCTTCACCCTCCTCCTCTTTCACATCACCCGACCGCCGCCTCTCACCTCCACCTCCCTCCTTGTCTTCGGCCCTCCACCTCCTCCTTCCCTCCTCCACCTCCCTCCTCCTCATCCACCTCACCCCTCCTCCTCCCTTCTTATTCCTTATCAGCACTCTTACGTAAGCCCTAGACTTAAGAGCGCTAACAACCCACTGGCTGTTTCCAGTCTCACTCATTCTAACCCAACACCATGGCTCTATCAGAGTCTAAGACCGAGCTATGGGACCTGGATATCAGTGTGATCCAGCCAGAGGGGAAAGGTCCAGGTCCAGCCACAGATGGAACCAGCGGTACCAAGCCATTCAGGGGTGCGTTCGAACGTTATGTCCAGCCCTGTCTGGCAGAGCTGCTGGGTTCATCTCTGTTTATCTTTGTGGGGTGTCTGTCTGTGATCGAGAACACGGAGGGCACCGGGAGGCTGCAGCCGGCCCTGGCACATGGCCTGGCCCTGGGCATCGTCATCGCCGTGCTGGGTGAGATCAGGTACGGCTGGGGGACCCCCTGGAGGTTGGTGGTGAGAGGCTGGAAGGTGATAGCCTGGTAATAGATCTGTTTGTGTTGTATAGCCAAGCTCTCTGGCCGTGATATGGTATAGGTTTTGGGACTAGGCTGGGAAGTTGATGCTCAGGAGTTCAAACGTTAGCAGAGTAAGAGAAGAGTCTGTGCCTAAGCTTTCAACATGCAGTATGTTGGTGTGTAAGAGATAAAAAACACACAACAGAATGTTATTATCACACTTGCATCATTTTGATCAGGCAATTTACATTAGCATTTTTTCTTACTTAGGTATTATGGTTTTATTGTTGCTACATGCCTCTATATTTAAAATGGTTTGTCTTGTTTTCTAAATGATGTGCCTCATCTAAAAAAAACTATTGGGAACTATTTCAAATAAAATAACTTAATTAAAATGTATTACGGTAATTCATTTATTCAATGTCTCTCTCTGCAGTGGGGGGCACTTCAACCCAGCAGTGTCTGTGTCTGTGTTTCTGATCGGGGGTCTCAACATCATACTGCTGGTCCCCTACATACTGGCTCAGATGTGTGGAGGGATGATAGGGGCGGGACTAGCCAAGGTGGGTACCCCTCTGTAGCCTACTAAAATGTGAGTTGCACTGTTTCTACTAGTACTAACTTGGTATTTAATTGGATTTGAATTTAAATGTTTTTCTTTCTTATTATTGAAATTGAAAACATAAATGTATACATATACATTTATTTCACTTTAATATGAAATTATTTGGTAACGATGTGTACTTTCTAGTACTAACATCCAATAATTCAATATACAGTGGGGGAAAAAAGTATTTAGTCAGCCACCAATTGTGCAAGTTCTCCCACTTAAAAAGATGAGAGAGGCCTGTAATTTTCATCATAGGTACAGTGAGGGAAAAAAGTATTTGATCCCCTGCTGATTTTGTACGTTTGCCCACTGACAAAGACATGATCAGTCTACCATTTGAATGGTGGGTTTATTTGAACAGTGAGAGACAGAATAACAACAAAAAAATCCAGAAAAACGCATGTCAAAAATGTTATCAATTTATTTGCATTTTAATGAGGGAAATAAGTATTTGACCCCTCTGCAAAACATGACTTAGCACTTGGTGGCAAAACCCTTGTTGGCAATCACAGAGGTCAGACATTTCTTGAAGTTGGCCACCAGGTTTGCACACATCTCAGGAGGGATTTTGTCCCACTCCTCTTTGCAGATCTTCTCCAAGTGATTAAGGTTTCGAGGCTGACGTTTGGCAACTTGAACCTTCAGCTCCCTCCACAGATTTTCTATGGGATTAAGGTCTGGAGACTGGCTAGGCCACTCCAGGACCTTAATGTGCTTCTTCTTGAGCCACTCCTTTGTTGCCTTGGCCGTGTGTTTTGGGTCATTGTCATGCTGGAATACCCATCCACGACCCATTTTCAATGCCCTGGCTGAGGGAAGGAGGTTCTCACCCAAGATTTGACGGTACGTGGCCCCGTCCATCGTCCCTTTGATGCGGTGAAGTTGTCCTGTCCCCTTAGCAGAAAAACACCCGCAAAGCATAATGTTTCCACCTCCATGTTTGACGGTGGGGATGGTGTTCTTGGGGTCATAGGCAGCATTCCTCCTCCTCCAAACACGGCGAGTTGAGGTAATGCCAAAGAGCTCGATTTTGGTCTCATCTGACCACAACACTTTCACCCAGTTCTCCTCTGAATCATTCAGATGTTCATTGGCAAACTACAGACGGGCCTGTATTTGTGCTTTCTTGAGCAGGGAGACCTTGCGGGTGCTGCAGGATTTCAGTCCTTCACGGCATAGTGTGTTACCAATTGTTTTCTTGGTGACTATGGTCCCAGCTGCCTTGAGATCATTGACAAGATCCTCACGTGTAGTTCTGTGCTGATTCCTCACCGTTCTCATGATCATTGCAACTCCACGAGGTGAGATCTTGCATGGAGCCCCAGGCCGAGGGAGATTGACAGTTCTTTTGTGTTTCTTCCATTTGTGAATAATCGCACCAACTGTTGTCACCTTCTCACCAAGCTGCTTGGCGATGGTCTTGTAGCCCATTCCAGCCTTGTGTAGGTCTACAATCGGGTCCCTGACATCCTTGGAGAGCTCTTTGGTCTTGGCCATGGTGGAGAGTTTGGAATCTGATTGATTGATTGCTTCTGTGGACAGGTGTCTTTTATAAAGGTAACAAGCTGAGATTAGAAGCATTCCCTTTAAGAGTGTGCTCCTAATCTCAGCTCGTTACCTGTATAAAAGACACCTGGGAGCCAGAAATCTTTCTGATTGAGAGGGGGTCAAATACTTATTTCCCTCATTAAAATGCAAATCAATTTATAACATTTTTGACATGCGTTTTTCTGGATTTTTTTGTTGTTATTCTGTCTCTCACTGTTCAAATAAACCTACCATTAAAAATATAGACTGATCATTTCTTTGTCAGTGGGCAAACGTACAAAATCAGCAGGGGATCAAATACTTTTTTCCCTCACTGTACACGTCAACTATGACAGACAAATTGAGGAGAAAAAATCCAGAAAATCACATTGTAGGATTTTTTATGAATTTATTTGCAAATTATGGTGGAAAATAAGTATTTGGTCACCTAAAAACAAGCAAGATTTCTGGCTCTCACAGACCTGTAACTTCTTCTTTAAGAGGCTCCTCTGTCCTCCACTCGTTACCTGTATTAATGGCACCTGTTTGAACTTGTTATCAGTATAAAAGACACCTGTCCACAACCTCAAACAGTCACACTCCAAACTCCATTATGGCCAAGACCAAAGAGCTGTCAAAGGACACCAGAAACAAAATTGTAGACCTGCACCAGGCTGGGAAGACTGAATCTGCAATAGGTAAGCAGCTTGGTTTGAAGAAATCAACTGTGGGAGCAATTATTAGGAAATGGAAGACATACAAGACCACTGATAATCTCCCTCGATCTGGGGCTCCACGCAAGATCACACCCCGTGGGGTCAAAATGATCACAAGAACGGTGAGCAAAAATCCCAGAACCACACGGGGGGACCTAGTGAATGACCTGCAGAGAGCTGGGACCAAAGTAACAAAGCCTACCATCAGTAACACACTACGCCGCCAGGGACTCAAATCCTGCAGTGCAAGACGTGTCCCCCTGCTTAAGCCAGTACATGTCCAGGCCCGTCTGAAGTTTGCTAGAGTGCATTTGGATGATCCAGAGGAGGATTGGGAGAATGTCATATGGTCAGATGAAACCAAAATAGAACTTTTTGGTAAAAACTCAACTTGTCGTGTTTGGAGGACAAAGAATGCTGAGTTGCATCCAAAGAACACCATACCTACTGTGAAGCATGGGGGTGGAAACATCATGCTTTGGGGCTGTTTTTCTGCAAAGGGACCAGGACGACTGATCCGTGTAAAGGAAAGAATGAATGGGACCATGTATCGTGAGATTTTGAGTGAAAACCTCCTTCCATCAGCAAGGGCATTGAAGATGAAACGTGGATGGGTCTTTCAGCATGACAATGATCCCAAACACACCGCCCGGGCAACGAAGGAGTGGCTTCGTATGAAGCATTTCAAGGTCCTGGAGTGGCCTAGCCAGTCTCCAGATCTCAACCCCATAGAAAATCTTTGGAGGGAGTTGAAAGTCTGTGTTGCACAGCGACAGCCCCAAAACATCACTGCTCTAGAGGAGATCTGCATGGAGGAATGGGCCAAAATACCAGCAACAGTGTGTGAAAACCTTGTGAAGACTTACAGAAAACGTTTGACCTGTGTCATTGCCAACAAAGGGTATATAACAAAGTATTGAGAAACTTTTGTTATTGACCAAATACTTATTTTCCACCATAATTTGCAAATAAATTCATTAAAAATCCTACAATGTGATTTTCTGGAATTTTTTTTCTCATTTTGTCTGTCATAGTTGACGTGTACCTATGATGAAAATTACAGGCCTCTCTCATCTTTTTAAGTGGGAGAACTTGCACAATTGGTGACTGACTAAATACTTTTTTTCCCCACTGTATAGTATTTGGTAACTACCTGGTAGGCCTACTGTCATAAAGACTATGTAAACATTAGGAAAATATTCTCTAGATATTTCACACTTTCAGCAGTTTGATCGTCCCATAATACACAACACTTCTACATTCCACACTTGTCCTAACAGTATGATCATCCTCATCCTGTCAACACTTCAGATATGGATCATGACAATAATCGCTTTCTACACCTACACTGCTCTTCTCCTGGCTGCTATCAGGACAGTAAAATGATAAAGCAATTGAAGTCCATGAGGGTTGAGTGACCAGGCAGTCACCCACTTTACTCTATTGGCAGTCATTTACATGTACAGTATCTGTAGAGCTGAACAAGGGTGAGTTGAGTCTGTGTTTAACCACCTTGTAAAGTCAAGAGCTTGTTGGTCATTACCCAGCTAGCACATTAGGTTCCTTGGAAGTTGTGGGAACATACATTTTTGGTTTCCCATTGGTTCTGGGAATGAAGCCATATGTTTCCTGACCGGTAAAATTTGGAACATTTCTTAACACTCTCGGAACAATTTGAGAACATGGCTTTAAATAGAACCATGGAGGAAACCTGTAAGAAACATTATGCAGAAGGACTGAAATTCCCCCAAAATAACATTGTTTCTTAACGTTCTCTGAACTATTTGAGAACATTCCTAATGTCAAACCAGTTGGAGAACGTTCCTATAACATTACCAACATTTTAGTTAAATGTAACCATGTTTGAACTTTAAGGAAACGTTTTGTAAAAGTAATGAAATACCAAGAAATGTCAAGTTCCTTAAATGTGCTGAGAATGTTCCAAAGTCAAGCAACCATCCTGCACCATTCCCAGAAAGTTGTGAGAAGGTTGTATGCAAAATAACCATAGGACAACCACGCTCTCACCAAGCTCTAAGAAAGATATGGTTCTCAGAACGTTATGTGCTAGCTGGGTATGCATCACCTGACCAACACATGATAGTATCTCATTGAGAGTGGAAGAAATGGACTGCAAGATGTCTAGAAAATAACACAGATATACACTTTACCTATCTATTGCTGTGTTGTGTCTCAATATATATATATATATATATATATATATATATATATAAATATATATATTTTTTATCATACTTGAAAAGACAAACTCTGAACAGAGGTAGAATATGAAAGTAGCAGTCGATAAGCAAATGTTAAATAATGTTCTTCTGTATCTGAACCTATACTTTTCTCCCTACAGATCCTATATTAATATCAGTAATATCTCCTTCTCCAGGTGATTTCCCCAGCCATGAACTATGCCAAAGTTTCAGGGGCAGCATTCAACACAGTGCAGGCAGACACCCAGATAGTACCGGCCACGGTGGCAGAGGTGATCATGACTCTGTTCCTGACGATGGTGGTGTGTATGGGGGCCGTGAATGGACGCACCCGCAGCCTGCTGGCCCCTCTCTGCATTGGGCTGACCGTGACTGCAGACATCCTGGCTGGGTGAGGACCCATGGGATAGAAGTTGTGGGGTGAGGTGGGTGGGGTGATTGTGGAGTGGAGTAGATTGATGTAAGGTGTGCGGGTAGAGGATAGGATGGGAGGAGGGCTGGAAAGGTTTGACAAATTAGCCTAGAGAAATACTGTACTGTACATTCTGAAGGACAACTTTTCAGGAACAAACATAGAGACGTTTGATGTAATGGCCTACCTTTGTACAGTATAGTTAACTTCCACTGAGATAAATCCCTGTATACTACCAATAAAACAGTACACCACAATACACCCCCAACTGTGTACCGTAAGTCACCACATACTCTATCATTCATTCATGGATCACTTTTATATCATGTCCTCTACAGGGGAGCGGTGTCTGGGGCATGTATGAACCCAGCTCGTGCCTTTGGCCCAGCCGTGGTGGCCAACTACTGGAGCTACCACTGGATCTACTGGGTGGGACCCATGTCTGGAGCCCTGCTAACCGCCAGCTTGATACGGTACTGTACAGCTCTGATCTTCTGGGGCCTGGATACCTGGCTGTTTACATCATTGTCCTGTTTGGTTTTAAACAGAAACAGACTGGATCCCAGGCTACTATTGAAACACTTTGTTGGGGAAATCAGCCTTAATCTTTGTTCTTGAAATGACCATTAATATAAAAATAATTATCCAACTGGAGCTCCATAGATTAGAAAGGAATATATTTACTATTGAATGGAAGTTGCCTACACAAGGTGCAAATGTGGGGATTAGAAGCCTTGTCTGACATAAATTCTTGCAAATCCGTAAGAGAATCCACCACCACCATACAGGGATATGTTGTCTTGTGCGATAAAGCACTGTATCCTAACATGGCTGTTAGACAGGGCTGTTTGTCCTCAACTTGATGAACATTAAGTTGAATAAAGGTTAAATAAATAAAAAATAGAAACTAACTGTCCCTCTAAAATCAATGGCTAAAGATGTGATGGAAAGTTACTCTTACATTGGGTGCTTATATACAATACTTCAGTCTAGAGTCGTTAACCTAGTTTTAACAATGTGTGGATTTGACACCTTTTTATCTTGATATTCCTTGTTAAAGTATTGTGTTGTCTAAGACATATTTTTAGGAATTATTTACATTTATGGTAAAAAAAAAAAAAAAAAAAAAAAAAAAATGTGTGGAACCAACAATGTGTCGAGTGATGTTACATTCAACAATTCTGTATTATTTTGATGGTGTTTTTTCAATTTTCAGATTACTGCTTGGGGATGAGAAAACCCGAGTTCTCTTGAGGTGATACAGATGTAGGTTTCTAGTTCAAGTCCATTCAAACATCAATTTCCAAAATCCACATAAATTCGAACAGTATTTTTGTATTGCTATTTCCATGTGTCTTAGTTTAAAATAATCGTACCAATTCAACTTTATTGTATACCGGTATATATGATGATCATCTATTGTCCATAAATGTAATGTATTTTATTCAATTCCATTTGTATAAATTAATTTCTGTACATTAAATATTGCATTGCATATTTATTTATATGAATGATGCCTTTAGACATAGTAAAAGTTACTTCTGGACAATATTCTGTGTTTTATATTGCCACCTTTTGGTGATGTGCTGAACTACAGCCTTGCATTGGTCTGACTCTCACTTGTTCTGTCATAAAACCTTCCATATGCATCATGCCTTTTCACTGATTATCTGCACACAGACATCCAGATACTAGCCACATTAGATAACATTGATTTTTACACTGTAATTGCTATTTTGACTGAAAGTCTAGCAGCATCTGTCATGATATGAGTGTCTCAGCCATAGAAATATAATTACTAGAAAGGACATAGCCCATCAGACTACCGGTCCTCCCATTATGGCCTCATTGACTTGAATGGGGACCACTCTTCTAGTAATTATATTTATATGGCAGACACTCATTTGAGACAGTAGTATGTGAACATTCAAAAATGTTGCAGTGAAGATTCAAGAAATGAAGTATAAACGTGTACAACACAGCAGAGGCATCGTCATGTCCATTTATTGATTTGTACTTTGGAAATGTAGAAGATACTGTTTCTTTCATGTGCAATTAATACAAATTAATTATTCAATTAATTCATTAATTCCATTAGTGCCCCCTCAATAATAAGTACATACATGATGCCTGTAAGCGCAGTAACAGTCTGATTTTGCCACATTCTACACATTTACAATGTCAATTTAGCACCTGTTATTTGCTGATGGGTGGGTCTACCATTTAGGACAAATAAGATATTATGCTAAAGTGTAAAAAGCCAATTTCATTGGATTGTCTTTCACTCCCTTCAGAGATAACAGCAGCAGACTTTGCACAGGTGCAGACCTTGGTCAAACTGTCTAGTTTTAATGTTTTATCTTATCTAGCGGGGACTGGACAACATCAATGACCTATGTATGATTAATACAAGCAGGTTAACCAAGATTACACTTTTTTGCTTGGCCTGGAAATCTAGAACGTTCTGTCTCGTAGTAGGCTGCTGTATTAACAAAGTAACAAAATGAGTTCTTTATTTAAATTGTTAAAAGATGTCATAATGATATTGACATATGCTCTATGCTGAAAATATTGTTTTCAAATCAGTGCCAACAAAGCATCTGTCTGCTTGATGATTACTATACTTTTATACTGTAAACTCGTTGTCTGGTTGTCTGTTGTACTGTGTTCACTAGAGTAAACTGCCTTGGATTAATCATAAAATGAATATCAGTGTCAAAGAGTCCATCATTGCTCAATGGAGCGATTCAATTTTATGCTCTCTCTCTCTCTCTCTCTCTCTCTCTGTCTCTCCACTCTCTATCTCGCCCTCTCGTTCTTTGAACTTACCAAAGTTCAAGTGATTAGCAACGCAAAAAGGTAGATATTTTGACACACACCTGCGGACATTATCGCCAGTGCTGCACTGTAACTCTAGATACAAAGACGCCTCTCTCTCATCTATTCTCTCTACAAACTCCTCCATTCTCTCTCTCTCTCTCTCTCTCTCCAAACTACTCCATTTACTCTATATCTCTCTCCTCTATTCTCTCTCTCTCTCCTCTATTTTATCTCTATCTCTCCAAACTCCTCTCCACTATGACAGAAGAGACGATGGAACTGCGTGACGTTGGGACATCCCTGATGGCATCAGACTCTAAGAAAGCACTGGTCAAGCCTCACAACAAGTTTGAGCGCCTGGTCCAGCCGTGCTGGTGGGGACCATGTTCTTTGTGTTCATCGGCTGTGTGTCGGTCATAGAGAACGTGGAGGCAGCAGGGAGGCTGCAGCCAGCTCTTGTCCATGGTCTGGCTGTGGCGGTCATGGTGGCTTGCATGGCAGAGATCAGGTGAGGAGATGGGTCTGTGTGTTTATATACAGTGTATTGACACACTGTCTCACTGTACTGTAAGCTGTTTTGGATAAAAGTGTCTGCAAAGTGTCACATATTACATTACAGTGTTGTACTTTGGTCTCCTTTTGAGATGAACGTTAATAATTTGTTTTCAATAGAGCATTTATATTTCTCATGAACAGTATTTTGTGTGCTATATATGAGTGTAATGAATGTATTTGAGTGCAATGCATGCTCGTTATTCCATCATATTGGCAGTGTTCTATATTGTTTCAATATTCGGGTCAAAATACTGAAAACATATACGGCGTGGAAAACCCATAAGTCCCATATTATTTTTGTGGTGATTATGTGTTTCTTCGTCGTGTGCAGAGTTAAAAAACAAGGTTGTAAAACCATTCTCATTCCAGCGAGTGCCATTCAACTCATAAACAGTGGGCATTATGGTGTAATGTGTTACGATTTCACAGATGCACCTGACACATATCCCAAGTTTATAAAGAAACTGTGACTCCATTCATATTGTTATTCCTAATAATTGAGTGAACATATTAACAATGTCTAATCAATATCTAAAGCCAATCTCCTTGAACTGATACAAAGGTGAAAGTCTGAAGTTGTGGGTGTGTAATGTAAAACTGTGAAATATACTCGTAAAACCCAACCCTCCTGGGCTATCTGACCTTTCTTCTGCTATTTCTCTCTGACCTCCACAGCGGCTCCCATTTTAACCCCCCGTTTACCATGGCGATCTACCTGTGTGGAGGCATGAAGCTGAATATGGTGGTGCCCTACCTCATCAGTCAGCTCATAGGGGGTGTGCTAGGTGCTTCTATGTCAAAGGTTGGGGTTAAACCTGATATCAGGGCATTTGCATGCCGTCAAGGCATTTCATTGGTTCCCCTATCCATTCCACTCCCCATCAGAGCACTTGATAGTCGACCATTAGGGTCCGGGTTGGTTAAGGAGGTTACTGTACCAGTCACCATGATTAAACAGGAGACGCATGTTGAGCAGATCACTTTTTTGATTATTGAGTCTGCTGCTTACCCTGTAGTCTTAGGTATTCCGTGGTTAGCCCTTCACAACCCCAATTTTTCATGGCCGCAGAGGGTTCTTACGGGGTGGTTGCGTGAGAGTCCGGGTAGGTGTCTAGGTGTTTCCGTTGGCGCGACCACGGTGGAAAGTCCAGACGGTACCCCCACCGTGGTCATTCCACCCGAATGCCATGATCTGGCACTCACGTTTTTCCAAGATGCAAGCGACTAAATTACCACCTCATCGGGAGGGGGATTGCGTGATAAACCTTCGGGTAGACGCTGTACCTCCCAGGAGTCATGTGTATCCCCTGTCGCAGGCTGAAACGGAGGCTATGGAAACATACGTCACCGAGTCCCTGCGCCAGGGGTATATATACGTCCCTCCACTTCACCTGCTTCCTCAAGTTTCTTCTTTGTGAAGAAGAAAGATGGCAGTTTACGCCCGTGCATTGATTATCAACCACTGAATAAGGTGACGGTACGATTTAGTTATCCTCTTCCCCTCATTCCTTCAGTGATTGAGTCAATGCATGGGGCCCATCTTTTCACCAAATTAGACCTCAGGAGTGCCTACAACCTGGTGCGTATTCGGGAAGGGGATGAGTGGAAAACAGCATTCAGCACAACCTCGGGGCATTATGAATACCTGGTGATGCCCTACGGTTTGATGAATGCTCCATCCGTTTTCCAGTCCTTTGTGAACGAGGTGTTTCGGGACATGCTTGGTCGCGGTGTGGTGGTCTACATCCTGGTGTATTCCACTACACGCGCAGAGCATGTGTCCCTGGTTCGCAAGGTACTGGTCCGACTGCTGGAGAAGTATCTTTATGCCAAGGCAGAGAAGTGTGAGTTTTTCCAGCAGTCAATCTCCTTCCTCGGATGCCGCATTACTACCACAGGTGTGGAGATGGAGGGAGATTTTCAGCCGTGCGTAATTGGCTGACTCCAACCACGGTGAAGGAGGTGCAGCGCTTCCTTGGCTTTGCCAACTACTATCGGAGGTTTATTCGGGGCTTTGGCAAGGTCGCAACTCCCATTACCTCCTTGTTGAAGGGTGGGCCGTCCCGGCTCCGCTGGTCTGCTGAGGCTGATTTGGCCTTCAGTAGATTGCGGGGTCTGTTCACCTCAGCCCCGGTACTGGCTCACCCCGATTCATCACTACCGTTCGTAGTGGAGGTGGATGCGTCCGAGGTAGGGATAGGCGCTGTCTTATCCCAACGCTCGGGCACGCCACCCAAGCTCCGCCCCTGTGCCTTCTTTTCGAAGAAGCTCAGCTCGGCGGAGCAGAACTACGGCGTTGGTGATCGGGAGCTGCTGGCTGGGGGTCTCGGTCAGCCTGACCTCTGGATTTCACTCCGAGAGTAATGGGCAGGTGGAAAGGGTGAATCAAGATGTGGGTAGGTTCCTGCGGACCTACTTTCAGGACCGGCCGGGGGAGTGGTCGGTGTTCCTGCCATGGGCAGAATACGCTCAGAACTCTCTCCGCCACTCCTCCACTAACCTAACACCCTTACAATGTGTTTTGGGTTACCAACCGGTCCTGGCACCGTGGCACCAGAGCCAGACCGAGGCTCCTGCGGTGGATGACTGGTTTCAGCGCGCGGAGGAGACTTGGGACGCTGCCCACGTTCGCCTCCAGCGCGTCGTCAGAAGGGTCTGGCTCTCGACCCGGAATCTACCCCTCCGCCTGCCCTGCCGGAAGCTGAGCCCGCGGTTTGTGGGGCCGTTTAAAGTCCTGAGGAGGATAAACGAGGTTACTTACAGGTTGTTACTCCCCCCTGATTACCGTATTAACCCCTCGTTTCATGTGTCTCTCCTGAGGCCGGTGGTAGCTGGTCCGCTCCAGGAGTCTGAGGTGCGGGAGGTTCCTCCACCTCCTCTGGACATCGAGGGGGCCCTGGCGTACTCGGCCCGTTCCATACTGGATTCGAGGCGTCGGGTGGGGGGCCTTCAGTATTTCGTGGAGTGGGAGGTGCGGTCCGGAGGAACGGTGCTGGGTCCCAAGGAGGGACATCCTCGATCCCTCCCTGTTGAGGGATTTCCACCGTCGCCATCCGACTCTCCCTGCTCCGTGTCCTCCTGGCCGTCCCCGGCACACTGCTGGAGCCGCGCGTCAAGGGGGGGGGGGTACTGTCACGACTTCCGCCGAGGCTGCCTCCCCTCCTTGTTCGGGCAGGTTTCGGCGTTCGTCGTCACCGGCTTACTAGCTACTGCCGATCCCATTCTCATCACTCCACTTGTCATGTCTTGTCAAACACATACACCTGGTGCTCATTCCCTTAATTAGTATGTGTATAAGTGTTCCCTCTGTTCCCCTTGTCTTTGTGAGTGATTGTTTCATTGTTTTTATTGCCAAGGTGGAATATTTCGTTTTGACGCTGGGTGCGTTTTATTTATGTAAACGGAATAAACTCTGGACTTCGGTGTTTTACCTCCTGCGCCTGACTCCTTCATTCACACCTCTTCACAGGAGGTATAATTTTGTCTTGCACCTTGAAATAATTTGAAATGCAGAAATTTTTTTGGGGGGGATTGAATCAAATCAAAACTGATGCAAAAAATATATATATTCACAGCAACAGTGATTAGATATGCAGACAACAGACATGACCCCAGTTTAGCTCATCAGACAATTAATTGGGTTTTTGTAGTAGTATAATGACACCACTGCCAGTAAATGAACCTGAATCCATTGTTCCTCAGCTGATGACCACAACAGAGAACTACTCCAAGGCCCAGGGGGCAGCGTTTGCCCTGCTGCAGTCACAAGATCAGCTGTGGGGGGCTCTGTTTGGGGAGATGGCCATGACCTGCCTGGTCACCATGGTGGTGCTGCTGGGGGCGGTCAACGCCAAGAGTAGCAGCCCCATGGTGTCCTTCATGGTGGGCTGCACTGTCATCATCAACATCCTGGCTGGGCGAGTTACTGAAAGGGCCAAGAGTGGAGTTTTTCCATTGTAAGGTGGAATTTTCTTTACTGTAACTAAGCACCAAGTTTTTCCTGGCTACATGACCTGGTCAGGTCTTGCTATAGGGTTACTAGGGCCTGGAGGTTTTCCTGGGCCTGGTACAAGTAATTCCTAAAAAAAACAGTTTGTTCTCTTAATAATCAACCTGGATAGATAATGTTTGGAAAAAGTTGATTTGAAGGTTTGATTATTAACTATTTATAAACCACTATTATATAATTTGTTACCTATTAAATAGAGTTTGTTATAAATGATTTACATGGACTTAACTTGCATTATCATACACTGTTTATAAATATATAAACAAATGATATACTGATTTATAAAATGTTAACTAATGATGAACAAAGAAATAATGAATGATAAACAGACGTTCAAATGAAGTTGCTATCAACGTTTACATCCACAACTGAAGATATGGAACAGCCACTGCTAAAATGTGCATTCTTGTGACATACAGATTAGATCATCATTTTAGATAGGTAGTTCAGATAACACGTTTATTACATTGCTATTATGGCCTTCTGGGCATTTCTAAGTCATGTATTTACTGTTCCCACACTACACCATGAGATTATAGCAAAACATGAAATACTTGTTATCTCAACCTTTAGTTTCATAACATCATGGGTAGAGATACAGCACATGGTTGTTTTGATGGACATGATTCTGCTGCATACCTGGAGATAATAACGCTTTCTACTATCATGGTTCTAATACTCTTTGCTGTTATTATTTCTCCAGTGGAGATGTGTCTGGAACCTGTCTGAACCCGGCCAGAGCCCTGGGTCCTGCTATAGTGGCCAACTACTGGACCTACCACTGGGTTTACTGGGTAGGACCTATAACTGGTGGACTGGTGGCTGCTGCACTGGTCAGGTGAGGATAGGCTACACAGAGATCCTACTAAATTACTTCTAAGATGTCATTCAATGAGGCTACGTCCCAGACAGAATAGTCTGGTTCAGCAGCTATACTGTAAAAATGCATATGAGACTGTGCAGGATGATGCATGGAGAAACTGAAGTATGTGCCCACCATTTCACTGTATGTGTTTTCTCATGTGCCTCAATGTGTAGTCTTATTATTACTGATGTGAAAGCGAGCATACTGAATTATGATCTATAATGTTACAATAATACATAATCTTTATAACCTCTTATGTTAGCTGTTTATTTTTCAGACTACTGCTTGGAGATAGGAAGACACGTATTCTCATGAAGTAATACCATATGTCGAGTTGATAGGTCTGAGATTACCACTGTTGTTACAGATATTATCACCATTATTGCTATATTATCACCATTATTGTTATATTATCACCATTGTTGTTGCATATTTTATCACCATTATTATCCTAATTAAAATCATTCAATTCTAAAATAATAATTTCCCAGTATATTTTGGGGAAACTATTTTCCTGTGACTGTTTGAGATTAAAAGCTTTTTATAAAAAAAGTGACAAGCTATTGTCAACCATGTATTTTTAACATACACTTAGTGTACAAAATATTAAAAGAACACCTGCTATTTCCATGACATAGACTGACCAGGTGAAAGCTATGATCCCTTATTGATGTCACTTGTTAAATCCACTTCAGTCAGTGTAGATGAAGGGGTGGAGACAGGTTAAAGAAGGATTTTTAAGCCTTGAGACAATTGAGACAAAGATTGTATGTGTGCTATTCACAGGGTGAATGGGCAAGAAAAAATATTTAAGAAAGTGATCTTAATGTTTTGTACACTGAGTGTATATCAGTCAAGTTATTCTCAGCATGGAACAGTTTGTGTCAAGGACTGACTTTTGCAAACACCCAGATACTTTGGAAATATTAGAAATGTGGTTATCACTCTCTGTCGGATACTGAGACTAAATTTCAGCATTCCATTTTAGAAGACCAACAAAATAATGGCTGAATGCAGAACATTATGTAGAAAAGAACGTGGAAAAGCAAACTGAATTTCCAACCAGGTGTGTTGTGTATGGAGGGCTTCACCACTTTGTAAAACTTTGGCCCAACTCTCCATCTCATTACCTTATGAATCAGCTGGGGTATAAAAACAACAAAAACAACAAAACAAAATCACTTTCCCCATAAGTCAATTACCAAAAAACACAGCTCAAACGCAAACAACAGACGACAAAATAATGAAGGACCTTTTCCAAACCACAGGGTGCATCTCTGGCATGTCCATGCGTTAGCTTTGTGCTCCCATGCTCCTGGTCCCATAGCCTGTAAAGGAGACCAAGTCTGGTCTGGAGGGTCTCATGCTGTTTCCACATTGTACCCCAGGCCTCCCCACAGCAGTGGCCCACATGGGAAAGCTGGCCAGGCGGTGGGATAAACCAATTACCCCCCAGATGGAAGGGACTCCTGCCGGCACACCATCCGAGGGGCTCCCGGCCTCCCGCTTCCAGGCGCTCCTGGAAAACCCCAGGACGTCGTTCCCTCAGAGCCCGGTTGGAGAATTCCCAAAGATGGGAATTGTGTGGCCTCAAAAGACCGGAGAGTAGACAACATTCAGCTCGGAAATTTGATATGGTACCCCCCCCAGGAGGACAATGGTGACTTGGTGAGGGAGGTCTGGGTTTGAAAATATACTTTTTTGGAGACTTTAGGAGGTATGAGTTGGAGGTGAGTGGGGTTCATAATTTTTTCAAACCACAATTTTGCATTTAAAGTTTTCAAATAGTATTTTTGATTTTGGTTAAAAACACAATGCCATTTAGGGTTTTGTAAACATTTTCAAGGGTGCTTTTCTAAGAAAAATGTCCTGCCTGAGTTGGCGAACAGCAAACGTAGTGGATTTGATCAGGTTGAGCGTATTGATTTAACCTTTAACCTCATCAAGGGGGAGGAAAAGAAAGAGAAAAGAGAGAGAAAGCAAAATACAGTGAAGAGAGGAAGTCTAGTGGATTATTGTGTCAGTAGTTATTATTATCAAAACCTCATGAAGAAACTACATTTGATGATAACTGGACGAAAGGATAAGAGAAGAGAGACAGAAAGAGAAGAGAGACAGAAAGAAAGAGAAGAGAGATAGAAAGAGAAGAGAGATAGATAGAGAAGACAGATAGATAGAGAAGAGAGATAGAAAGAAAGAGAAGAGAGATAGAAAGAAAGAGAAGAGAGATAGAAAGAGAAGAGAAGAGAGATAGAAAGAGAAGAGAGATAGAAAGAGAAGAGAGATAGAAAGAGAAGAGAAGAGAGATAGAAAGAGAAGAGAAGAGAGATAGAAAGAGAAGAGAGATAGAAAGAGAAGAGAGATAGAAAGAAGAAAGAGAAAGAAAGAGAAAGGGTCAGAAGATAGAGGAGACAGAGTTTACATTTTACATTTTAGTCATTTAGCAGACGCTCTTATCCAGAGCGACTTACAGTTAGTGAGTGCATACATTTTCATACTGGCCCCCCGTGGGAAACGAACCCACAACCCTGCCGTTGCAAGCACCATGCTCTACCAACTGAGCTACACGGGGCCCCGTTTATCTTTTAATGCAGTCGTCTCGGTTTTAATTTGATGCATCTTGTTATCCTTCACTTGTTTGTAACAATTGCAAAGATTTTGGCAACTTCGTATTTGTAGTCAACTTCGTTCTGAAGTTATCGGCAGTCACAATCAGACAGATAAACATCTTGATTCTATGTTTAGCAGAGATCTTCTGTAAATAAAGTGACGCAAAGGGCAAAAACGACGCACTTAGCTGTTCTACGAGTGGTGAGGCAGTCGGTAAATAATTAGCGTTTTCAAGTGCAACTTTAGTAACGATGGTTTTGGGAAACAGCTCAGAGATTTAAAGATGCTCCTACTAAGATTCTAACGATGAATTTAGCATTAAGATGCTTTTGGGAAACCGGGCCCAGGAGCATAAAGATACGATGGGAAGTCACATTTATTTGCATGGTTGATCTTGGTGGATAAAGTGACCGGTCTGCTGGCTTGAAATTGCCCCCTTGGATTCATGAGGCCCAGTGGTTCCTGGCCAACAGCGTCTGTGACAATGATAATTAAGTCTGCCGGGGCCTTGTCACCGTGGGCCCATTGTGGGGGCCTCATTCAGCCCACAGTCATTTACACTTTCATTGGCAGCTATTTAATCCCAATAAAACGTTCAACACAGCAATTTGTGCTTCCTGCTCAGCCAAGTAGAAGTGTGGAATAGGCATTGGGAGGGGCCCTTAGATTTTTGGGACCCCGAAAAGTCCCCCCCCCCCCCCCCCACCTCTGCTCACTCTGTTTCCCAGGCTGTGATCGGGGAGCAACAGCCCCAAAAGAATAGACTGATTCAGCCTCCTCATTATCTGTCCCCATCTTAGACATTTGTATTTAATTTTACGCTGAGTTATTGCATTAACATTGCTTATAATTAGGACGGTATAGGATGCAGAGGAAAAGGGCCAAAGTAGAAACTTGTTGGACAGTTGGCTCTAAACCCCCATTCCCCTATAAAACAGAGATTATGCACTGCGTTGCATATGGATGGAGCTATAACATCCATTTAAACCTATTCCATACCAGATATATCAAAAGACACAAAGGCCTTGTGCTTTTAGATGCTGGTCTTTTGGAGGGGCTCATGTCTCTGGACTTTATTGTTCATGAGCTCATTTCTGTTGTGAAACACTCTATAGACCACAGCTAGATGGACTGGATAGACCCAATATAAATCTATATTAAGAATTTGCGTTCAGACGCAGGTTGTAATACTTGTAAAATCTCATTATTGGTTAGAGCAACCATTCCACCTGTGAGCAGTGAGATTTTAACTGGATCGTTTTCAATCACTAGGGTTATTTGAGGCCATATTAATAATCTCCTTGCACATTGGCCATTAACTATTTATTAAGTATTTATTAACTCTTATCTAAAATACCACATTATCAACACTGCTGTGATTGCTGAGAGAAAGAGCCTAAACGATCTAGCTCTGCAGTCTAATAAAGGCTCCCACATTCATCACCTCAGCTTTCTCAAGTGATCTCTCTGTCTGGTCCACAGTTTGCTGAGCTAGCAAGACTGGCAATACTAATGTGATACAATATTTTATAGTGCCTTTAGTTTTGGCTTCAGCCTCTTCTGAGATGTGAGTTTAAATCCCACTGCTGCCATCGAAAGCACAGGTCTGTTGAATGTGGCTGA
>NC_140015.1:29443862-29509743 GCF_964263955.1 Coregonus lavaretus | reverse complement strand
CCCTAAGGTTCTTCTAAGAACTTTGAGGATCTTAGAAGAACCCTTGATGAACCCACTTTGAACACTTCAGACCACACCCAACGCCCTACTGTGATGGCTGGGCTTGAGACAACTGATTGATGGATGAGGATTATAGACAGCTTGCCACTCCATTGACACACACATACCAGCAGCAGCTCCATCCATCCATCCCTCCCTCCATTCCTCTTCAGTTCATCCAGACAACAAGCCAAGGGGTCAGATGGAGGAATGTCTGGCATGTTACTCTCTACTCCATTCACATCTCCTCCACCATACTAGCATTACCCACACAGATCAAAAGCATTGATGAGTCTCGACCTCCATATTTGACTTCTATTGTATAGCGGTCTAATTGAATGACCCCAGACTGGTGACCCCCAGTCACTGGTATTCTCCACTGAACCCCTCCACTCTGTCAATATTGGGAGAGAAAGACCCAGACAGACAGACATCACCAGGACAGGAGAATGACATCACCCCATTGAGACAGGCCCACACACACAAAGAGAGAGAGAGAGAGAGAGAGAGAGAGAGAGAGAGAGAGAGAGAGAGAGAGAGAGATGAGGCATCTGTAGAATCCGACAAGTATTTGGTCTCTCCATTGAGATACCCGGGGGCCAATGGCCCTCAGCCACTCTGGTTCCTGCTTCCTGGTTTTGTCCCTCCGGTGGACATGATACCACCAGATAAAACAACAGACCGGCCAGCAGGTGCTTCCTAGACTAGGCAAGATTGGGTTTGGTCTTTAATTGGATAATTGACCGATTTCTTTGTGCCCCAAACTGTCCCTCAGTCTCCCCAGCACACCCCTCCACCCACACAGTGAATGAGCTCATGTCTTGTGACATGTGCTGTGATGCTAGGAGTTTATTGTCTTCTATGATTAAGTTAGAATGTATCAGTGTTTTATTATTGATGCACTTGCTTGGAAATTGTTAAATGATGGCCAAGAAGAATATGGGTCTAAAGTAAAAACCACTTAAAAAGAACTGAAGGTATGATGATCAGCATTAAGGATACTTGTTGATCACTTTCATTCTGGACTCCAATGTTATTTTTTGACACCAATACAACTGACAAAACATACATTATTTTTTTATATCAATATATGATTAGGTCTATTTACAATTGGGATTGCAACTTTAACAATAGTGTCAAATAAATATATTATTACCATGGCATACAAATAGAGAACTCTTATTATCTCCAAATGCCAGTGGTGTAAAGTACTTAAGTAGAAATACTTTAAAGTAGCCTACTGCTTAAGTAGTTTTTTGTGGTATCTGTACTTTACTTTACTATTGATATTTTTGACAACTTTTAATTCGCTACATTCCTAAATAAAATAATGTACTTTTAACTCCATACATTTTCCCTGACACCCAAAAGTACTCGTTACATTTAGAATCTTAAGCAGGACAGTAAAATGGTCCAATTCACGCACTTATCCCTGGTCATGCCTACTGCCTCTGATCTGGCAGACTCACTAAACACAAATGCTTCGTTTGTAAATCATATCTGCGTGTTGTAGTGTGCCCCTGGCTAGCGATAAATAAAAAATATAAATACAATTGTGCCGTCTGGTTTGCTTATTGCAATTTGAAATGATTTTTACTTTTAGTTTACTTTTGATACTTAAGTATAAGTATATTTTTGCAATTACATTTACTTTTGATACTTAAGTATATTTAAAACCAAATACTTGTACATTTTTACTCAAGTAATATTTTACTGGGTGACTTTCGCTTTACTTGGGTCATTTTCTATTAAGGAATCTTTACTTTTATTCAACTATGACAATTGGGTAATTTTTCCAACACTGCCAAATACTCACACTGCGACACACTTTGGCCGAGGTTGGGCGCAGTGGTCCGAATGCCCAGCAGCTCATATCTGAAGCCTACTGCCCGTCGGCTGATATCACTCTGCGGGTTCGCCAGGAGGAAGATGGCTGGCTTCTGAGGTCCGTCCACCGGGAAACAGAACACCTGCTCTGGCCGCCCTCCGTCCGTCATTAACAGGTCCAGTTCCCCAGCCCGCTCAATGTAGACGCTGGCGCCGTGGAAGCTGCGGAACGGTTTGATACAGACCGTTGTGTGGCGCGCAGAGGACAGGTTGGGTTCCAGGACGACCCGAAGCGCCTGGCCCGGGTAGACCCACTCCACCGAACCCTCGGTGCAACGCAGCCGCACCTGCTGCACAGTCCGCGAGTTCGCCTCAGCCTCACGCGCCAAGCCACTGCAATCCAAGAACAAGGAGAAGGGTTCAAATGGGCACACTCACTCAGAAACCAATGCAGGTCAGAAAATAATGTAAGACGAGAGAGATCAGCCTATACTCACAGAGAATAGGTATATTATTTTCCCCTACTCAATCCAAGTGTTAAAAATAGCGTAATTGTATTTTATTATTTTTACAAAGCCCATTTTGATAGAAAACAATTAGGATATTGGTATAAACAGATCATAATTATAAATATTTAGACAACAAAGTTTTTAGAAAGGCTAAACGCGATCCCAAAGTCAAATACCGGTTTGAAGTTCTGACTACAAAAAGAAGCATTATTAATTAACAATGAAATAAAACGAAAATATATATAATCCACAGAAAGAAATACAAGTCCTCACCTTCCACTCCAGTTGCATAGATCTGCGGCGCAGGGAGACAAACAGCAGAGGAACAGTAAATACATGAAAATCATCCTTAGAGTTGGCGAAATTGCAACCGCCAACTATAGGAATGAAAATAGAATCCAAAATCAACTTGGTGAGAAAACATCACAAATGTTCCGCTCCAATCCTTCTGCAAGCTCACTGAGATGCTCTCTTAGCAACATCTGTGGACGCCTGTGACTGACGCTCTGACTGCATTGTATGAATAGTAATGTGCACCCTAGCCCCCTTGCAGCGTTGGTAGAGAATGGATATCCTCGCTGTATGTCTGTGTGAACGTGTGTGTGTGTTTGTGTGTGTGTTGATGATGGTGTAATTACCAAGCCCAAAGATTTGTAAGACGAAACCGTTTTCAAAGGCGGTAATTTTGCATTTGGCGTTACATAATTTCATGATTGAAGTTGTGTAAGATGGATAAAACAACATGTAGGCTATTTGTGGCAAATTGTAGGTATAGGCTATCAATCGGAATAGCCTGTGGGTCCAAGAATCGAAAAAGCTTGACCAAAATGTAATTTTTTAAAAATGTACCGCATTAATTAAGCATATGTTTCCCACACGACTGAATACTTAATACGCGTTCGATCTCTTTTCCCTTTTGTTTTAGGCTAGTTCAGTGAAAAGACGATCCGCAGCACAGGTTCTAGCCATCTGTTACTTTCGGGTGCACTGGGCGACTCACAGCTTTTCCACAGCTGGATAATTGGAGCCTTCAGGAAACAAATGCCAATAAATGCCAATTACTTCTTATTTAGAAGCCTTTTCTTTATGTAGGCTAGTATTGATGCGTATTTTCCGAACACTTTATATTTGTACATTCAACCCCTAAACATTGGCCTATATAAGTAAATAACTTATAAAATAAATCTATAACAAAATAATACGATAACAATTGTATTTTACATAAATAATTGAAATCGCATTTCGTAATGATAGGCCTACGATTCGTTTTATATAACCAAGCCTAACGGCCACAGATAGTGTAATTTGGGTGGAGAGTGGGGGTGAATAACGGTAATGATGACGAAATCCATTCCCGGTTGTAGCCAACTAGGAACAGGCCAAGAACTGAAAAAGGCACAACATATTTTTGGTACTTGGGCTCTATCTAGTGGTCGTGTACATGTAACGCACATCTGGAAAATTCAGAGCATGCGCGTCTCGGTTTAACGTTGATCAGGGTTAAAACCTGTGAACAAAATAGCAATCCTTCCGGGCCCAAGCAACAACAGGTGTAAGTCAAGTCCATGGCGACATCTTGCGGGGGTATCCAGCACCCACATGTGTATAATAGTGTTGGTTGGTCACAGGACTTGGTTGGCCCCCTCCGGTGGTGCGAGATCAAAGGCTTATCCGTTTTATGGGAATGTGGTTGGTTAAATTGCACTCATATGGAGAATTTAGCCAGATGTTTTCTCAGCTGCGGGGAAAGTCCTCTGCTAGGGTATAGGCTTACGAAAAGATATGTGTCCTTTCCTCAACCAGGTGGAAATTTAACAGACATGGGCCTACTGTGTAGTAATAACATAAACAGCCTATAGCCTAGATTTTTTTTTAACTGCTAAGGGCTAAAAAAGGGCACGTTTTATTCATTTCAAACACTAATAATGTATGCATTGCTTAACCTACACTATTTTAATTTAGTCTATAAAAAGTATTCCAAACTATACTCAGGAATAGCTATTATTTTCAATTGTCTATCTTCTCTGGTCAGTGCAATCAGAATTCAGCTGTAGGGGAAGGCCTTCTGAATGGCCATGACAGTTGAGTGGCTCGCGCTGTTGTCACAGCCAGGTTCATTTTCACACACGCTCTCAGGTTGGTCTGTTTGCGTCACGTGTTCGGAGGCCAGAGCCCAGTTCCCTGGGGAGAGCAACATGAATGGACACTTTGTTACTCCACCAAAAGAGAGAGAATAACCCTCTAGTGGCATTCAGCTCCCGGACTGACTGAATTCTACAGAAGGCTGGTGGTTCAGTGTCCCATAGGGGCAGACTAGCCATCTGGCATTTCAGGCAAATGCCAGATGGGCTGGTCCATTTTTTAGCCTCAAGCAATAAAATGGGTTCGTTTGGGGGCCTCAATTAAAATAATGGGCCAGTGTGTTAGAAATGCCAGAGATGATTTCTGGTTACAGTCGGCCTCTAGCTCAGCTCCAGCACTGTAACATCTCTGTCTCCCTGCAGGCATGTCATTTACATTTTGTTACATCATCTGTCCATAAAACGCATTAAGCTAAAAGGCCATAGTATTATTTTTCTTTAATGTGAACCCCTTTAAAATGTTACTAATTCATGTAAAATGTAACCTAGCAGCGGTATTAGAATTCCTATTGAATTATATCTATTAAAATCGTGAACAATAAAAGAAAAGCCCATAGGTTTATGGCAACATAGAGTTGAGTCTGTGACATTTCACCCAGTCTTGAGCGTTACTGGCGTACTGGCAAAGGCAAGCACCCCATCCCATATCGATGCACGACCACATCATATGAAAAGAGTCAAATATGCCACACAGACGGCCCATCATCACACACATCCAGCAGCATCCGCGTGTCACCAGCGCTTCTTCTCTGCACTTTTGAACTCTCATGGCCCTCCTGCCCAGGACCAACCCATGGCTGGCTAAAACGGTCCAGTGTCTACACAGGAACCTATTCTCCGTTTATACATTGCTTGACGCAAAAGACATAGGCCTAGGCCTAAAACAATTTGGAGTCATCACGTTGCACATACACATGGGTTGGCCTATATTCCCGTGCGTGCGGGAGAAATTATAGGATTTATAAATGGTGTGTAGCATACTGTATTAATATAGCTCAGTTTATAAAAGGAGGCGTGGGTCATCAGTGTGTGTGATGATGAGTCATATTTCGTATTTTCCAAAAGATAGAAACGTCAACAGTTAGGCTGACATGAATGTAAAACCTGTATTTATGTTAGGCTATAGATAACGAAGTAAATCTACAATGCAGAAGCAAATCTACAATGCCATATTGGCAATATCAAAACTAGGAATATTTTTCAGTTTATGAGCGTTCGACTAATTTCATGAAAAGGTTGGGGCCCAATTCAAGATCCAAATTATGAAGCAGTCTGTGACCCCATGTGTGCCATTTCTTTCGGCAGTCTGTCAATAGACCTACGAATAATAAGTAAAGTGATAAAATATTGACTACATACATGCACGTCCTTGTCTGCTAATCAAGACCCCATGCGAATATCCCTATAGATTGTGAACAAATAATTATAAAAAGGACAAAATTGGTCTAACGAGCAATAGATCATCAAAACTCCTTACCAGGCGCCATGACTAATTCTTCAGAGCAAAAACGGTTAATTAATTAATTAATGTTAGGTACCCTAATTGAAGTAAACCTACCATTTCGATCCTGTCAAAAAGTTCAACTCTGACAAGTCCTTAAACTGTAGGTTAAAGATAAATCCCGAGTTATCTTGACACTAATTGTTTGCTTGAAGAAACCTTCCCAAAATCTCGGTTAATCATCTTGTTCGAAGGTTTCTTCAGGCAAACAATTAGTTGTGTCAAGAAAAATCCCTTGACTGGTTATTTTGAATACTGCGCAAAACAATTCCCAAATGGCTATTTGAATAAACCAACAAAAGAAATGTTACAAATTATTAGGCCCTACCTCAAATCCAAAAACAAATTATCTCAGCATCGGAAACTGATGTATTTTGCTCGTGCATTTTTCTAAAGCAGATTAGTGGAAGTCATAACTAAAATATCGCTAGTCCCAGTCCCAGCTGTGCTGAACTGATTTGACACACATCAAGGAGTCCAGGGAACAATTCAACCGCCGAGCTCCAATTACACTGGTTGCTGCACCGGAGCACAGAACTGCTTACATTTGACATTTTAGTCATTTAGCAGACGCTCTTATCCAGAGCGACTTACAGTTAGTGAGTGCATACATTTTTCAGTTAGGGTAATTTTTAACTCTAAGTCAAGATCGTCCATTGAACCTTATCTGACATACATTTTCACACGAATACTCTCGATTTATTGCATAGAATAGAATATTGATAATGGAAGGTTTTTTCCAAATATTTTTTAACATTAGGCCTACTTTACATAAAAAATAAAATGTTCACCATTTACAGAAAATGGCATTAAACATTAGGGAAAGTTTGTATTGCTATATTAAATAACAGCTATTACATGTGCCTGACCTAGGCCTATACCTCTATAGCCTACCACATTTAAACCAGACTTAACTGATAGCCTCATTGGAAGGTGAGGAAATGTAGCACTTTGTGAATATATTTAAAAGACGAAATAGTTAACCAAAAAATTATATTCAAATAGGCTATATAGACATGTTTAATTTGGTCATTATTACATTAAATACTATTACATAATACATATTAAAACATACAACTCTGGATGTAGAAAATGTATCACAAATGATAATGTTTAAGCGATTACCAACTTCTTACAAATAGCTGTTGCATTGTTAGTCATGTTATGTGAAGCAGATATTGAAATGAAGTCATCTTTTATCTTTGAAAAAACCTTTGTCTGTGCTGCTCTCTTTGATGGTGACTGTCAAAAAGTTCGTTGTCACATCTGTGACCACCACATTCTCAACGTTATCCAGACGAGGCCTCCAAGACACCGCTGACTGCTCTCCAGAACTCCTCGATGCATGCGATTTGGCGACGACAATGGGCCTAGACTGTTGCATGGATGAAGAAGAGTCACTGGCTCCGCAGAAATTGTTTTTGGACACATGCTTCAGTTTGGGGTGTGGGATAGACATGCCCCCGGTGCATTCTAAAGTCCTGCGGCTCTGGTGATCGAGTCTAGCCTTTTGGACGAGTCTACCATCGTGGCTATGGGTGCCAGGATGGGACACAGTCCCCACCCGTCTTTGCGCATCGTTTGATTTTGGCACAATGCTCGTTCCCTCTTGAAACCAGCGCGTCAACTGGATGACACTTCTCTCAGACATTTCGCCTTTATGATGACAATGTCTGGACATTTTAGACAGACCGTATGGGGCCTGTTGCTCCTCTAACCGACTCCTCTTCGCGGGCTCCTCTGTTGGACAGCTGTCTGGCTCTATGTTGAATCGTAAACGTAACTTGGGTTTAGGTCCCCGTTTTTTAGGGATGTTGACAAATTCCTCAGCCATGAATGAGGGCGGAGGCGCAGGTCGCGGCCTTCTCTCTGGCTCTGGTGGTCTGACCCTCACGCTCTCTCCTCGGTTCACCGTGCTAGGGGGGAAGATTGTGGGCACGATAGGCCTTAGTCCCTCTCGAGCTCTCGGTGTAATCATAGGCTCCGGAACGGGGTATGAAACACGAATCCCCCTTGGCATTTCTCTTCTGCATTCATAAGTCTTTGCTGTGGCTTTCGCTTTGGCCTGTATAAAGGAGGTCAAGTTAGATAAGTATGGGGTTTCAAAAACATGTACTTGGAAGGCTAAATAGTCTTATTTATAGGCCGTATCATTGCAGATATTTTAAAACGATTAAATAAGCCTATAGCCAATCCGATATTGTTCATCCACATGCCATTTCACTACACCAAAATAACTGTTACAATGATGCCAATTTTGGAAGAAACAAACATTATTACAAGTGTTGTAATGAAAATGTTGGCTATCAAGCAGAAAGTAAGCCCCATGCATTCACTCTTTTGCGATACATTTATTTCCCACTGTAACTTGGAAACGTGTGTTACTTTGTTAAACTTGGAGTTAGAACAATAGCATCAAAACAACGGAAATGAAAGCGGAGGTAAAAAATAAATAAAAAAGAGCAAAATATGAGACAATGTTCCACTTTAATTTATTTATTAGCTGAATGTCAGACATTTTGTAGTCTGACATTCTATCAGACCACGCGATTCATGATTCAATTCTCGGAAAACATAGGTGATGAGTAAGAAAATACATGACTGAAATATGGACTAACTGTCACAGTTTAATTCCCCCACCTTCAGCAGAAATGTCTCCGGCTTCGGTCCCCTCTTCTTAGGCCCAAATAACTCCCTTTCACGCTCCCTGTGAAATAAATACATACCATTTTCGTATGAAACGTAACTCGATCGACAGAATATAGTCTTATTTGAGTTATGTTAAATGCCGGTCGTCTGTTGGGGATAGCTCAAGATGCCATATTCGCACTATGCCTGAAGAGGCCTGCTGTGCTGTCAAAACCTTACCTCTCTTCGAATGCAGCGAAGAGGCGCGCATCTAGAATGTTTTCCTCCGGTTCCCAGGTGTTATATCTATCCAAAAGGACGATACAGTAGTGTAAGAAGAGTGTCACATTTGTGGCGAAAGCGTTCACCAAATGAAACACAATGTCGGCTGAGAATCTCGTTGCTTTCATTCTGGCATTGCCTAGCGGACAGCGACGTATGTGGAGTTAGCAATCTGCTAATGTTAGCAACACTCCTGTCCTGTGCTTGTGCGTTAAAATAGCCTAAGCAAAATACGCAAACGTTACCAAAACCATGCCCGTTAACAAGCCTCGGTTACATAGCCCAAACATGTCATGAACACACGTTGATGCACATAAAAACAAGCATTCGAGCGATAAAACGACAGGCTGGAAGCTCTGCTGCCTGATTCGAAACCAGTGTTTAGCCTACTCACTTTTTAGACCAGCCCTTCCATTTCACAAGGTATTCCATTCGACCCTGCAAGTATAACAACAAATTAGGCCTACTTATTGACGATAGAATGTCATTGCGATGGTGCACAAACACACGATTAACATACATTATTGTTTGAAACGCGGAGGTGTAACGAAAATAAACTGCATACTCTTCTTATGCGTCGTTTGATGATGGACTCCGCCGCGAAGACTCGCTCTCCAACAGCGGATAGCTCCATGTTTACTTCAACCCCGTTTATAGGCTATATAATTTTTTCTTTCTACTGCCCTCTCTGTTTAATTCCACACATCCCATAATACGCACAGTGAGGAAGACGTCATCACGTTTTTTATGGGTTGCCAGGCACCGCAGTCGGTCGGACCGTATCTGGTAGAGCGCATTGGCTCAGCGGTTGCTACGTGCTCTGGGTTTCTAAGTGAAGGGGAGGAGTTAATTCTTCTTGAGTCTAAGGAAGTGACGCTGATTTGGCGGTAGTCTGGCTTGTGCGCAGGAATGTCTTTGGCAAAGGCGAATAAATAACCCAGTCTGACTATGGCACACCAAAAAATGTGTTAATTTATATTCATTGTATAGTCTACCCAACCTCTTACCTTGCATTGTGACTATTTTCTTGAACAGATATTTAAATAGCCACCCATCGGCATTTAGAAATATAAAAAAGTGCATTAATTTATTTGATATGAAAATATCAAAGTGAGAATCAATAAGAACATGACCTAGAGGCTCGATTGTATTTCAACCGAATCTAACTAGTTGCCAGGAATCCCATGCACCAACCTAAATACAAATGCATAGGATAGCTATGTCTCAAAATGCATATGTCATTTGTAATCTAGAGATGGGAAAGTATGTTATTTTACAATCTTGCGCTATTGTTCATTAATGTCCAACTACGTGAGGCTAAACTCTACAAAGGTCAATTAAAATTGACCTTTCAAGTTGTATCATTTTCATGAAGATATTGTTTGTTTTTCAAAGGTAATTTACCCTATTGCGGGGTGACGAATCGCGGGTCTGTTTGGTCGTCCGATAGCTTTTTTTAAAAACAAATTCGGTTGAAGATTTATGAATTTATGAAAACAATTAAAAGTCACATTAAGAAGAGTTGAATGTGTGAAGATGAATAGGTAAACACAACTGAAAACTATAAAATATTTCAAACACAACTTAGCCATAGAAATATGAACATATGATAACATATACATAACAAGAATAAACAGGTCTCTGGAAGAAAAACAAGACACGATAATGACATATAACTCAAACAATAGTCAAGCACAATGTAATAATAATCATATTAATACTTACTAATAATAATGATAACAATATTACTACATTGCTAAATAACCAAATTAGGTCAAATAAATTATGTTGGTTTGTTAAAAATTTATACCAGTTTTGTATTTACTATAACGAATGTTTATTATTATTATTATTATTATTATTATTATTATCAAGACTATTCGGTTGCTTTAATTGTCTCATTAACTTATATATTTTTTAATAATTAGGCTTACTTATAAAAGTTTTTAGGCTTTGTGTTTTTCATAATGAATTTGTTTCTATAAGGAATTTTTATACAAGAGAAAATAATAATATGATGTAAGTCTCCTATAATAAAGAGATCAACTATGAGATCTGAAACATATCCTACAGAAACCGACATTCATTTGAAACCTATAGTATTTGAAAAAATGTGGCTAACAGTCCTCTTTAGGTAACTCATTAAACTAATTAATACAAATATAAACCCCTTGAGTTCCGTCTCTTGATCCATGCAAACTACAGCCTTTCTTTGGTGAAAAATAAAGGGCAATGAAGGCAGCGCTATGGGTGAACATGATCAAGAATTACATAAGGATCAAACTGAAAAAACCCGCGTTGGTTATCTTCTGAATGTATGTTGGAGTAGGCCTAAGTCATTAGAGTACAGTGGTATTGAAGTGCACATCAAAGGTTTAAGTTGTTCAGAAAGGGAAATTGGGAAAATTCAAGGAGTCAACTGTAGCCTACAAATTTTTGTACACAACTAAACACGTTGTACAAGTAAGAACATAATCTATGGAAAAATGGCAGAGTTATCAAAAGGAATCATATGAGATATGAAAATATAATGAGACAGAGAGATATGTATGAATTTGATTTAGATAGATAGAGAGAGAGAGAGAGAGAGAGAGAGAGAGAGAGAGAGAGAGAGAGAGAGAGAGAGAGAGAGACTTGCATATCATACTAAACATTACATTATAGGTATTTTACAATTTTGTATGATAACGAAATTATGGAAGGTTTATGTCAACAATGTGAATTGATATATAACTAAATTACTCAGGCGTTTCCACAATATCAATAGAAACAGGGAAAGCCTGCTGTTACATCATTTCAGTTTATTACTGAATAGCATACATAGCATGAATAGGGTGCACAATGTGTGTTAATATAGTGTTTATAACGCCATAGCGGTTCATCAAACCGACAATATGCTTCCGAGGGTTTGGAAAGAAAACGCCCGTGCGTTGGCGGAATGGCTCTAGCCTATGCGAAGGGTAGAGCAGAATGGACATCGAATTTGTTCCATATTTGACCTGCAGATGCCAGATTATTTCGCCCTACACTGTTACCCAACAACACATGTTCAATTTAACACGTAGATGTGGCCACTGTAGCCTTATTACAGACGAAGAGACAAAGGAGGGCGGACAAAAGATGCATTGGTTGTCGTCGAAATCATATGGCACCACCATTTTGATACGCTCAAACCATGAGACCGACATTTCAACGCAATGTGGGTATTGAAACGACAACATTTTAAGGGAACGCGCTAAATCTAGAAGAGTTAACGCATAACTGTAGGATTCCATATTTGGTGGTGTCGATGATTGGTCTCAGCTTTACTGCAGTGCAGCAATGGCGACAGCCATACATGGATACACAGTGCGAGTTGATAAAATATTATTGGCTCGCTCGTTTCTGGGCAACCGCCGTTACACAGCTCACTGCTCGAAAGCGCTGCTCGCTGTCCTACTTTCATGGAGGACATTATCTGTTGTGCAAAACGCGTAGCCTGAGTAAGAGGAAACCACAGACACATAAAAGACATGTATGTTTTCAGCTCGAGAAGAAGAACCACAGCGTCGAAGCAAACTGAATTTACTGTGCCTCTTTCTCTCTCTCTCTCTCTCGCTCTGTCTCTCTCTCTCTCTCTCTCTCTCTCGCTCTCTCTCTCTCTCTCTCTCTCTCTCTCTCTCTCTCTCTCTCTCTCTCTCGTGTTTATGCAACAACTATGCTGCAAATAAATCTTGGCGTATTGTATTAGCGTTTGTGCATGATATAACACAAAATAAATATCATCTTCACAAATTGCATTTAATTGACTTATTTATGAATACTTTATCATTACAGTGGCATAAAGGCGTATGCTACAGGCCCCCATCAGAATTGTTCATCAAAAAATGTTCATAGAAAATACACAAAAACAGTCATTCGAATTGATTGGTGTTTAGTTGTTGTTTGCCATAGGCTACATGGCAAATACGCCTTGCAGTAGGCTACGTCTGTAAATGTAAGATGATACAGCAATGGCAGGCTGCATTGGAAGGTTGTGGTGTGGTGATAAAGGGGGAATGTGAAACATCGCACTTGTTCTATTTATATGCTCCAACGTGTACAACGAGGTTTCTGTTTGACTACAGAAAGCTGAGTCATCTCAGAGTCATGCGTGTCAGTCATATCTCAGGTTCATGCAATCTCCTGTGCAATCTTGAGGTTGGCTATTTCTATAATGTCCTTCACTTTTAAAGATAGACCTATGTGTGTTTTCTTGTTCAATTTCTGTGGCCCGTCTTCTAGCCTAATTATATATTCTTCAAATTGACCACCAAGTGCCTCACCTTACATGACTGTGTGTTTGAGTGGCAAAAATGGCTCTCCCAATAACATAACCCTTTTTAGTTACAGAACATGTTCACCAAAAGGGTTCTTAAAGGATTCGTTGCGGGTTCCTTTGTTGGGTGAAAGGGTTCTACCTGGAACTAAAATGGGTTATCCGTTAGAGACAGCAGAAGAACCCTTTATGGGCCAATTTTTATAAGAGTATGTATGTCCGACTCTCCATATATTTATACCTCTTCTCCGATATTTATCATGTGTGCATTTGGCAATTTGCTATCCACACCTAACACCTTGATTGAAAATAGACTTGTTGATGAATTTCGATGAAGCATTTCTGCTGTTTACTGTCCAAGTGCATATGTCCAAAACTAAGGTTGTTAATTCCCCTTACTAGTGATTCTGTCTTTCATTAAAATCAAATACCATTTCTCGAAATGTGCCTACGTTTGCGTTGCATTTGCCTATGTTACACTGCGTAATAAACTAAAATGGCGTGCTTCTTCGGTCAGTAACAAATTCAGAATGGGATCCTGTATTGAAACTGACATGGAACGCCCATTGCACTACTCAAATCTGTAATTTATTAGGCTACACCTCCAACTCTCAGCGCGTTATGCCGAGCGACCATTTCATACACTGCAAAGCCCCTGCGAACATTCGATCCGCTGCTTGAAGCTGGTATAGACGAGAGAAAATGGCTGTCTCATTTTCAGCAAGTTACACACGCAGTGTATGAATAATGGAAAGTTTGACTATAGGGCTAAGATATTTTCCGAAAAAGGGAAGACTTATAAACGTAGATGCAATATAGCTAACCTCTAACCCTTGCGGGTTCAAGTGCAAACCAAATGGAGACTGATACAAGCTGGCTATGAGCCGAATTGTTTCATGATTAACATTAGTTACTTCAGCTGTAAACATCTAAAACATTTAAAGCTGAAAACGGAAAACAATCACCTAGGCTACTTGGGGGACAGTTGGAAAGTAGATGCCTCAACAAACGAAATGTAGCCTATAGCTTCATTCACCTCGATAAAGTCATCATTCCTCAAATGCATGATGAAAACAAGCAAATCAATTAATTGAAACCTTTCTATATGGTTCACCAAACAAAGAATCATTAGCCTATGATAAAATAGACACATTCTCCAAGGAACTTAGCCTAATGATATCCGATAAAGAACCATTGATATAGGCTATACTAACACGATTACAATACAGTTATACACATTAACCTACAAAATAAAATCTCTAAAATATGTGGCCATGAACATGGACAGTGCACACTTGAGAGCTTTGAATTCCTAAAGTTGTGATTAAGCCCAAAGTGATTAAGAGAGATTTCAAACTTGCAACAAATGCAAATAACGGAAAGGGGGGTTTTTCAAAAAATATGAAAAAATATGAAACATCATTTGATAGGCTACAAAAAAGTTGAATGTGTAATTTGACTTTTGTGCATGGATCAAATGAAGGGAATTCAATTTAGAAGCGAACGCATTCCAAAAGAGAATTGCTGAAATGATTTTATTTGTCCCTGCTTTTTAGATTAATAGAACCAACTATTTCCGAAAAAGGCTTTCAGATAAGGACATCACCTGACCCTCCCCATGTGCGTGCATCGCCAATTTGCATTTATTACAGAAGCAATTACGGAACATTTACAACCTTGCTCAAGGGCACATCGACAGATGTTCCACCTAGTTGGCTCTGGGATTTGAACCAGCAACATTTAAGTTATTGGCCCAACACTTTTAACCGCTAGGCTACAAGCCGATTAATATTTTTCTCAAGATTTGTTTAATTGGCCCAACAAACTTGACATATCTATCTGTTCCAAGGTTGAATGGCACACTCCCAGTGCCGAAAAACATTATTTGATAAGCAACTCCCATTGAAAGACCTGGGCATGTTTTCCAGTCCAGTCCAAGGTCTTTCACAATGTAATGGTTATACACTGGTTTTAGATAAGGCCTGTAGACAAGGTCAAGACCCATATTATGAAGTCTAAACAAGCCATACAACATGTTTTGATGTTCATGTAACGTTTATGTATAGGCATACTCCCTCCCAATATAGGTAGGTCTACTTTCCTTGTTACACTTGACTGGTCTGGGTCCGAATCCTTGAGAAGCGCGCCCGCGTGTAAACTCGAAGTTTCAGGAAGCAATACATTGACACATTTTGCGGCAAAATTCCAGTTATGTGCGTTTTTTTTCCATCTGCATTTGCGCCTTTATTTGGGTTGTCAATAAGTTGGGCTTTGGGGGTTACTGTAAGCTACCATGCACATCTTAACAGAGTTAGGCCTACATCTTAAACGGTATTTAGGCATTTGAATTTGGATTTGGAAACCCTAGACACAGTTCACAAATCTATAATTCCCACTGCACGTCTCCCACCAAAAGATAAGGCAACCTGACACATCTCACGGCCTATATGGCCTAATTATAAATGGAACGACTGCATGCTCATTAGACGAGCCTACTAGACAGGCCAAGGTTATGCGTGTGTGGGAAAAATAAAACAGCGTTATCACAACAACAGAAGAAAAGGCCTACCACCCCATGACAGAACTTACCTGAAGGACACGTCTTGCATCTAGTCAGGCTAAGACAGACGTTGCTGAAACGGCTATGTAACAAGGAAAGTGAGTTTGACAAAGCCTCAGTTGTGTTCTTACAAAAATGGAGTGGGTGTGGGAATACATCACTGGTAGCCTACATCAAACAGCCTACAAATGTGCAGCTGTGCTTCTTCTTCAAAGTGAATGTAAAAGACTTGAGACTTGGTTGATAGAAGTGAAAGCCTAATAGAGGTCTTCCTTCCCATTCCACAAAGCCTTTCACATTGTGATGCAAGGGGTATCACAATGTGATATTGCATAATACCCTCACCTCCCAGCAATGTGGTGGTTCTGACTACATTCCTGCCAAGGGTCAAGCTGTCTTTGCTCCAACAGAAAAATTACCCATCAGTAAGTGCCCAGTACAGTTATTTAACAGTTATTTAAGACAGAAGGCCCTTTGTTCTGGATAGTATATGTGCTTATGCAACTTCATATGTGGTTCCATTCAGAGGTCACATTATTACCAACATTAATGTTTTTTAAAAGAAAGTTAGCCTTTTTTGTCAAGTAAAAACAAAAAGGTGGTCGATAGCCTATAGGGCCTACGTATTAACTTTAGTTTCAAAATAAAGACCATCACATGGCATATAAGTAGAATAAAGTGAATAATTATTTTTACAAAAATTATAAAAACAATTTTGGGATAGTTGAAGGCAATTATAATGCCTGTAACAATATGCCAGTATGTACAAATAAAGGATTTTTCCCCATAGTGACTGAAACAATACTTCAATTCATTAGCCTTAAGCACTGAATGCAATGCACAGCATGTCCCCATAGCAGGCCAAAGTCAGACAATATCAGAAAAAGGTCAGTTCACTTGCTTTATTGTAAAACGTACCATAGCTGTGCCAACAGTACTATTTCCAGCCCCTCCCCATCGGAACACACTTTAAAACAATTATTTTGCCTTTGAACCAACAAGTGCAGTGAAATGTAACCTGGCTCCAACAAATCAATGGTAACCAAAAGGATTCAAAAAGTTAAAAAGTTATCCTAAATGTTGTACAGACAGGTATAAGATGTTCCACCTCTAATGCAGAGGAAATCTAAGTGAGCTTAGATTTGGACAGCAAAATAATGATAATAAATTATAGCTATTTAATCATTGTCTTCATAACAATCATATGTAAATCCATAATCCGTCATAGTTTTGCATTCAGTGTGCATCGAAGGCAATTTAGACTGTAATGTACAGTAGGTTACATCCAACAAGGTTTAAATGACAGAAGAAAGTACTCTAACATACACTTTAGCAGCAATATCAAAATAGCTTGTGCTCATTGGTTCATGTGTGTTAGGATCAAAATACCAGCCTCTAAACATAAGCGACTCACAATTAGCTTTTATATTTTTCACAGAGATGGGTTTTAGGAAACACTGAAAATACACATCTATGGCTAGTAACCCAGGTAGCTTCGATAAGCTAAAGACATAGTAGTTATATATGTAAATCTATCAGGCCTTTGTAAAGCAAGCGTCAATCGCAAGTTAAGATGAATGCCCCTACTGTATATGTGAAATGCAGAGGAGGCTGGTGGGAGGAGCTATAGGAGGACAGGGTCATTGTAATGGATGGGATTGAATTAATGGAAAGGAGTCAAACATGTGGTTTCCATATGTTTGATGTGTTTGACTCCAATCCATTAATTCCATTCCAGCCATTACAATGAGTCTTTCCTCCTATAGCTCATCCCACCAGCCTCCTCTGGTGAAATGTCACCCTGTCATAAGGTCAACTTAAATGTAAAAATAGTCCTACATAGACCTGCCACAAATAGCCCTGCATAGACCTGCCACAAATAGTCCTACATAGACCTGCTGTATGGTCTTAGTAGACCATCTGTGGGGTCTACACCAATGCAATATATCAACCTAATTAGGGACACAAGTCAATAAATCAGAATTTCTCTTAAAGGAAAAATGGCCCAGTCGATAAACGAAAACTCTGGCCTTCATTACTCATCTGAGAGCTAATTTCCTAAATGGTTTGCCTGCCTGCCACTGTCCAATTCAATAGTGCAAGTTATGTTATACACTTTGTTTTCTCAAAAGGAAAACATGCAATGTAGCAGCTCATGGTTAAGATTGACAGAGTTTGCTGAAACCGGTGTTCAGTTAGTTGAAATATATGTGTGTAACTCTAGTTATCAAATTAGAGCATTGGAGGATTTGTCAGAAGTTCACTTCAATCTCATGTCAGAGTATCCCCCTCGGTGAAACTGGGTCTGTATAATGTCGCTGTGGGTGCCTGGCACACCCAACATTCATATTTGCATTTCTTCTTCCATTAATTTCTCCTGCACTCACAAACAATAACAAAACTCACCAACATGAAATATGACACAGCAGCCTCAGACTGAGCACACCTGGCTGGAGTAGATTGTAAAGCAATGGAAATAAGTATAAATTATATGGAGAATACATATACAGTACATAGTACAAATTAATATACACACATAGGTGAATGCAATGAAGTGCTTTTAAACGGATCTTTGATCACCATAGTTACTCAACCTCTTCTACTTATGGACTAAAATAACCGCCATTATTAAGTAGAATATACTATATGTATAAAACGTCATACATCTCAGGCTAAACTCCTAGAAAAAAGGTGCTATCTAGAACCTAAAAGGGTTATTCGGCTGTCCCCATAGGATAACACTTTGTAGAACTCTTTTTGGTACTAGGTAGAACCCTTTTGGGTTCCATGTAGAACCCTTTCCACAGAGGGTTCTACATGGAACACAAAAGGGTTCTACTTGGAACCAGAAAGGGTTCTCATATGGGGACAGCCAAAGAACCCTTTTGGAACCCTTTTTTCTAATAGTGTATAAGTTTGGTATATACCATCAAGCTACAACAGCAAAAGCTATTCTATGTGACTTGATATTTCATAATGGACATTTCATTAGTAATTTACATCCACCTGAATGCAGTCACTGAAATCCATGAGGGCACTTTCTTGGCTACCACATCACAGAAGAGTTGCAGTATAAAACATCATAAGAAACGTATTGATTTTGAATGATAAATTATATATCTCCATATGTACAAATCTTCACTTTCTTTTTACATATGCACATATTTAAAAGGCCGTCAAATCAGTAGTCCTGCGTTTCGATTGGTTCAGCGACTGTTAAACAGAAACGTATTCCTTAAAAGTGACCGTGAGACAGTTCGTGGTGATGTCAGTGATGACAATGTTTCCCATAAAAGGAGAGAACTTTAAGACAGGCTCCTCTTCAGCCTCCTCTGTTGTTGTTGCTGTTGTTGTTGTCGTTGTTGTTGTCTCTGACTCCTGTACCACTGGAGTTGGGTCCTTAGGCTCCGGTTCTGGCTCTGGCACTGGCTCAGGTTCAGGTTGCTTTCTGGTTCTAGAACAGCTAAGATCCATAGGTTCTTCCTGACTGGTGCTGGTGTCCGTAATCTCATACCCATACCCGCTACTGCTGCTCCAGCGGGGGACAATGAGGTGGAGGTCCATGGGTTTGTCCTGGGGCGGAGTGGGCACAGCACTGGGGACACTGATGCTCCTGGAGCTCAGAAACGTTTTACACGTGCCCCTGTCCTCCTCGGGTTGGGAGAGCTTGCGCTTGCGGTCGTTATTTGGGGTGGGGAGTGTCCGGATCTGGTCCATAGGGCTAGGGGCGGGGAGGCTAGTATCCATCGCCCAGGGGGAAGGGGTTGGGTTGGTGGTTAGCTGTAGGGGGTGATCATCCGGTAAGTCCGCCTGGCCCCTCGCAACCTCTGTGTTGTATTCCTCAGCCGTGCTGGGCGATGGTTTGCAGAAATGTCCGTCTTCTGGAGAGCGTTTCTTGGGATGCTCAGCGGCCGGAGGGGAACTGGCATTACAGATCTCTTTAGGGACATTGGTGGTCCCCTGTACCTTGGTCCTGTCTGACTGCTTGGCGTGCTGAGGTTTCTCTTCTCCAGTCAAGTCTGAAGAGTGTTTACCCTTGGCGGCCCCAGCCTTGTTGCCGTCCATGTACTTGCTCATGACGATGACGATGCGTCCATTCTTGTTCTTGTTCTTGATTATCTTCATCTTGCTGCTGACGGCGCTGGGTAGGGCTGCCTCCTTTGGGCTGGGCTTCAGTGCACATTCGCTCTCAGCCTCGTTGACGCGCACCGCTGGTTTCATCATCTCCACCATCGTCATGTCTTTGACTTTGCTCAGGCAGCCCGTGTTTTTGTCGCGAACCCATTTCTGCTGCAGAGCCGGTGGCAGGTTCCACCCAGGGTTGGGATTGGTGGGCGGACTGGGTTCCTGACCTTTGGCCACCTCTTTGGGCCTGGCGGATTGGGTGTTGTACATATTGGGGTCAGGCTGGTAGTGGTGGTGTTTCTTGCTATTGAGCTGATAGAATAACTTCTTCTTCCCGTTGCCTAGCTGGTCCGCTGGGACTTCCTGTTTGCTGGGCTGGTACTGGTGGTGCTTCTTGCTGTTCAGCTGGTACTGTTGGGGCTGGGAGCGGTGCATCTGGATCGGGTCTGACCTGAGGTGGTTCTCGGCCTCCGGAGACGTCTCCTCGAATCCGGCAGGGATGCTGGATCTTCGTGCAAACGAGGGAAGCTGAAAAAGTTGGAAGACACTGGAAGGTTATTATTCTGGAAAAATGAAAGCACTCCTTTCATCTTTTAATGTTGGGGTTTAACTCACGAGGGAAATAGAAATGGCAAAAGACAACAAGCAGGAATTTACCATAAGTCTACATTTATGCTGTGTTGCTTCTCATAACTAGTCCTCAGCCGTAGCCAGCAATCCAATCCAATTCAATAGGACATTATCAATCCCCTCAAGGGCAATTCAAAGACATTGTCGGAGCACAAGAATACAATATCATTGCATAAATTATCCACATACTGTAGGCCTAAATGCAACACACAGGCCTTGGCTAATGGCTACATTTGTACATTGGGATTCAGATGTTATCGGCACATTCCATTAAGACATTCTAGTCCTTGGCTACCCTGGCATAAAGGACACAGACAACCAATCTATAACTTTGTGTGAGGAGAGCATCCAGTCAGTGCTCTCCTCCTGGGATTCCTTCCTCCATCTTCTCTGATCCTTCCCCCCTCCTTCCCTCTCCACTTCCCATGCATGACCCCCCCAGGCCACGAGAATGCTATTTCAGAAAGGGCCGGAAGACACTATGTCTGTGACCTCAGGGTCACTTAGGTGCCACTAGACATGTCACGCTTGATCCTTGATGTCAAACCATGTGTGGTTGTAGCAACGTGGTGTGTCTCTTAAAGGTCCACTTTTTACAGAAATTTTTGAGGATTGTCAATCCTTGCTTCCATAGCTCCATCTATGAACTTGAGAGTGGTTACATTTCTCCAGCCTTATCCGTCAGCTTTGTAGCAAACTAAGTGGCAAGGCTGCCATTTTTATTTTTATTTTTTAATTATGGAGTGGGTCTTTAAAGGCTTGACAACTCGTAGTAATAAACGCAGTGGCTCTAAATCACTAGCCGTTTGTAATTAAATCTGGCTCCAAGTGTGTTCATACAAAATCCTCAACCTCAACCTCAGGGAACTGTGAACTGTGTTCTGTTATTCTTTCACTTTTGCTTTGAATAATTCTGGAAAAGGCTAATTTTATAGCTAACAAATTGCGAACGTGAAAATGGAATGGCATACCAAATTTCCCATAGGCAACATGGTTATTCATTTGGGAAGAGAAAATAACAATTGAAAAATCTTAAAAGGGAAACAGCCATTTGCACGTGTCCATTAGCATAAAATAAAATGAATGCGCTCAAGCAATACTTCCAGAGCCTGAGGCAACAAACTGGGTTTCATGATGAGTGTGTAGGCCAGACCAGCTGGAGGACCCCATACCTCTCTCTCTCCTAATGCAAATCTACAAAAAATAACCACAGCTATAATGACAGGGATCTCCAAAACACCTGACACTGGTGTGTCACAGGAACTACTGTTCTCTCACTCTCGCTCTTTCTGCAGTTCAGTGGCATCCAACTGTAGTTCAGTGGCATGCCAACAGAATGGGGATCCCTGACTGAAAATCCTGTTCTTTTGAAACAAATGGAACTATTAAACATAAAAACAATATGGACAATAAGGCGGGGATGATGATAGTTACCTGGACTAAGAGATGTTTTGGTTTTGGTCCACGTTTACGATATCCCATCAACTGTTCCTGTCTCTCTCTGTCAAAGATAATGAAAAAAACATAGATTTACCATGAGAGTGGATGTTGGCATGAAACGTAATCTTGTGTCATCATTGTTTTTGTTTTTTTACATATTGGCATACTGGTAGCTTTACAACATATTAATGAACTGCACATATTGACAGACATGTGCACAAACAAAACACAGTTTGCAAATATATCCCTCTATTGGTCTTATTACTAATTCCGTAGCATCTCTAGACCAATTAATTTTTCAAAAACCGAAATTAAATGCATTTGGATCTCTTCAAGGTTGAAAGTGGAATTTTGATTTTGAAGGCTAATGAAGACCCGAGTGTGACCTGCTGCAAAGCATTCTGGTCTGTCTGTATTTACATAACTCTCTCCATAGTAATATGCCCATCATTCCATATTCTCATTATAATGAAGGAATTCAATTAGTTCTACAGCAGGGGAAGAATCTCCCCCTCTCTCTTCCACATCCTCTCCCACCGCCAGTCCTTACACCTCCCTATAGTTCTGTCACAGTCAAATCCTAATTAGGGTCACAAGGTGTGTATGAAATTGAATAAATACAAGGTTGAAGTGGGGTTTACTGAAAATGAAATAACTGCAACATAACAGCATCTACCCTGCATAAAGATTAGGTGACAAGGTGTGCATGAAATTGAATAAATACAAGGTTGAAGTAGGGTTTACTGAAAATGAAATAACTGCAACACAACAGCATCTAGCCTGCATAAAGATTAGGTGAACACAATAGTCGATTATTAACTATGTACATTTGAATATATTGGGTTGTATTCCCGAGTAAATTACACTCACTGAATAAATGAATGAATAACTACATTCCAGAGAACTATAGCCTACCAAGAATAACATTATATTTGTTTGGGTTTACAAAACTCTCGAAGGAGAGAGGTGTGCAGGACGTTATTCTTCTGTGGTGATCATATGCACAGTCATGTCCATATGAAATAATTGCTCCCTAGTTGAGGCCTTGAGTCATAACATGCTCGTAAATATAACCCACTAGCCCAGTGGCAGCTGGACTCGACGCACCCACACTGCTGCGCATTAGCGCATGTGGCTAACACACAGCATTAATGTAGTAGGCATACTATGCTACAGTATGAGTGTGTAAGCAAAACACTGAGCAAACTCGTGGTGACACGGCCTGTCCCCGTGAACTTTCTGCATCATAAAGCAATAACGTGGTGTGATTTTACACCGGAGACGTCCAGCGGGGCAACCTCCATTTACAGAAGATTTGGCAATTGCAACCTCCCATGTCGATTCCCCTCCCCCATCCCCCGGGACGAGAGCAGAGCGAGCCGAACACACAGGCCTTCCCTCCCCACACAGCGCAGAGGCAGCGCTCTGAGGCCGACCGTCCAGCCCAGACACACACAAGGCCGCCGGAGGACTGGAGAATATGAGGTCACCCACTGGAAATGGCGGAGAGCAGAGGATGTCAATCACGGTTTCCATAAATGTGATACCCATCCCCCGTCCTTTAGGCCTTCAGCCTTCTATGTATCTCCCTGTCCCCACACCGACGTGAAACACGGAGTGGTGGTGGCCTATGGGGCGGGTAGCCTAGGTTATCCCGTGGATGAGAGAGAGACCAGCCGCCTGCACCACGCAATGCTCATGTGATACATTGTTGGAGTGAAATGACTGCGACATACGTGGTCAAGTATTGCATGTGATGTAGGCTATTTGTGAATTTGCTGCGCAAAATTGTTTAAGCCCTATAGGCTTTCGCACAGACATAATACTTTTATGCAGCCTTGCTTATAATCAACTATTGTAAATACTCCAAAGCTTTTAGCTAATACAAAGATTATTCCGATCAATAGTTATGAAATAAAATGTGGTTTAAAATATCCCATTGCGTTTGAATGTAGCCAACCGATAGTCCTAATCATTCGTCGCCTGAATCTTAAGGCTAATTGTTGAAATCAGCCCATGTTTAGGACTACACAAGAGTGGTTTTGTCATTGTATGGACTTTCACAATGATATATTCATGAATTGACTCCCAGGGACCAGACCACCAAAATACTACTAGGCCTATATGGGCAAATGCGTAGTTTCTTCACAATAGCATCCCATCGCCGTTATTTCCTGCACCTGCACGACTTGCTCACTTTTGACAGCAGCCCAAGTCTTTGATTGTACTAGGCTACACAATAGGCCCGTACTCTCGTAAATTAGGCCTATATGAATATTGCTAATGAAGGATATTGACTTCATACGTATATTTACATCGTTTATTGATGGACAACCTCACACCGAATGTCTAATTACAACAACTTCCTCAGTTTATTTTGTGAAAATGTAGCAGTTCATTGCATTGGACTAGCCTATATTAACTGCCATGCAGCGAAGCATGGACTCCTTGAGACCAGACCATGACAACAAGCCATGAGGTAGTCTAGGCTATTAAAATGCAGAATGCAGAATTTAATACTAAAACTATGCACACGTGCGCGTATCTAATCAATCCATAAGCGTGTCTTTGGAGTTCTCCCAACATTCAAACACATCCCCCATGGGAGGCTGTGTGGCGTATGAATAACATGCGTTGCTACCCACCGCCCCCCTCCTCTCGTGACCATATAAGGTCATGACTCAACTCGAGGCTGCTAGGCCATATCCAAAGACTCTCACCTGTTTTGGAACGCCACGAGAAGGCGCGGGTCAAGGATGTTTTCCTCCGGTTCCCATGTGTTGTATCTGTAGAAAGAACAGAAAAACATGTGTAATTCATGTTGAGAAAAACAACATAGGCTATTCCCTTTTACAATATAGAGGCTAAGGTTGTCTCTCAATATATTATGGGTTATGAATTACATTCTGTTCTTGACTCTAGCCTACAATGTTGTTGCAATTGTCTTCATGCGTAAAGTAGCCTATCCACCAGCATGTTCCAAAAATGTGTTATAGCCTAGTAATGGGTTCATCTCTGGGATGATTCACTATGTCTGGCAAGGGAAGCCCATTCCAAAACAAATGCGGATCATGCCTGCCAAATACCCCAAATAACCCTGGGTATGTCTCAAGTAGTCTACGCAAGAGAGAGAGAGACAGAGAGAGAGAGAGAGAGAGAGCAGTACACAATTCAAAATACAGGGTAGGGTCCCTGCTCTATCCAAACGCGAACGGTATAAAACCAATAATCTTTGCACTGTGCACCGAGTTACAGTCGGCCATTTTAACACCACTGTCTCGTAAATTTGCTGGCAGTGCAGCAATAATTAAAACGGGATTACATGGCTGTGCCTACCCCCTTCCCTCGCATAAATTAGTGAAGGCATCCGTATCGCCCTCTCTCTCTTTCTCGCTCTCTATACTCCCCTCTATCTCTCTTCAGCGCGCGCGCGCGTCCCCATTGCTGCCTTTCGACCGAGGATTTTTTTGTAGAAAAACAAAATAGGTTGCTGCCTGCAGAATCCACCTATGGGTACTATATTGTGTCCGAGCATTTAAAATAATATGCGCAATTCAATGTTTCACACTTACTTGGGAGACCACCCTCTCCACTTTACCAGGTATTCTATTTTGCCCTGTAGGAGAATGGAGGAGAGAGATTTGGTGAGAAAACCGATAACATTCTAATTGAGCTCAACGCTATTGAAATGTGCATTGGTGAGAAGTTTTACCTTCCGAATGCGCTTCTTTTCGATGCCCTCCACCGCAAAGACGTGCTCTCCGGCGGCAGGTAGCTCCATTCTGGCTTGAATCCTTTTGAAGCGAACGAACGTCGAAATAAGAACGGTTGATGCCTTCGTTCACTCGGTGCGTTCTCTCCTTTGGTAGTTTTCCAGTTATCAGAAACCAAATTGTATTCCCTCCTCCACTCCTCTCTTTCGCTCCTTCTCTCTCTCTCTCTCTCTCTCTCTCTCTCTCTCTCTCTCTCTCTCTCTCTCTCTCTCTCTCTCTCTCTCTCTCTCTCACACACACACACACACACACACACACACTCTCTCGCAGGGTCCTGCTTCGCAGGCAGTAAGCAGAAAGATATCCACAGTCCACACTAGCTGGGCTGCAAGAACACTTCATGCAATAGCCATGCACATGACGTCAGAGCGAAGAGGGGGAGGTGAAAGGCAGAGGTTTGTCCCCTCTCCGTGTGTGTGGAGCAGAGTTGGACTGCAAGAGACATGCAGCTATGGAAATAATAAAACCATTACCGTATAATTTACATCCACGGGCAAACAATACCCTTGTTGACAAAAGATGTGTCCTATACCAGTTTCATTCGATCAGCTCAAGATGTATGTTGGATTGGAATCTTCCAACGCCATTTAGAAAAAGAAAATACAACATTTTTAGTTTGAATTTTTTTTTCATGTTTAGGACTTTTCATAGGTGCATAACATGGTATTGATGCTTTATAGTCTATTTTCCCAAAAAAATTATAGTTGTCAAATTGTATCATCAATTTGCTGCGAATAGAATAGAAGGCGCAGGTGCAAAGTCTTCTCCGAATTTTGGGCACATAAGAGCCTGTCGATACGATGACCGTGTCTCTAAATGTAATAGATGCAAAATACGTTATCAAAGCGTTTTCATAATGTAGCCTAAGAGCCGAAATTGGTCAGTGGGACAACACTTGTCAACCTTCAGCATTATATAAAACGTGTCGTTGTGGATGCTGAAAATTTTGAATAACTTACATTATTCAAAGGGTAATTGTGTAATATTTTAAGGTTTCCTAAAGGAAATGGCACGATTCAATGAAGAGCGGCATTCAGTGGCATTGTTTTAATGCGACCCCCGTAGGCTAGGCTATGCGTCATGTTCTTCACCGACGACCATAAGCTGCCTATTGACTTTACCTTTTGACTTTCAGGATCATATTCAATGCAGTAGCCTGCATGAAGTATTTGAAAATGTGGAGAGCCTATTGGTTATGAGGTTACCAAATATCTAGGTCATGCACTAGGCTACTCTACACCGAAACCAGTTTCATATGCTCCGGGCGTTCACAAATGCCATTTGAAGATTGATAGACACCAGACGGCTGCTGCAATCCATATTTTGGCCAACTTTAGGCGTATATTAGCCATATATGGCTAAATGTGCTCTCTGAAAATTGAATTCAATAATCTTTCAATAGGCTATTTCAATGCATGTCCAGAAAGATGCAAGCTATAGTAAAGCAACTTCATATGCTACCCTGCTGTGTCGGGTACTACTTCGTTTAATAGTTGTGCCATTAATATTTAGGCTACTCGTTTGTAGGAAATTAATGATTGATTAGACGACCGATAACACCATTTCGCATTTGGTGTACCAGCCGCAATGGTGATATATTTTTATCTGGTCTACCTCGAAACGATTAGACGAGGGGTAAATCGAGAAATCAACACCAAAATACGAAGTATTCTGACACATAAAGCTCTTCCCTCTCAACTATAATTCAGCACAACAAGGGTTAATGCACGATCTTCCATAGAGCGGCAACCGCCAGCCTATTGCAACCAGGCACGATACAGCGCTGCCCTTCCTTATAAGGTAATGGATAGAAACAAGCGTAATATCACACGGTGTACTAATTAAAAGCCATATTTCACACTCGAAATACATACTGGCCGACTTCTTGATACCGCCTGCCGTAAAAGCGGTCATTAAAACGACGGATTTGGATCATATTCACGGTTTTCATTTGCCCTTCAACTGCGGTCAGAGAGCGAATACGCCCTGCTCCCTTAGCAACAGCATTCGGAGCGAAAGACAATTTAACTGGGACTATAGAGCCAATACAGCCCATAATTAAATGTCATAGGTAGAGCTCACGCATTCCTATCGTTTGCGAATTTCCTGTCTTATTAGTTAAGCGTTTTAGAAACGAAATGCATGGCTGAAGGCAACATGAAGCCGTGGAGTGAAGACGATATCTATAATTTAGAGGTGTTATTTCTCAATGGCTGTTAAATTGTATATAGTAGTAGGTTACATGCATTCATTCCCCTTCCATGAAGTCATTTTAGTAGGGATGATTTTATGACACATTGAATGGAGCATTCATTTTGCATTGGCTTCTCCTGACGCAGCCATTCTGTAATGCTGCTGCCGACTTTTTCCCGATAAGAGTTTGATGGAATGTTGCAAGTGCATTTTTGTGTTGCCTCTCACGTCGATACAAACATCCAACTCAGCACAACCACATAGAATGTCTACACACTAACCTTGTATAATCACCACTGAACAGAAACGAACGATCCTATTAAAATAGGCTTAGAAACGCATTGCGCATAATACATTCTTGTTTCAGAGGGCATTTGTCTGTTTAAACTAAGTGATATGGTTTAATCTTATAGTTTTTGTTTTCAAGTTAAACAAATGTCCCCCCATTTAATAAACCCTATTACAGACTCACAAACTACTCTAGGCTGTGAGAATTCAGGTATAGGCTAAATCAACCAACCTATCAACCCTGCGAGAATTGGTAATCATTTGGGTGTGGTTGAACATTTGCAAGTAGACTGTTTTAATTGATTTTCTCACACCTTGATTACATTCAACGTTTCCCGCCATGTAGGCCTATAGCCAATGTTGTTCTCGACCCATATGACCATTATATCCATCTCTGAACACACAGGTGCAAAAACTCACTGGTTTGGCTCCAGGCTCTGATGCATCTCTAGTCAATAGCTGTGCCAATAGTTTTAGGTAAAGGCAATCAACTTCGATTGTTCATTCCGACTAATAAAGGATTAGGATGCCTAAATACAACAATTTCTAATTAATGTTGTTGGATGTGTAATGAAGATAGTAGGCCTTCCATTCCAACTTTCTGACAGTGTTTCAATAGCACCACATGGTTTATTTTATAGAGAGCATTTGGCCGTGTTGAATCTAAACATTGTAAAATAATTATAGGCCACAGTTCGAGTTATGAAAGAAGCAATTGAACAAAAATATAACTTTAATTGATTAGAGTTTTTAAACAGATAATTGCACTCTCTACAGCCGGAATAGGCCTATGCGTAAAACGGTAGGTATAATGTGGCAATGCTGCTCGCAGTGTATCTCAAAGTTTCTCCATAAAATACATTCATAGACTAAGTCTATATAAGTTGTGTCTATTTGTGACCAGGTAAAGTATGCAATCTTGTAAGAACCGTGGACGATTTTTACCCACAATTAATAGGTTATATTATTCACACTAACTTCTCAAGTCTGGGACACAAAATACATAGTTGTTGTAGTGTAAAGCAACTGTAAAATAGACACAACAGCCGAGCCAAAAATACAGAATACATTTTTTCAAATGAGCAATGCACATGTTCTAAAAATGTAAAACATTTCTGCTACATTTCTGCTATTGTTAAGCTATCAGATATGATGGTCAAAATGGGGGATTGCAACTCCTGTTGGCATGTTGGTGAAGGTGTTACAGAAAACAAATGTTAGATATGCATGCACATACATGGGCCTGGGTTAGAATGTAGAAGCCTTTTGTTCCATCATCCCATGGGTAGCTCATTTATCATAGAATGGATGGTGGAAGCACTGTGCTATTTAATGAAATTACTGATGGTTTACCACTGTTTATCATACTGGGCTAAGTCTCTGTGCAGGAACATACTTAATAGAATATACAAATGCTGTAGTCTCATATGTTGCATTTCATTATTACTTATCTACATTTGCACTGGGTTGTAGACCTTCAATATACCTCAGATGGCAAGAGAGGCCTGCAGATCTCCAGGAAGTGAGAGAGTAAAAGAGATCGAGAAAGAGAAAGAGGTGTGTGTATATGTGTGTGTGTGTGTATGTGTTCCTGTGTGCAAGTGTATGTGTATCTGTGTGTGTTCAGCAGGGCCCAGGGTCAGGCTAAACTGTGATCTATGCTCCCCTCACCGTGGGGAGTCATGAGGCGGTGAGGAGAGAGATGCTGGGTGAGATCCCAGACTGTGACCTTTACACAGCCTCATCCCAGAGCCTCTCTCTCTCTCCCGCTCTTAGCCTCTCTCTCACAGCCTGCCTGTATAATCATCCAACCCACAAAATGGTGTCCGCTTAGAGAGGGCTTGGCACTCGCCGTGCCCGACAGTACCAACTGGGGAAATGGAGAGATCTGGGTGGCGGGGCATGGTGGGGCAGAAGAGGGAGAGAAGAAAATAGAAAGAGGAGAGAGTGAAGAGGGTAAAGAGAGGGACAGGGAATGTCAAAAAGAGAAGGAGAAGAGGATTAGAAATGGAGGGATGGGAGGAGGGAAAGAGGAGAGAAAAAGAGAGATGAGAGAGAAAGAGAGAGAAAGAGAGAAAGAGAGAGATGAGAGAGAAAGAGAAAGAGAGAGAGAAAGAAAGAGAGAGAGAGATATGAGAGAGAAAGAGAGAGAGAGAGAGAGAGAGAGAGAGGCAGCAGCAGCAGTAACAGCAGCAGGACCACAGCGGATGCTTGCATTGCTCAGCCAAGCATCTGATTCATCCCTCTCAGAAAGATGGAAGAAAAGAGGATTGGATGAGGGGACAGAGTGGAGGGGTAGAGGGGTAGAAGGAGGGGGGGGGGGGGGGGGGGGGGGGGGTATTACAAAAATGTTAAGAGGGCCCTACAGCTCAGTGGGCGGTCATTAAGCCCCCCTATCAACCAGGCTGATGTGGCAGGGAGAGGGGGAGACACACAATTAGTAGGGGACGTTATCCCTCTATGAGAATGCCGTTTGAGATTATTCAAGCTGTATATCTGGCAACCTTGAATTACTTGGTTTTTCAACAATGCGGTTTTGCTTATTCCAAGCCTTGTTGAATTAGCATCTCTATTATGGGGAAGGATGTGATTTTGTTTGCACGCTTGGAAAAAAGCATAATCAATGCCTTGTAATCACTGCATTCTTTTTGATAAATTCTGTCACAGTAGAACATGCCAAGTAAACCTATATGAATTCATTGCAAATGATACAGAGAGAATAGCCATTTTCTGTAGCCTGTCAACTATGCCTCTGTCTATCCCTGTTCTCTCCTCTCCGCACAGGCTATACAAACGCCTCACACCACGTGGCTGCTGCCTCTCTAACCTGGTGGTCCCTGCACGCACCACCCACGTGGAGTTCCAGGTCTCAGGCAGCCTCTGGAACTGCCGTTCTGCTGCCAACAAGGCAGAGTTCATCTCAGCCTATGATACCCTCCAGTCCCTCGACTTCTTGGCGCTGACGGAAACATGGATTACCACTGAAAACACTGCTACTCCTACTGCTCTCTCGTCTGACCATGTGTTCTCGCATACCCCAAGAGCATCTGGTCAGCGGGGTGGTGGCACAGGAATCCTCATCTCTCCCAAGTGGACATTCTCTATTTTTCCCCTGACCCATCTGTCTATCTCCTCATTTGAATTCCATGCTGTCACAGTCACTAGCCCATTTAAGCTTAACATCCTTGTCATTTAATTAATTAATTTATCGCCCTCCAGGTTCCCTTGGAGAGTTCATCAATGAGCTTGACGCCTTGATAAGTTCCTTTCCTGAGGATGGCTCACCCCTCACAGTTCTGGGGGACTTCAACCTCCCTACGTCTACCTTTGACTAATTTCTCTCTGCCTCCTTCTTTCCACTCCTCTCCTCTTTTGACCTCACCCTCTCACCGTCCCCCCCTACTCACAAGGCAGGCAATACGCTTGACTTCATCTTTACTAGATGCTGTTCTTCTACTAATCTCACTGCAACTCCCCTCTATGTCTCCGACCACTACTTTGCATCCTTTTCTCTCTCGCTCTCCTCCAACACTACTCACTCTGCCCCTACTCAGATGGTAATGCGCCGTTGCAACCTTCGCTCTCTCTCTCCCGCTACTCTCTCCTCTTCCATCCTATCATCTCTTCCCTCTGCTCAATCCTTCTCCCTCCAATCTCCTGATTCTGTCTCCTCAACCCTCCTCTCCTCCCTTTCTGCATCCTTTGACTCTCTATGTCCCCTATCCTCCCGGCCGGCTCGGTCCTCCCCTCCAGCTCCGTGGCATGATGAGTCATTGCGAGCTCACAGAACAGGGCTCCGGGCAGCCGAGCGGAAATGGAGGAAAACTAGACTCCCTACGGACCTGGCATCTTTTCACTCCCTCCTCTCTACATTTTCTTCATCTGTTTCTGCTGCTAAGGCCACTTTCTACCACTCTAAATTCCAAGCATCTGCCTCTAACCCTAGGAAGCTCTTTGCCACCTTCTCCTCCCTGCTGAATCCTCCCCCCCCCCCCCCCCCCAACTGTGGATGACTTCGTCAACCATTTTGAAAAGAAGGTTGACGACATCCGATCCTCGTTTGTTAAGTCAAATGACACTGCTGGTCCTGCTCACACTGCCCTACCCTATGCTTTGACTTCTTTCTCCCCTCTCTCTCCAGATAAAATCTTGCGACTTGTGACGGCCGGCCGCCCAACAACCTGCCCGCTTGACCCTATCCCCTCCTCTCTTCTCCAGACCATCTCCGGTGACCTTCTCCCTTACCTCACCTCGCTGATCAACTCATCCTTGACCGCTGGCTATGTCCCTTCCGTCTTCAAGAGAGCGAGGGTTGCACCCCTTCTCAAAAAACCAACACTCGATCCCTCTGATGTCAACAACTACAGACCAGTATCCCTTATTTCTTTTCTCTCCAAAACTATTGAGCGTGCCGTCTTTAGCCAACTCTCTTGCTATCTCTCTCAGAATGACCTTCTTGATCCAAACCAGTCAGGTTTCAAGACTGGTCATTCAACTGAGACTGCTCTTCTCTGTGTCACGGAGGCTCTCCGCACTGCTAAAGCTAACTTTCTCTCCTCTGCTCTTGTCCTTCTAGACCTGTCTGCTGCCTTTGATACTGTGAACCATCAGATCCTCCTCTCCACCCTCTCCGAGCTGGGCATCTCCGGCGCGGCTCACTCTTGGATTGCGTCCTACCTGACCGGTCGCTCCTACCAAGTGGCGTGGCGAGAAGCTGTCTCCGCACCACGTGCTCTCACCACTGGTGTCCCCCAGGGCTCAGTTCTAGGCCCTCTCCTATTCTCGCTATACACCAAGTCACTTGGCTCTGTCATATCCTCACATGGCCTCTCCTATCATTGCTACGCAGACGACACACAACTAATCTTCTCCTTTCCCCCTTCTGATAACCAGGTGGCAAATCGCATCTCTGCATGTCTGGCAGACATATCAGTATGGATGACGGATCACCACCTCAAGCTGAACCTTGGCAAGACGGAGCTGCTCTTCCTCCCGGGGAAGGACTGCCCGTTCCATGATCTCGCCATCACGGTTGACAACTCCGTTGTGTCCTCCTCCCAGAGTGCGAAGAGCCTTGGCGTGACCCTGGACAACACCCTGTCGTTCTCCGCTAACATCAAGGCGGTGACCCGATCCTGTAGGTTCATGCTCTACAACATTTGGAGAGTACGACCCTGCCTTACACAGGAAGCGGCACAGGTCCTAATCCAGGCACTTGTCATCTCCCGTCTGGATTACTGCAACTCGCTGTTGGCTGGGCTCCCTGCCTGTGCCATTAAACCCCTACAACTCATCCAGAATGCCGCAGCCCGTCTGGTGTTCAACCTTCCCAAGTTCTCTCACGTCACCCCGCTCCTCCGCACACTCCACTGGCTTCCAGTTGAAGCTCGCATCTGCTACAAGACCATGGTGCTTGCCTACGGAGCTGTAAGGGGAACGGCACCTCCATACCTTCAGGCTCTGATCAGTCCCTACACCCAAACGAGGGCATTGCGTTCATCCACCTCTGGCCTGCTGGCTCCCCTACCTCTGCGGAAGCACAGTTCCCGCTCAGCCCAGTCAAAACTGTTCGCTGCTCTGGCACCCCAATGGTGGAACACGCTCCCTCACGACGCCAGGACAGCGGAGTCACTCACCACCTTCCGGAGACATTTGAAACCACACCTCTTTAAGGAATACCTGGGATAGGATAAAGTAATCCTTCTACCCCCCCCCCAAAAAAAAAAAAAAAACCTTGTAAAGTGGCTATCCCACTGGCTATAAGGTGAATGTACCAATTTGTAAGTCGCTCTAGATAAGAGCGTCTGCTAAATGATGTAAATGTAATGATATGATAATACAGCTGGTCATTTTAAATCTCCTAGCATTGGGATTTTAATGCAGCTATCTCCCTTCATCTTGGTTTGTTTCTGACATATGTTCAATTATGATAATGTTAACAAATGAAAGCCATTAGTATCCAATTAATCTTGGCGCGCCTAACATTTTAAAGGCCCAGCGCAGTCAAAAACGTGGTTTTCCTGTGTTTTATATATATTTCCACACTATGATGTTGGAATGATACTGTGAAATTGTGTAAGAGCTGTTTGAAAAGACCTCCTGAAATTTCAGCTGTTTTGGTGGGATGGAGTTACAGTGATGCCTGTAAATTAGTTAATAGACAAATAAGAAAGCGAGTTCCAAACCTCTCTGCCAATAACAGTTAATTTTCAGTTTCCCCCTCCCCACTCAGACCACTCCCGGATAGTCCTAGCAAAATTCTTGCTTGAGAAATTGCTCTTTGCTAAGAAGCTATTTGTGTTTCTTTTTGACCATTTTAATTGAAAACAATCACAGTAAGGAACTTAATTGTTACCCAGAAATGATTTGATATTAGAGAAAAACGTCTACATTCGACCTTTAATGCAGCCTACAGCCTCTGCATCAGGCTGTATGGGCTGTGTGTATTAATGCAGGAGGGGAGTGGAAATTCCTCCTCCAGTGTCTTTGTCAGGCCCATTGTTGTCGTGGGCGGCTGGTCCATGGAGAGGAGCTCTCTATGAGGGTGGGCTGCCTCACTTTCCTCCCTGCCTGCCTGTCGTCGTGTGGGGCTTGCTCAGTCACCCCCCCCTCCACCCCTAACACTCCACCCCTCCTGCGACCCCCCTCTACTCCCATACCCAGGAGTCTGTGCAGGGGGTGTGTGGGTGGGAGTGAGGGAGAGCTGGGAGGGGGGCTGATAGAGAGTGCCATGCTCCCCGGGGATGGGGTGGGGGGTCTAGTAGGGTGTGTGTGGTGGAATCCGCTGCAGCAGCCGTGTCAATACTGTATCGAGCTATGCTGGCCTGGGCTGCAATCTCTAGATTCTACAGGGCTGTAGTCTACAGCCGAGACTGAACAGGCATAACACACAACTATAGAATGAATAGATACAGACTACTGCCCTCAGTGATACCTATGTAGCAAATGCAGTTTCCCAGGCCAGTTGTGAGGCAATGTATGTTTGACCGTTAAGACGTGGTTTCATCTTTATGAACTACAGCCCACTGTCTCTTTGTTCTTGTAACATGGAGTGGGTCCATTCATTAGTGTCGCAGGCTGACATCCCGTAACCAGAGCTCTTTCTTCAGATTCACTTCCTCTTCCTGGCTCCTATTATGTTAATGATGAGTGGCGTAGCTAGGCCCGTCGTCTTTGGCTGAGTGCTTATAATCCTTGTTGTCTTCCCCCTCCATCTTCCCCCTTTGCTTGTTTTAATTGCATTTTAATTTACAATAGTCTCTCTCTCTCTCTTTCCAAGAGACCTCTAACATACAACAATAACAACATCAAGCGCAGCCCACACCGTGTCTCCAAGTCAACACAACAAACCAGCAGGTATATATATCACAACCTGGTTTACTCTATAGTGGATATGAGAGGTCAGTGGCGGATCAAAAACAATCAACTGTCTGGCCAGATAGAATAGACAGCGAGAGCGGCTGGATGTTAGAAGTCGATGATGTAGATGAAAAGAGCAAGTGTAATAAGAGGAAGGGTGGAGGGGAGAAGAGAGGAGGCAGACAGACAAGTTTAATGTGCCGGCCTATCTATATGGAAATTCAGTCACTCTGGCTCCCGCCCTGCTGATTTTTTTTTATATCATACTGGATTTTGATTGGCTTCTGGGAAAGCAAAGAGGAGTTCAGAAGAATGGTCCAGAGATAAGACTGGCTTTCTTATTTGGGCAAAGAGCACAATGCGGATTAGAGATTTGTATTAAATCTATAGAGACAGTAGGGCTGGGGTAGGAGGACTGACGTTTTGTTTCAATCATTTAGAAATTTGCAGTCCACTGCGTTTTGGGATTGGCACACAAGAAACAAAGACATGGATGAATGGATTTGTTTTCTCTCTCTCTCTCCCTCTCGTTGTGGGACTCGTGTGTCATAAACATACAGTACTTATACCGTAAACATCCACACACACACACATAATACACAAATTTACTGTGTCAGTACTTCCTCCCACTTTCCTCCTCTCATGTTTACCTACACCTGAGGCTGATGTCCTACGGCATCTCTCTCTCTCTCTCTCTCTCTCTCTCTCTCTCTCTCTCTCTCCATGCGTGTGTGTATGTGCATGCTTTTGTGCCTATGTGTGCACATGCATGTGTGTGTCTGTGTCTCAGCCACTCATCAGCCTGACATACCTTGTAACACGCATTAGAAAAAAAAGAGAAAGAAATCACTGTCATGGCCCATAGTGAAGTGTCACTCTCAGTTAATCTGTCCCCTCTTTCACCTAGCAGACCCTTCCAGTGGCATCCATATACCAGCTGACCAACAATAGAGACCCTGCTTTATAATGTGCTTCCCAAGACAAAGAGACAACATACCACAGATACAGTGGAGGCTGCTGAGGGGAGGAAGGCTCATAATAATGGCTGGAATGAAGTTGATGGAATGGTATCAAACACATCAAATACATGGTTTCCATGTGGTGGTTACCATTCCAGTGACTTCATTCCAGCCATTATTATGAGCTGTCCTCCCCTCAGCAGCCTCCGCTGCACAGAAATAAGAAAGCACTACACAGTAAGCAATGAAAAGCTGATACATTTTAAGCTGTAAAGGTCTTATTCAGGAAAGTGTTTAATTGATAACGATGCTATGGGTGTTTTCGATATAAATACTGTATATTAGAGCAGGACAGAGGGTATTCACCAGGATAGGAGGATTCCATTAGTTATTTCAAGCCTCTCAAATGGTGTGCACCCCAAATGGCACCCTATTCCCTTTATAGTGCACTACTTTGGACCAGGGCCCTGGTCAAATGTAGTGCACTATATAGGGAATATGGTTTAATTTGGGACTCACACAAGGTCTCCAATATTGTTTCTATATGACATACTGTATGTCTCATGTCTGTCTGTGATGGATATTTAAAGGGAGAGGTATGGATTTTCTCCCCCATTCAACTTAATGGTAAATCAATAGCCCAGCTGGATAAAAGATGGGAGACCGAATTGAAGTGGAAACACAGAAAAAATATAAATAAATATATATTTAAACTGCTGTTTTTAATCTAATAGCCTGGTTTATGTTTTTATTTTGGTTATTATTTTACTGAGCACCAACCTCCTATCACTGTAAGTAAATTGGTTGGGGCCTCCCGAGGGGCGGAGCGGTCGAAGGCACTGCATCGCAGTGCTAGAGGCGTCACTACACACCCAGGTTCAATCCCAGGCTGTCTCGCAGCCGGCTGCGACCCATGAGGCGGCACACAATTGGCCCAGCGTCGTCTGGGTTAGGGGAAGGTTTGGCCGGCCGGGGTGTCCTTGTCCCATTGCACTCTAGAGATTCCTTGTTGTAAGCCGGGCGCATGCAAGCTGACTTGGGTCGCCAGCTGTACGGTGTTTCCTCCAACACATTGGTGAGGCTGGCTTCCGGGTTAAGCGAGCAGTGTGTCAAGAAGCAGTGAAGCTTGGCGGGTCGTGTTTCGGAGGACGCATGGCTCTTGACCTTCGCCTCTCCCGTGTCTGTACGGGAGTTGCAGCGATGGGACATGACTGTAACTACCAATTGGATATCACAGAATAAAAATAATTCAAAGTATAATTGGTTGGATAGTTGGTGGTTTGAATGTTGGAGGTCATTCTGTTGGCCGGAACATACAGAATGTTGTAGGGAGAAATGCAGTATAAAGCAGGAACATTCTTTCCAGAACAGAGTGAAGTTTCTGTGTGTAGAAGTGCGTTTCCTGTTTTGTTTGGATTGGGAATGTGTACGTGTGTATGTTTGCGCTCGCGTGTGTATGTATGTATGTATGTGCACGCACAAGCCTGCATGCGAGAATCCTGTCAGCTTGCAGTCGTCTGACATCATGTTCCGACAGGGATATTTCCATGGGCCCGGCGAAGGGAAGGGAGGAGGAACAGGTTGTTACCATGACTTATGGATTTCACTGCATTTTCCGATGGGGCTGAAATATGGGAGAGGCACAGAACAGTAACTAATTATGGGAAACAGAATAGCACAGGCAGAGATGAAAACATGAAAAATGAGGAGAGGAGAGGAGAGAAAAAGAAAACAGTAGACCTACCACAGTGGTCGTGAACCCATGCTGGATGACATAGAAGGAAAAATGGATTGATCGTCTCAGAAGCCTTTCCATGATCTCAGTCTCCTCTCTCTTCCTATCTTTCACACAACAACCAGCAGCAACACACCCTTGCGTGAGTCACCAGCCATTCAGTCACCACACTCACACTGACGTGGCCTTTGCTTTGTGTAGGGGTTAAGGAATCACACTAAATCCTGTTTAATCATTTCTACCACCATAGCTGATAGCCTGTGTCACATTTTCCTGTTCTTCTCTCACTCTGAGGTGGTAGCTTGGTTCCATATCTGTGTGTGCTGTCTTTCCTACTTCTTTGGTAAGTGTCATGCCAACAACCATAGGAGTTGGCTATAGAGCACAAACAGATCTAGGACCAGGCTAGGGAGGTGGAAGGTGGAGATGGAAGATGACTAGATGATTTAGGTACAGTGCCTTCAGAATGTATTCACACCCCTTGACTTGTTGCACATGCTGTTGTGTTACAGCCTGAACTTAAAATAGATTAACTTGATATTTTGTGTAACTGGCCTACACACAATACCTCATAATGTCAAAGTGGAATTTTGTTTTTAGATTTTTTTAAAACAAATTCATTAAAAATGAAAAGCTGAAATGTCTTAAGTCAATAAGTATTCAACCCCTTTGTTATGGCAAGCCTAAATATGTTAAGGAGTAAAAATGTGCTTAACAAGTCACACAATAAGTTGCATGGACTAACTGTGTGCAATAATAGTGTTTAACATGATTTTTGAATGACTACCTCATCTGTGTACCCCACACATACAATTATCTGTAAGGTTGAGCAGTGAATTTCAAACACAGATTCAACCATTGGCGTCGGCTAATGGGGATCCTAACAAATCAAATCAAAGTCCAGGGAGGTTTTCCAATTTCTCCCAAAGAAGGGCACCTATTGGTAGATGGGTAAAATAAAAAGAAGCATTGAATATCCCTTTGAGCATGGTGAAGTTATGAATTACACTTTGGATGGTGATCAATACACCCAGTCACTACAAAGATAAAGGCGTCCTTCCTAACTCAGTTGCCGGAGAGGAAGGAAACCGCTCAGGGATTTCACCATGAGGCCAATGGTGACTTTAAAGGACATAATATAATATAATAAATAATATGCCATTTAGCAGACGCTTTTATCCAAAGCGACTTACAGTCATGTGTGCATAAATATATATTTTTTTGTGTATGGGTGGTCCCGGGGATCGAACCCACTACCTTGGCGTTACAAGCGCCGTGCTCTACCAGCTGAGCTACAGAGGATGACATGGGAGTTTTTTAGGATAAAAATAAATGGAATAAGCTAAGCACAGGCAAAATCCTAGAGGAATACCTGGTTCAGTCTGTTTCTGGCAAGACTTGAAAAGGGCTGTCTAGCAATGATCAACAACCAACTTGACAGAGCTTGAAGAATTAAAAAAAGAATAATGTACAAATATTGTACAATCCAGGTGTGCAAAGCTCTTAAAGACTCACAGCTGTAATCGCTGCCAAAGTTGATTCTAACATGTATTGACTCAGAGGTGTGAATACTTATGTAAATGAGATATTATCTAAAAACGTGTTTTCACTTTGCCATTATGGTGTATTGTGTGTAGATGGGTGAGATTATTATTATTTTTTAATCAATTTTGAATTCAAGCTGTAACATAACAAATGTGGAATAAGTCAAGGGGGATGAATGCTTTCTGAAGGTACTGCATGTTGCAGATTGCAGCAACAGTGCCATTGTTCCTGCATATCTCTCCACTCTTGTCCACATACACTCCCAGCCAGTCAGACAATGCCTCTCATTGTCTCCCCTGTGCCTACATTGGAGAGCCCTCTCCTGGGTAGCTCCCTAGGCCAGGCCCCCTGGTTCCTGGAGCTCATTCTATGCTAGCTGATGTTTAGTGAGCGTTCTGGCACCAAAAAAATGGTTGACATGCATCACCCGGTGGGTGGTGGATAAGGGGAGTTTCCCCCTTACTATGCAAAGTTCTTTGAGTACCTCAGTTGGTAGAATGGTCTATATAAATCCAATCCATTATTATTGTCATTAAAGGCTCTTCATATCTTAAAAGGGCAGAGGAGATAAAAATATCTGATGCAATTTCAATGTGATTCAATGGTTTTGTCTCTAATGTCATTTGAATACAAATGGGTCAGATAGAGAGATGGAGAGAGGAGGAAATGTTACTCCTCTAGGATCATGACAAAGCTATATGGCAACGTTAAAAAAGAAACGTTGAGTTGAACGACGCATGAAAATGTTACACATAGTGATGTTGTTCTGTTATTCATGTCTCTTCTCTCTAACACTAACACCTTGATCAGTGCAGGTGTGAATGTGAGAAGGCACAGCCCTTTGCTTGTCTTCAATGCCACAAGCCACAGGATGTGCCTCACACCTCTGCAAACACACTCACTCACACACACTGCAATGTTCGCTGTTGTGCTGGCTGTACTCATGCATGGGCAGATTTTAGATTGGAGCTGATGGCGCACACACACACACACACACACACAACACTGTGTTTCTTCTCCTTCTTGTCCTCTATGTGTATTTGTGGTCTTTGTCAGTTTGATGGGTGAGAGAGGTTGGGGGTGGGAGGTATGATGTTAATCTAACACTTAAGAGTTTAGAATCAACACTCACACCCTCCCCTCCCCAATCCTGCTTGACAGTGTGCTTCTCACACACACACCCTTAATCTTGCACACACACGCACACACCACGCTCACACACACACACCACGCTCACACACACACACACACACACACGCACACGCACACACGTAGGCATATTTTCCTTGTATGGTCAGCTCTTGCTGTTGACAGCAGATTGAGAGGCAGACATAGAGACGGCATGTTTGAGTAGAGATGGGTCATTTAGCACCACATACACATGCCTCTACTGTTTACAGCCTGGGTAACCTGAGAGACAGTTTACAGTAGAAAACCTGACGGCTGTGTCACAGACCCTCCCTTCCCTACTGTACACTTACTTTCTCTTTGACACGAAAGCGCTAGCTACTTAAAAGAAGACTGCTTTCAGGAACATGTGGGGAATTTGAGGGAACCGATAAGAAGGGAAAAAAGCAGTGTTTGAAGATGAACATAAACAGCTTTAGTCCCTCAATACTTCATAGCCACTGCATGAGACACCCAGAAATCACATCATTAAAAATGAATGAAAAATATTGTATTTTTTTACAAACCTCTTTCAGCAGGTGTTTACCAGGTTGCACTGAGAAGCATAACAAGCAATATTGGTAGTTACCAAATATAATTGAACACAGGGAAATTCTCTGGTAGAAAATAGTTATTTTGTTTATGCTCCTGACAACAGAGGAATGATTAGGTCATTATTAAGTCATTACCTAAATTACCATGTCATTGGAATGTAAATAGCAGGTAAATAGCAGGCCGTAAAAAGTAACGACGTTATAAAACTGTTGTTGAGCTACACAGAGATGACCTTGTCTCAGAGTGAGGTTGCATTGGCATTATTGATTTCATCACAGCTTAAATTATTGGAAATATTGAATTATGGATGGACACATGCAGAATGAGTTTGTAATTAAACACTCACTAGAGTGTGTTTGGGGTCTGAGTCTGAGTCTCCAGAATTACAAATCAACCCTATAAGGAGGAAACCAGATAACAGTAGAACATCCATATTAGGAAGTCTTTAGATTTCAGGCAAAAAGCAGAGCAACGGAATCTCAGAAGGACTAGGAATTCTGAAAGTAAAGAGGTCTTACCATTTCACATGTGTATAGGTCTTATCATTTCACATGTAACCACAGCAGGTGCATGAAGCAGTTTTTCTTCAATGACCTAGTAGCCTACTCACTGCCATTCCTAGAACTGTTCTAGTCAAAGATACCTTGTACATTTTGTATCCTTATCTTTTATATACATATAGCTGTTAGGATTGGTTTTGTTGAGGTGTCTTTCTCAGTCTAATACAGCATTGAGCTCCTTGTTACATTATGTTTCCATAATGCTGCATTTGATAAATACACCCAAATAATTTTTGCTAGACATGGTAATAAATCACATGATCTTTCAGAGGGAAATGACTTTGATTCCTCTCCTAGTTATTCTGTATCCAATCTCATTTATCTAGCTTCAGGAGCTTTGTATTTCCTCAGGCTGCATTTCCATGACACACGGTGATCCGCACGGCACGTTACAAAGACAAAGGTTTGACAAGCATTAAAAACGGTGAAAACACAGGCTCAATAGGTTCCACTTCCCTCCTGAATCCCCACGAATGAAACAATTCACTTGATGTGGGAATTCATAACAACACTGGTGGAGGCGGCACCCTGAGTATCTATCCTTTGCAGAGGTTGCACACACACGCACACACACACATGGTGAACTGCGAGAGAGGAGCCCATTAAAATACACTACGGAAAATGAGATTTGGGGAGCCCTGTGAAAAACGATGCGTGTAATCATCTCTTTCCTCCTCAGTTTATCTGCCGAGGATTTGGAGGAGGCTTTAAGGTTTTCCACCCCGTGGCCTCCTCAGCCTCCCCCGTACTCAGCATTAATATTCATGCTTATTCTCTCGCTCTCTCTCTGTATGAGTTTTGTTATTTTGAATATACAATATACAGACTCTCTAGCGGTTTCTATTGTCATGAATAAACAGAGACTGGATTATCATTATGAATTTATAGACACTGCAGGAGTTGTGCTGTTATGAATATATAGTCTAGAATCAGTGTGGGTTGTTGTAGACTGGATGTACATAAGGAATGTTTTGGGTTGAGTGTTGTGGAAAGGTGAGTCAGAACGAAAGCGAGAGATCCCTTATTTCACTTCTTGTTTTTTAACTTCCTGAGAGATGGGGAGGGAGGGGGAGACAGAGAGAGAAGCAGACATAGAGAGAAGGGAGAGAGAGATAGTGTAATGTTTACTGTTCATTTTTTATTTCCCTTTTGTTTATTATCTATTTCACTTGCTTTGGCAATGTAAACATGTTTCCCATGCCAATAAAGCCCTTTGAATTGAATATATATATGAGAGAGAGAGAGAGAGAGAGAGAGAGAGAGAGATATGACTCATCACTCTAGTGACTAGCCTCAGTGACTATGTTCACCCAGAATCATTTTGGCTATCTCTCAACAACAAACTCAACATCAACAACATATTACACCATCTGTACTCGCTCATTTTTGCCATCTAATTATTTTTCTTCACATAGTAATTTTGTTCCCTATTCAAAACAAAATAAGTTCCTAAATATGTTTCTCTCTCAGGATATTCATAGGAAACCAAGAGAGGCAGATGTAGTGTCAACCTACATACAGTATGTAAAAGCCCAGCTGTCTACCGGTACAGCAGCACGCTGCAGCTACTCTACAGAGTGAAACCACACTGACAGCCATAACAGCAGATAACAGCTAATGAAACACCCAGAGAGAGAGAGAGAGAGAGAGAGAGAGAGAGAGAGAGAGAGAGCTCACAGGCCAAGGCCAATGTAAAGGCAACTACAATATTTTGGCACAACAAGCACTATAGTTGCATGGAGTTAGTTGACAGGGGTGATACAACTAGAAGATATTGCAGACTTTTGGATACTTTTGGACACTCACACACACACACAGTCATACACACACTAATAAAAAACACACACACACATCTTACACACATTCATACAAATGTAATGTTACCCCCAAGCCCACACACCAGCAAACACAAACCACTGACTTAATCTCATACAAGTGCCTTTACACACACACACACACACACACACACACACACACACACGCACACACACACACACACACACACCTCCCTCTTTCACATGCAAATCAGTGTTTAATCTCAGTGCCTTAATAGAGAACCATGGCAACAGAGACAGCCCTAATGAAGCTGAGGCTCAGGTTAAAAGCTGCCTGCATGGTGCCACCACTCACATTCAATCAACAGCATATACATACACACACTCACTCAGAAACACACGTGCACACGCACACTTTCTATAGCAGCTTATAAAACCCTCAGCTGTGTTCAATGTCATGTGACTATGACTCTAGATTCTGCCGCTCTTATTTCCAGCTATATTAAAGCTATTAGGAGAACACATGTTCCAGACCAGACCTCGACCGCACTGCAGACTGATGAAAACTACTGCCAGACAAGACCCAGATCACACTGCAGACTGATGAAAACTACTGCCAGACAAGACCCAGATCACACTGCAGACTGATGAAAACTACTGCCAGACAAGACCCAGATCACACTGCACTGATGATAACTACTGCCAAACAAGACCCAGATCATACTGCAGACTGATGAAAACTACTGCCAGACAAGACCCAGATCACACTGCAGACTGATGAAAACTACTGCCAGACAAGACCCAGATCACACTGCAGACTGATGAAAACTATTGCCAGACAAGACCCAGATCACACTGCACTGATGATAACTACTGCCAAACAAGACCCAGATCACACTGCAGACTGATGAAAACTACTGCCAGACAAGACCCAGATCACACTGCAGACTGATGAAAACTATTGCCAGACAAGACCCAGATCACACTGCACTGATGATAACTACTGCCAAACAAGACCCAGATCACACTGCAGACTGATGAAAACTATTGCCAGACAAGACCCAGATCACACTGCACTGATGATAACTACTGCCAAACAAGACCCAGATCATACTGCAGACTGATGAAAACTACTGCCAAACAAGACCCAGATCATACTGCAGACTGATGAAAACTACTGCCAGACAAGACCCAGATCATACTGCAGACTGATGAAAACTACTGCCAAACAAGACCCAGATCATACTGCAGACTGATGAAAACTACTGCCAAACAAGACCCAGATCATACTGCAGACTGATGAAAACTACTGCCAAACAAGACCCAGATCATACTGCAGACTGATGAAAACTACTGCCAAACAAGACCCAGATCATACTGCAGACTGATGAAAACTACTGCCAGACAAGACCCAGATCACACTGCAGACTGATGAAAACTATTGCCAGACAAGACCCAGATCACACTGCACTGATGATAACTACTGCCAAACAAGACCCAGATCACACTGCAGACTGATGAAAACTATTGCCAGACAAGACCCAGATCACACTGCACTGATGATAACTACTGCCAAACAAGACCCAGATCATACTGCAGACTGATGAAAACTACTGCCAAACAAGACCCAGATCATACTGCAGACTGATGAAAACTACTGCCAGACAAGACCCAGATCATACTGCAGACTGATGAAAACTGTCTGTGTGAGACTGAGGAGAGGAAAGGTATTTAGGTGTGAAGGAAAGTGGGGAATAACCACTGTGTGTATAAAAAGGATTTGTGTATTTTACAATTTGTGGAATCATGCAATTTACATGTTGATAGTGCATACATTGAATACAGTATACACAACATAATCAACGCTTTGAGTATTCATTGAACTAATATCTCAGTCTCACTGAGCTAAACAATTTGATAGGCATGTGTTGGTGTGGAACTGAACTATCTATGAGAATGTTTATTATGGAGCTCACTACCCAACTCATCCCAAATCCATTTCTAAAGGATTTGATGACAATCATCTCTTATTCTCCACCCTTTCTTTTCCAGCCCGCAAACCTTCTCCCATAGTGTAATATACTGTACCATCCCACCATTCACCATCCACCTCATTAGCATGTTCTGTACATGCAATTCATGAACTCATCCCGCTCCACAAAGATCATAATTCACTATAAATAAGGAAAGGCTCACATCCCGAGGGAGAAAAGATGCATGAAAAGATGCATGAGCCACGTTGCACAATACAATTCAGAGGTGTGAAAATCTCCCCCTTAATCCAGAAATCCGAGTGCTGTAAAGAGGGGGATTTGTGTCTGTCAGTGCTGAGGTCCTTGTCCCTGATGCATTATTCCAGTCCCAGTGTAGAGGAGACAACAACCAAACCATGTTGCTGCTGCATCTTCAGAGTCACGTTGTTGATGTGCTGAAATAAAACCACATTTCAGTCCATCTCAACACACCATTTCAGTGCATTTCATTCCATTAGCTACTGAAATCTATTTGACACATGCTATTTTGTTAATCTCAACACAGCTGTATTAGTGACTATGAAATGCAGCATTTTGATTTAGCACTGCAACCTTTAGAGAGTTACAGAGTTGATATGCTGAAATGAGTATCGGGACTGACTGAATAGACCCCGGCACTCCATAGGATAAACATCTAAACAATGGAAGTGTATGCTAATCCTAATGTCTGCATGAATACCCGCATGTATGGTACTGTAGAGTTGCGTTCAAAGGAATTATTTAAGATGAAAGTGCCTCCTCAGTTTATTCTTTCCCCATTTTGTGCATTTGAACATGACACAGGATTTGTTCCCTGCAGACCTGGTGAAGACAGTAGTTAGTGAGCTGGCTGGGTTACCGTAGAGCAGGGTTAAGTGTAAGGGCTGGCGGGCGGGCAGGGAGGCAGGGCGGTGAGTCGCTGTTCACTGTTCCAGCCCTGAGCTAAACATAGACCCAGACGATTACAGGTTCACCCTCCAGGGAATGGAGCTGGTGGAGAGGAAGAGGGAATGAAAGAGGGAGAGTGAAAATAGAAGGTAAAGAGAGTGAAAGATAATAGGGAGATGGTGGAAGGAGGGAAAGGGGGATGGAGAAAGGAGAGGAAGGAGGAGAGAAAGGGGGATGGAGAAAGGAGAGGAAAGAGGAGAGAAAGGGGGATGGAGAAAGGAGAGGAAAGAGGAGAGAAAGGGGGAAGGAGAAAGGAGAGGAAGGAGGAGAGAAAGGGGGAGGGAAAGGAGAGGAAGGAGGAGAGAAAGGGGGAGGGAAAGGAGAGGAAGGAGGAGAGAAAGGGGGGTGGAGAAAGGAGAGGAAGGAGAAGAGAAAGGGGGATGGAGAAAAGAGAGGACAGAGGAGAGAAAGGGGGAAGGAGAAAAGAGAGGTAAGAGGCAGAGGAAAATAAAGGTAGAAGGGGAAGGGAGAGAGAAGGAGGGAGAGAGAGAAGGGGGGAGAGAGAGAGGGAGGGAGAGAGAGAAGCAGAATGGGCTAAGGAATGGAATAAGGAGGGATAGAGGACAATAGGATGAGTCATTGTAATGGCTGTAATAATGGAATGAATTAAAAAGTGTTTAAATCTTTCCATTCATTCCATTCCAGCCATTACAATGAGCCCCATCCAACGATTTCTCCAATCACAAGCCTCCGCTGGATGAGTTGGAGAGAGAGGCTTAGGCACCTTACACACACACACACTTCAGATTCAGAAGCATGACAGACCTGTTTCAAAGCAGCCATTGCAGTGTTCTGTTCTATTGGGGGAACAAACATCCCTGTGCACTAGAGAACGTATCCTCCTTGCCTCACTCCAGTGCTCTCTCCCATGAAGCCACAAGGTGAGACAAAGGAAGACAAGCTGCCACAAACATGGACATGGTGCTGGTGTGGCAGCCTGGCCCTGCCCCAGTCACCACCAGCTGTGACGTGAGTCTCAGAGTCAGAAATGCTGGTGTCACTGGGATGATCCTCTAGACATCTCACCATGGTGTCTGCGACCACACTGTGATAGGGACCCAGAGGAATCAGAAGAATCATCTATCACCTGCATCTAAATCTTCTGGTCCAGTGTGAGGACTCCAGGAAAACTCCCTCCCTTCCTCACTGCCCGTACGGTCAACTTCAACAGATATCAGCACCCTGTTTCTAAAATGTTCCTAATCCCATGGTTCACCTCTCTGGTCTGCCTCCAGTTGTGCTGAAACACGCACTGTGCTGTAACACTTCCCCCCCCCAAACTCCCCCAACCCCACCTCCCTCCACACAGTGTCTCCTACTACGTCTCAGCCTGCCGTGACCCAGACAGTAGCTGCATCTCAAATGGCACCCTATTCCCTGTTTACAGTGCCTTCGGAAAGTATTCAGACCCCTTGACCTTTTCCACATTTTGTTACGTGACAACCTTATTCTAAAATGTATTAAATAAAACAATTTCCTCATCAATCTACACACAATACCCCATAATGACAAAGCGTAAACAGGTTTTAATACATTACTATTTATTATTATACTTATTTACATAAGTATTCAGACCCTTTGCTATGAGACTCGAAATTGAGCTCAGGTGCATCCTGTTTCCATTGATCATCCTTGAGATGTTTCTACAACTTGATTGGAGTCCTCCTGTGGTAAAATAAATTGATTGGACATGATTTGGAAAGGCACATGCCTGTCTATATAAGGTCCCACAGTTGACAGTGCATGTCAGAGCAAAAACCAAGCCATGAGGTCGAAGGAATTGTCCGTAGAGCTCCAGAACTGGATTGTGTCAAGGCACAGGTCTGGGGAAGGGTACCAAAACATTTCTGCAGCATTGAAGGTCCCCAAGAACACAGTGGCCTCCATCATTCTTAAATGGAAGAAGTTTGGAACCACCAAGACTCTTCCTAGAGCTGGCCGCCCGGCCAAACTGAGCAATCGGCGGAGAAGGGCCTGGGTCAGGGAGGTGACCAAGAACCCGATGGTCACTCTGACAGAGCTCAAGAGTTCCTCTGTGGAGATGGGAGAACCTTCCAGAAGGACAACCATCTCTGCAGCACTCCACCAATTAGGCCTTTATGGTAGAGTGGCCAGACAGAAGCCACTCCTCAGTAAAAGGCAAATGACAGCCTGCTTTTAGTTTGCCAAAAGGCATCTAAAGGCTCTCAGACCATGAGAAACAAGATTCTCTGGTCTGATGAAACCAAGATTGAACTCCTTTGGCCTGAATGCCAAGCGTCACATCTTGAGGAAGCCTGGCACCATCCCTACGGTGAAGCATGGTGGTGGCAGCATCATGCTGTAGGGATGTTTTTCAGCGGCAGGGACTGGGAGACTAGTCAGGATCGAGGCAAAGATGAATGGAACAAAGTACAGAGAGATCTGTGATGAAAACATGCTCCAGAGCGCTCAGGACCTCAGACTGGGGCAAAGGTTCACCTTCCTACAGGACAACGACCTTAAGCACACAGCCAAGACAATGCAGGAGTGGCATCGGGACAAGTCTCTGAATGTCCTTGTCTGGCTCCCCATCCAACCCGACAGAGCTTGAGAGGATCTGCAGAGAATAATGGGAGAAACTCCACAAATACAGGTGTGCCAAGCTTGTAGCGTCATACCCAAGAAGAATCGAGGCTGTAATCGCTGCCAAAGGTGCTTCAAAACAAAAAGTACTGAGTAAAGGGTCCAAATGCTTATGTATATATGATAATTCAATTTTTTTATATAAATGCATTTGCAAACATTTCTAAAAACCTGTTTTTGCTTTGTCATTATAGGGTACTGTGTGTAGATTCATGAGGGGGAAAAAACGACTTAATCCGTTTTAGAATAAGGCTGTAACATAACAAAATGTGGAAAAAGTCAAGGGGTCTGAATACTTTCTGAAGCCACTGTAGTGCACGACCTTTGACCAGGGCCTATAGGGCTCATTACATTGGGAATAGGGTGCCATTTGGGACGCAGACAGTCTCTCTCCACTACGTATGTCTGTGTTCCTCCTGCCAGATTCCAGAGAGGGAGGAATGCAACGAGGAGAGGCCCTCATAGTGCGGCAATTAACATTTCGACAGTGTTCCCACACCTATGAAGTCACTGCTTACTGACAGCATATTCATGAAAGGAAAATATTTGCCCAAAGCTGTTTCCAAGCGACCACGGAGCGGTGTACGGTAAACACTATAAGATCATTGAAAGGCGTTAGATGGCGGGGGTATAGAAAGATGATAGGAGAGGAGAGGAGAGGAGAGGAGAGGAGAGGAGAGGAGAGGAAACAAACGACAGCGTTGGCTTTGAAGACGTGGGTCGGCGTGCTGAGTGGACTCCCTGTGAAGGGTCTCTAATGACAGAAGAATGCCCCCACTGTTTGAGCTGGCACCACGCAGAGGGAGGGGGGACGACGTTACCAGATAACCACCCAACCAGGAGGGCATCTGCACAGAGGGAGAGAGAGAGAGGGGAAAGACAGAGATAAATACATGGGTAGAAGGATAGAGTAAGAGAGTGCTAGAGAGATGGATAGAGACATGTTGAAAGGAGAGACAGGTCTAAATGGTGAGAGAGAGGGAGAGAAATTACAGAAAAGAAAGAGTTACAGTCTCAATCAAAGAGAGAGAGATAAAGAGAAGAAGGAGAGAGACAGAGGGAGAGAGAGAGAGAGATGAGAGAGAGAGAGAGAGAGAGAGAGAGAGAGAGAGAGAGAGAGAGAGAGAGAGGAGAGAGAGAGAGAGAGAGAGAGAGAGAGAGAGAGGAGAAAGAGAGAGAGGAGAAAGAGAAGGAGGGAGAGAGAGGAGAAAGAGAGAGAGAGAGAGGAGAAAGAGAGGAGAAAGAGAGAGAGAGAGGAGAAAGAGAGAGAGGAGAAAGAGAAAGAGAGAGAGGAGAGAGGAGAAAGAGAGAAAGGAGAGGAGAGAGAGGAGAGAGAGAGGAGAGGAGAGAGAGGAGAGAGAGGAGAGAAAGGAGAAAGAGAGAGAGAGGAGAAAGATAGAGAAAGCAGAGGAGAGAGAGGAGAGAGAGAGGAGAGGAGAGAGAGGAGAGCGAGAGAGGAGAGCGAGAGAGAGGGAGAGAGGAGAGAGAGAGAGAGACACAGCAGGAGGCAGATCGTCCTCCAAATGAGCAGACTGCACGCTGTCCTCCATTTCCCCAAATAACATCCCTCCCTGCTGCTGCCCCCGACTGAGAGATACACACCAGCCTGGGGGAGGGGAACAGAGACAGAGAGACAGAGGGAGGAAGGGAGGGAGACGGAGAGACGGAGAAGGAGGGAGGGGGTAGGGAGAGAAAGGAAGAGTGGGGGAGAGAGGGAGAAGGAGGAAGAATGGGAGAGATTAGGAAAGATGCAGAGGTAAAGGAAAAGAGAGGAACAGGGGAAGGAGAAAATAAAGTAAGGGGAAGGGAAGGAGAGATGGGAGGAGGGGATGGAAGACAGATGGAAGGAATATGAAAGATATCAAGAGACTTGGGATTGAATTAAATCCAATAACTACTTTCCAGGATAGGTGGATATTAGCATTTTTCCTGTGCAGAGAGAAAAGCCATGTTGGAATGATGAGTCCAAGTCCACACCTGCTTCTCCTCACCACTGAAACATCATCCACATCTACATCTTAAACACCCCCCACCTGACTCAGCATCCACACAAACACAGACAGCTTTGTTTTCGTGAATATTCTGGAGTACAAATGTATTCACATTCAAAATCCTATCTTCCCTAACCCCTAACCCCAAACCCCTAACCCTAAAACAGCATTTTAACAAATTCAGGACATGAAAAAAGTCCTGACTTTTCAAAAATGTTAATCTTCCTACCTTGTCAGGACATTGTGGTGACTTATCAGGACATTGTGGTCCTGATAAGGTAGGAAAACATGTCCACACACACACACACACACACACACACACAACCCCAAACATATAACCCCCTTGCAGAGAAAGAAAATGATGGATGTGATTCAGGACTGGAGTCAATAACACCACTATGACATAACCACACCCCACCACCATCATCATCATCATCATCATCCCATCTACAACCAAGCAGCAGCAGTAGACAGCTGGAGCTATCAAATCAAAGCCTGGGAGACTTCCTTCTTCAGATGGGTTTGAGATGGTGGGCTTTACGCTCTCGTCTGGCTGCCAGGGATCTACTGCTGGGAATGAGACGTCGCTTAAAGCCACTGCAACCTTATAAGGCAAGGCTCTCTCTGCCAGAGTGGGGGAGGGAGGAGGCTGCTTTCAAATATCTGTGACAAAGACCAAATTAAGGCACCTGGCTTTTTCTATTTGGTTCGTTATATGGTTTCATGGGATCACAATCAATGGGATGTGATTCAGATTCAGTCATAGTGAAGATATAGATGGGTTCATTATAGGGAATTTAGATGAAGTATGGTATTTCATTCACATCCTTAGGAATGTAGGCCTAATATTTTGATTGTATGAATTATTGATCTTGAGTCCACCGTTTCTTATAGGGAGAATGCAGACTGTCCTCACATTGACTGGTTCTCAATTAAGACCACCTGATTACACACAGCACATATAGCACATCAATATTTGGGGCTTTGAGTGTAATACTATTTTAGCTGCACTGGCCACACAGTTATAGCCAACACAGGCAGTACCTGCAAAACAGATGAGGTGGCAATGCAACTGCCATCATGCCAACTGGCATCGAGTAATGCCATGATGCAAATTGGCATGGTGTAACACTGAATCTATGAGACGTGAGGGTTTTTAGACTCATGTATCCAGATAAGGGTGAAAAACAAATTGGTAAGCATACTTTCTAATGTGGTATATTTGAACTGTAGCATTTTTAAAGTGTGAAAGGAATGTTTGAGTCACATTTAAAATAATATATAACAGCACCACTCAAACATCCAGCACCCATCTTCCCAATCATCCCTTGTATAATTGATACTGTATTCAAGAAACCTAAAACAAGGAACTAAAGCGCCAACACCTCCCCAACGTGAGTGTTCTCTGACACCGTCTCCCATCTCCACATAGTGCTCTGGCTGCAGAAGGAGCAGGCGACCCCTCGCAGAACCAAGACCTCGCCGTGCCTCGTCTGTGTTGGGTAATCCCTTGAGCTGCTAAAGAAAAGAGTGCTGACTGTGCCCTTTCCCATCCTAATCCCGGGCTGTGGGCCCTGCCAGAATAATCCTGGATTTAGGAGCAGCTCCCTACGGAGCAACCGGGGACTCCGAAGGGGGCTGATCGTACACAGCTGCGCCTCAGGCACCGGCTTTACCCCCTCACAGTCACTCACAGAGGAACGGAGAGGAGACAATCCATTCAATCCAATAACACAGACAAACAAAATGGCATCAAACCCTGCCCCAGCCAAGGCAGGCAGTCGCCTCAGGGACATTGCATTGATTCAACCAGTTATGAGAGAAAAGCAGGGGGAGATTAATGATACTGAATGATGATGGTTGATAAAAAGGGATAATAGTGGATGATATTTGTATTCAACAGAATTTCATTTACAATCTAAGAGGTTGGTGGTGAGATTGTAAGGAGAGAGCCACCAACGATGTGTGGTTATGGTGCAGCGCAAGCCTAAATCATCTTCATAGCCCACAGCTGCCATTTTGTCGCAGTACGCTCAGTCGCTCACCACACAAAAGTAAACACACGCACTCTGTAAAATACCTAATTTCATTTGAAGTGGCGATGAAACATGAAACAAACATGACTTCTGTACACCAATAAAAGCATTGGGCGAGGCTGCTGCACAGGAATCAGCCTGTATGCTGACATACAGAGAGCCCTTACAGGTGTCATCTGTCTGGTAAAGGGATGTTTTGACAGTCATCGTAGCCTCAGGCTCGGCAGCCATTAGGGTGAGGACTGAAACAATCTCAAGTAGATATATACGCCAATGAGTTTTGGTGTGAATGTTTCATGGCATTGACTGGGAGGACTGGAATTGATTTGCACATATTCATGTCAAACAAAATCAGAAAGTAGATGTTCCGGGTGAATGCCCTAAATGCCTGGAGGGAGGAAAGGAGGAAGGGAGGAGATACAGAGATACAGAGAGAGAGAGAGAGAGAGAGAGAGAGAGAGAGAGAGAGAGAGAGATACAGAGAGAGAGAGAGAGAGAGAGAGAGAGAGAGAGAGAGAGAGAGAGAGAGAGAGAGAGAGAGAGAGAGAGAGAGAGATACAGAGAGAGAGAGAGAGACACAGGGAGAGAGAGAGACAGAGAGAGACAGAGAGACAGAGCGAGAGAGAGAGAGAGAGAGAGAGAGAGAGAGAGAGAGAGAGAGATACAGAGAGAGAGAGACACAGAGAGAGAGAGACAGAGAGCGACAGAGAGACAGAGTGAGAGAGAGAGAGAGAGAGAGAGAGAGAGGGAGGGAGACAGAGAGCGAGAGACAGAGAGCGAGAGAGAGACAGAGAGAGAGAATGGAAAAAGGCGTGAACGAGAGAACGAAGGAATGAAAGAGTGAACCACAGATATGGAGGAAAGCCAGAGTTGCCTGAGGGGACCATCTCCACATTTACGTCATCTCCACCAGAGGTAGGGACCACTAAAGAGTGACCACACCATCCTTTCTAAAACCACAAGGGGGTTTCACAGGACATTAGAGAGTGACAAATCACCCCTTTAATGTTGGTCCTCCTAGACGTGAGAGAGTCACCGTGCTCTGAGCAACAACACCAGGTGTGTCAACACCACAAGCCTGCTAGGAATGACCACAGTACTGCCCTCCCAGAGAGAACACATCATAGGGAACGCTAGTTAACAACAGCAGATCCAGTGACTATCCTCTGTACTGTAGGAGTTTGGCTTGAAGAATGGGTGGTTAACAGAGGATAGCCAGAACCTTTATCATTTCCTTTGGTGTTTCATTTGTCAAAACAAGGACTGATAGTAAGATGGTGTTCATGCGATGATAAATCAGTTTTCAGATGCTTACATTTCACAGTGATGGTTAAAACTCAAACAGAAATATAAACTAGTTTGCTGAATACACACAATGTTAAGCCCAGGGAAAATGGGCTTGAGATACAGTATTTCAGTGACTAAATATTAACCTGATCATCGTTAACTATTGCACTATGATACTAGAATATACCCTAAATCGTTAATTACAATAAGACAATCAAATCAGTGTATAAAATAAAAACGGAAAGCCTTCCAGTGAAAATGAATCATGTATTTTGTTTTGATCAACATGGCTCACTGTTTATCATCGGTGTTACTGTGCCTTCAACCGCTGTGCTCACCGGACTGCTTATTTACTTGCTGGCTCGTGTCGTGTGGGGTTTTAACTTGCGTCATCACCCGTATCCCATGGCTCCGGTGGAGCATGTCAGGGGAGAGACACTGGCGCTAATGTTTTAACCCTTAACAACCCTTAAAAAGGTCCAATGCAGCCATTTTATCTCAATATCAAATAATTTCTGGGTAACAATTAAGTACCTTACCTTACTGTTCTCAAATAAAATGGTCAAAAAGAAACAAAAATAGTTTCTTAGTAAAGAGCAATTTCTCAAGCAAGATTTTTGCTATGACTGTCTGGGAGTGGTCTGACTGGGGAGGGGAAAACTAGCAGTTATTGGCAGAGAGGTTTGGAACTCTCTTTCTCATTGGTCTATCAACTAATTTAAAGCCTGGTGATGTCACCACGGAAGGCCAAAACTCCATCCCACCAAAACAGGCTGAAATTTCAGGCGGTCTTTTCAAAATAGCTCTTACACTAAAAATGCATTATCATAATTTTTAGAGTATTATTCCAACCTCATGGTGTGGAAATATATATAACACACAGGAAAAAAATAGTTTTTGACTGCACTGGGCCTTTAACAGCACCACTGTGACCATGTTACATCATTCACATTATATAGTACATGAGTCACCTTCCCCAAGCAAGAGTTTCATCATCTTCACAGAGTAGTTGTTATTCTAGTCTATTGTATTTTATTATATTCTGAAAGTCTAACATTAAGAAAAAATACTGTCTTAAATAGTTTCTTACATAAATCTATTTTAAGAACGATGCAATATTTAAATAAAACAGAGGTTCAACCTAATGTATAAAAAGCAGTCAACAATCTTTTGTGTGAGCCATTGATCGACTGTGGCACAGAAACAGTGACATTTAGTCTGATGAGGTGATATGAGAAGATGACAGAGGCTACTGTACATCCATCACCATGGCAACATGTTCCATGCTTCATTCCATGTGGTCTACATTAACCTGAAAGCTGAATTACAAAGTGAGGGCTGCACCTGAACAGCTGATCTAACATCAGTTTTCCTCACCCCTGCCTTTGCCATTATAAGTCAGAGAGCCCAACTGTTCCATAATATCAGAATTTTTTCCATCTCCACTAAATTCCAGAACCATTATGATTACAATCTTAGAAAAATAAATACGTAGCTCTCTTAGTCATTCATTTTCTCTCTGGATGTTCATTACAGTAGTCGACACACATCCACAAGTGTGCACACACAATTTGACACAAAGTGCCCATTTCAAAGTTACACAGATGACCAAGCATAATATGTTGTTATTTTGTGAAACACTATATTTCTGTCATAAGTCATACTTTTCACCAACATGCCACCAATGACAGAATAGTACCGTTATGGCAGAGTTGAGATTTGGCATTGTTATGGTGAGGCCAAGACAAGTTAAGCTATTTGCATTGGAGCGTGAAAATAAATCTATTTTTGCCCTGATCCTTACATGGACATAGAACACGGAGTTCAGGCAAGATGGCTGCTCCCAAAGTAATAGAGCAGAGGCGATATACACTGAGTGTACAAAACATTAGGAACACCTTCCTAATATTGAGTTGCACCTCCTTTTGCCCTCAGAACAGCCTCAATTCGTTGGGGCATGGACTCTACAAGGTGTCGAAAGCGTTCCACAGGGATGCTGGCCCATGTTGACTCCAATGCTTCCCATAGTTTTGTCAAGTTGGCTGGATGTCCTTTGGGTGGTGGACCATTCTTGATACACACGGGAAACTGTTGTGCGTGGCACCTACTACCATACTTTGTAGTTAGGCACTTAAATATTATGTCTTGCCCATTCACCCTCTGAATGGCTTAGAAATCCTTCTTTAACCCATCTCCCCCCGTTCATCTACACTAATTGAAGTGGATTTTACAAGTGACATCAATAAGGGATCATAGCTTTCACCTGGTCAGTCTATGTCATGGAAAGAGTAGGTGTTCCTAATGTTTTGTACACTCAGTATATAAAGGAAAAAAATGATCAGATGTCTAATGAAATAACATGTAATACACATAGAAATATGATTACAATATATGAAATCCAGATAAAAAAATTCACTGCAATGACACTTTTTGCACTAGCTAAGAATAAGCATTATGCAAGGAAAATTCCTTATTTATAAGATGTTGTCCTGATACAAACTTTGACCCCGACCCAATCTAGAAGTAATTGAGAATGATCAGCCATAATTTATGGCCCATAAGTCAGCCAGTGAATTCTTTCATAATGACATTACAAATCCAGACAGAGGGAGAGACGATTTTCATACTTCTATCAATATGGCAGTCATCTGAGTATATTCAGTGTCATCTCTCTCTTTCTCTCCCTCTTCCTCCCTCCCTCCCACCCCATCCCCATCCCCATCCTCCCACGCAATGATAATAGCATAGATAGTGTGGCCAATTTAGGAGAGCGAAACTGCATCTGTATCATTGACATCGATCATAAAGTATCTAAGCTCCATAATCGCATTGGAAGCTAAACTAAGCCTGTGGACTGGGTCTTTATGAAATTATGTTTCGGAGTCATAGTGTTGTTGTATGCAGTACTTCTCCATATAATACTACTTGTATATTACTGTGTACGGCACCATAAGACCAGTATTTATTCTGGGCTACTGTTACTGTACTGAAAGAACTCACCAGATCATATCTTGAGTTTGAACAAATTAACAGGAAAAAGTCAGTAATTAAAATAAAATAAAAGCCTAAATAAATTCCAACACAATGAACCAAAACAAACATAAAATCCAACCGAACAATATCAGGAAATGAGCCAACGAACACAGAGAACGTAGTAGCCTCCACAAGCACCAAGCTTCCCCGTCACTCTCCATTCACTACTGTTTTATGGTGGTGACTGACTATTGCAGTGGCAGGTCCATTAACACCTCCGCACCACACCGCCCAGCCCCCTCGATAAACAGCCCAGCTGGGGTCCACCCTAATGGGCCAAACTCATTCTCAGCCCAGCCTGTCTCCAGGTGTGGAAGTGTGGCCCTGTAATTGATATTTAAGGGGCTATAACCCAGTGGAAAAATGCAGCCCCACAGCAGGGGAGGGGCCAGGCCCCACACTGTCACTCAAAGAAAATAGAGAGGGAGAGAGATGGGGGGGTAGGTTGTTGGCTGCAGTTCAATAAGGGAAGCTTGGAGGGACAAACACACAAACAGGCAGGCATGGCTTGCACATCGGCAGGCATGAACACAGGTATGAACTTAGGCAGGCAGGCATGCCCTCACGCACACACACAATGCTGAGAAAGAGATACATGTGATAAAGGAGGACCACACACAGATGAATGACACACCCACACTGATCTGCAGCGTACAAATTCTAATGGAAAACAGAGACTGACACACACACGGGTGTGGCACAGCGGTAGAGGTACTGACTGTAATGTGTCTGTATGTCTATGGTGGCAGCAGTGTAAGGTTGCAGACGGTGCTGGTTGGTTGGTTGGTTGGGCTTCCACCCATGTCTGAGATAGAGCACTTACAGTTACACCTCAGGTCTTATCAATCATACAGAGCTGTAATGACAACTATTTAATCCACCTTGCCACTGTAGGTTTAGGCAAAGCAGCACACGACGATGAGCGCCTCTCAGACGAACACTTTACATTAACATGAAGGGAGAAGATGACAACGTTTAAACCATCTGCTTTTTGCACACAGATCAGTTTAGCCTTTTAGATCATAATGAATAAGATTATATGTTCAGGGGGGAACCTGATCCTAGATCAACACTCCTACTCTGAGATGCTTCATGAATATGGGCCCCCACAGATCTTATAGTGCTCTTCCTTCACATGTGCAATTCCTCAGTCAGCTTCCATCATCATTCAACAGTAATGTTGTTGTGTAGATGAACCTCATAGGAGTTACTCAAAGGAGACTGTAGATAGGAGTAATGAGAAGTGGCGTTTTATTCATTTATGTATTTATTGTCATTTTCCCTTGATCTGGTTTACTGCTCTTGAAATGCATTAAGCCTGATAGGGGCTATCAATCAGCTGCTAATGGGTTGTGTAATTGCAGTCAGTTCCAAGCATAGAAATAGAGTTATTAGAACGGAAAAAACTGCACTCTAACAGGTACACTCAATATGGCTGCCGGTCCACCAATGAAAAATCATTGACTTGAATGGGGATGTCCGTTTTAGTCATGCTATTTCTATAGTTCCAACCTCAGAGGCAGTAGGGTCACTCAGGATGAAACCAGCCAATAGGCGTGCCGCATCAGCCAACTGCAATGAACATTATCATATTTTGAAATCATGTCAAAAAATGTTTTTCCCTCAAACTTTCTTTCTAAATGTCATAAAACATTGCTATCAAATTCTTGTTGGCTAGTTTCAGCGACCTCTCCCATCCAAATGATGAACTATGATAAATACGTCATAGAGTTGTAGTGTAATCTTAAACTAAACAGACAGAAATCATCTTCTTATAAGGCTGCAATCAATCCAACATGGGGAAAGCGCAGAGACCGGGCGATTTTAGGCAAATCTGGCAACCCTGTTTTGAGCGTTCCTGTTGCTCTCCAAGACAAGGCCACCCTGAAGATCATTCTGATGCCATCTTAACAGATGTTGATGGAAGGCAGTTTAAGACTCCAGCACGTGTTAAAGTCCTCCAACCATAATGAGAAGCTACAGCAAACAACCATTCCAGATTAGATTGTGTACAGTGCATTCAGAAAGTATTCAGACCCCTGGACTTTTTCCACTTTTTGTTAGTTTATAGCCTTATTCTAAAATTGATTAAATTGTTTTTTTCCCCTTCATCAATCTACACACAATACCCCATAATGACAAAGCAAAAAAAAAAACAACATGACATTTACATAAGTATTCAGACCCTTTACTCAGTACTTTGTTGAAGCACATTTGGCAGCGATTACAGCCTTGAGTCTTCTTGGGTTTGACGCTACAAGCTTGGCACACCTGTATTTGGGGAGTTTCTCCCATTCTTCTCCGCAGATTACATTACATTACATTACATTACAGTCATTTAGCAGACACTCTTATCCAGAGCGACTTACAGGAGCAATTAGGTTTAAGTGCCTTGCTCAAGGGCACATCAACAGATTTTTCACCTAGTCGGCTCGGGGATTAGAACCAGCGACCTTTTGGTTACTGGCACAACGCTCTTAACCTCTAATTACCTGCCGCCAGATCCTCTCAAGCTTTGTCAGGTTGGATGGGGAGTGTCGCTGCACAGCTATTTTCAGGTCTCTTCAGAGATGATTGATCAGGTTCAGGTCGGGGCTCTGGCTGGGCTACTCAAGGACATTCAGAGACTTGTCCTGAAGCCACTCCTACGTTGTCTTGGTTGTATGCTTAGGGTCATTGTCCTGTTGGAAGGTGAACCTTCGCCCCCAGTCTGAGGTCCTGAGCGCTCTGGAGCAGGTTTTCATCAAGGATCTCTCTGTACTTTGCTCCGTTCATCTTTCCCTCGATCCTGACTAGTCTCCCAGTCACTGTCGCTGAAAAACATCCACGCAGCATGATGTTGCCACCGCCATGCTTCCCTGTAGGGATGGTGCCAGGTTTCCTTCAGACGTAATGCTTGGCATTCAGGCCAAAGAGTTCAATCTTGTTTTCATAAGACCAGAGAATCTTGTTTCTCATGGTCTGTGAGTCCTTTAGGTGCCTTTTGGCGAACTCCAAGCGGGCTGTCATGTGCCTTTTACTGAGGAGTGGCTTCCGTCTGGCCACTCTACCATAAAGGCCTGATTGTTGGAGTGCTGCACAGATGGTTGTCCTTCTGGAAGGTTCTCCCATCTCCACAGAGGAACTCTTGAGCTCTGTCAGAGTGACCATCGGGTTCTAGGTCACCTCCCTGACCAAGGCCCTTCTCCCCCGATTGCTCAGTTTGGCCGGGCGGCCAGCTCTAGGTAGACGAACTACGGACAAGGATTTCAGAGATTTGGTGGTTCCAAACTGTGTTCTTGGGGACCTTCAATGCTGCAGAAATTTTTTTGATACCCTTCCCCAGATCTGTGCCTTGACACAATCCTGTCTCTGAGCTCTGAGGACAATTCCTCCGACCTCATGGCTTGGTTTTTGCTCTGACATGCACTGGTCAACTGTGGGACCAATGTGCAAAATTTCTAAAAACCTGTTTTCGCTTTGTCATTATGGGGTATTGTGTATAGATTGATGAGGATTTTTTTTTATTTAATCCATTTTAGAATAAGGCTGTAACATAACAACATGTGGAAAAAACTCCAGTGGTCTGAATACTTTGCGAATGCACTGTATCTGTAGACATAACTCTGCCAGACCTCCATTTCTGTGATCTCCACCCCAAATGAATAGCTGGCTGGCACATGCGTTTCCTCATGCTTAAGTTCAAGGTCAGAATGCAGAGAGAAAAGTGTGTGAAAAATAAATTAAGTTCAATTTATGCATTTATTTCAAATCACCAACGTTTCGGCCTTCACCACGGCCCTCCAGCATGTGAAAGCCAGTCTTGTATATGTCGGTTACACTACAGCATAGGACCATAGTAGGTCCTCTTATCAGTGGCCTGTGTATTATTATAGAACCTTATAGAACTGTACATTCAGTGATAACTCGCAGTCACAACCATTTGTTAAATAGTGCTAAACCCAATGACATGTTACAGTGACTCAGTTAAGCAGTCCATGGAAAGAGATGGACAATCTAAGTAAGCAAGCAAATAAAACACACACACACACACACACACACAAAGCCCCCGCCGCCTTGCCACCCAATTATTTTCCAAACCACGTTACCATCCATCGGTTAGCCCTTTATAAAGTGGTTGGCCCAATCTTCTAAATTCTCCAGGCTTTTTCAGCGAGCAGCAGCCACAGATGACTAATGGACACAGGGGCCAGTAATGCATGTCATTTGCAGAGACTGCATGTTGAGCGGGAGAGAGAGGGGAAGCAGCTTGGAGATCCTAATGTTACCTTTTAGTGGCAATTTCAAGATGTTTTCCCACCAGGAGTGGCACTCAAACTCTCCCCCCGGGACCCTCGCCACCGTGACAACTCTTACAGGAAACCGTGACAACTTACAGGAAACAGGCCCAGAGAACTTGGGAAATAAATTAAAATAAAATAATTAAAATCTTTCAAATACTTTTAAGCGTTTGCGCTCGCCTTCCTGCCTGCCTTTTGGGAATACTCTATTGGTCCATTATTCAGCCAGGCAAGCTCAATCAAGCACAAATAAAGTATTTTAAATGATTTCAAATAGTATTTGTACCCAGGTTAGGTACAGAGCTGCCATTCCTTTGGTTGGTTTTCTTTCGCCCTCTCTCCCCCTTTCTTTCTCTCCCTCTGTGCTGATGTGTTTTGTAATTGAGGAGATCAGTCAGTGGAGGCCTATTGGGGGCTGCTCCCCAACTCATTACTAGATGTTGGGAGGTCACTGCCGTTTACACACACACACACACACACACACACACACACACACACATTCACGCGCAAACATGAAATAAACAGTCAAGAGAATAGAAAGCAACAAAGTGTATACATTCATATGGACAAATTCACTTGGTTGGTGCAGGTGAAGAACCTTGAGATTTCACTGTATTTGATTGAAGCTGTGCTGTACAAATCAAATGAATTATAATATTGTATAGTGCAGTGACAACAATGGTGGTGTTCTTTCACTTGGTCAAGGTGGAGGTCAATGTGTTTCTAGATATGAAAAAACAATACTTGAGCTTTTACACAACCGCCCTGTCTGAAATGATTTAACAAAAACAAACTTAAAGTAAAAAAAACTAACACATTGTCTAATATCCTGCGTCGTATTCGATATGTACAGTGGGGAAAAAAAGTATTTAGTCAGCCACCAATTGTGCAAGTTCTCCCACTTAAAAAGATGAGAGAGGCCTGTAATTTTCATCATAGGTACACGTCAACTATGACAGACAAATTGAGGAAAAAAAATCCAGAAAATCACATTGTAGGACTTTGTAATTAATTTATTTGCAAATTATGGTGGAAAATAAGTATTTGGTCACCTACAAACAAGCAAGATTTCTGGCTCTCACAGACCTGTAACTTCTTCTTTAAGAGGCTCCTCTGTCCTCCATTCGTTACCTGTATAAATGGCACCTGTTTGAACCTGTCCACAACCTCAAACAGTCACACTCCAAACTCCACTATGGCCAAGACCAAAGAGCTGTCAAAGGACACCAGAAACAAAATTGTAGACCTGCACCAGGCTGGGAAGACTGAATCTGCAATAGGTAAGCAGCTTGGTTTGAAGAAATCAACTGTGGGAGCAATTATTAGGAAATGGAAGACATACAAGACCACTGATAATCTCCCTCGATCTGGGGCTCCACGCAAGATCTCACCCCGTGGGGTCAAAATGATCACAAGAACGGTGAGCAAAAATCCCAGAACCACACGGGGGGACCTAGTGAATGACCTGCAGAGAGCTGGGACCAAAGTAACAAAGCCTACCATCAGTAACACACTACGCCGCCAGGGACTCAAATCCTGCAGTGCCAGACGTGTCCCCCTGCTTAAGCCAGTACATGTCCAGGCCCGTCTGAAGTTAGCTAGAGTGCATTTGGATGATCCAGAAGAGGATTGGGAGAATGTCATATGGTCAGATGAAACCAAAATAGAACTTTTTGGTAAAAACTCAACTCGTCGTGTTTGGAGGACAAAGAATGCTGAGTTGCATCCAAAGAACACCATACGTACTGTGAAGCATGGGGGTGGAAACATCATGCTTTGGGGCTGTTTTTCTGCAAAGGGACCAGGACGACTGATCCGTGTAAAGGAAAGAATGAATAGGGCCATGTATCGTGAGATTTTGAGTGAAAACCTCCTTCCATCAGCAAGGGCATTGAAGATGAAACGTGGCTGGGTCTTTCAGCATGAAAATGATCCCAAACACACCACCCGGGCAACGAAGGAGTGGCTTCGTAAGATGCATTTCAAGGTCCTGGAGTGGCCTAGCCAGTCTCCAGATCTCAACCCAATAGAAAATATTTGGAGGGAGTTGAAAGTCCGTGTTGCCCAGCGACAGCCCCAAAACATCACTGCTCTAGAGGAGATCTGCATGGAGGAATGGGCCAAAATACCAGCAACAGTGTGCGAAAACCTTGTGAAGACTTACAGAAAACGTTTGACCTGTGTCATTGCCAACAAAGGGTATATAACAAAGTATTGAGAAACTTTTGTTATTGACCAAATACTTATTTTCCACCATAATTTGCAAATAAATTCATTAAAAATCCTACAATGTGATTTTCTGGAAAACAAATTCTCATTTTGTCTGTCATAGTTGACGTGTACCTATGATGAAAATTACAGGCCTCTCTCATCTTTTTAAGTGGGAGAACTTGCACAATTGGTGGCTGACTAAATACTTTTTTTCCCCACTGTAGCTAACTGACCAAACTGTACACTCTTTGGCTGGTAATGTTGTGATATCCACAACCATCACCCCATATTTTTCACAAACTCATATCCTCTACATCTAGTCTAACTTCTATTTTTCAGTCCATATTGCTTTGATAGATGCCATATTTATTAATATCCTCTCTTATCAAAGATAAATGAAATACCACCTTCTTTCTGCCTGACAGGCAGTGTCATCTGATAATGTGAGAATACATGAGCAGGTTTCTGAACAGGAATCTGATAAGGATGTTTGTAGAAAACCTGTTGTGGAAAGTTTCCTATATACCTCTGTTTTATTCGCTAAACAGGTTGTGCCCTCTATACTTAAAGGATTGTTCATGCAAGGATATAACCGTACTATATTGCTAAATATTGTAATCGCAAACCCACAGATACACACACTCCCTCTTTGAAGGGAATGGAAAAAATATATTATTTGAAAAGTACCAATATTTCAACTTACTGACAGTTGAAATGACAGCTTGCCTCTCTCTTGGTTGATGGAGGTTTATAAGTGTGTAGTGTTAAAAGGCCTCAGCCTGATTGCAATATGCTGAGATAATATATCATTCCATTATTCACACAAACATTCCATTGTGAGCATATGAAAACCTTTCGATGGAGTTCAAATAACTGCAACACACCTCAAGTCAGTATTTGACCCTTGGAGTCACCTTGAATCCAGTCCAGCAACCTTAGACCACAGTGTGGACCCTGAACGGTTACAGTCCAACACAGAGTGATGATTGTCCAATCTCCTCCAATAGCAGAGCAGCTTCTTCTTCATGGGAACCGTAGTGCCAAGTCTCTGTGGTAGTGTTCCAAATAAATATAAATTCTTATAAGGCAGTGTTCCATGTCGCACTGGACAAAAGGATCAGGTGGAAAATCCCTTTACTAAGATGGAGATTGTGAAACGGGGGAGAGTGTGGAGAGATGTGTCAGAGAGAAGCACAGTATGTCAGGAATCCTAGTGGCGGAAAAGCAGTACTGCAGCTCCTGATCTCCTCAACAGTTACAGTTAGCACCATTGTCTCCCTCCCGCCTCCCCCCCTATTTCACCTCAGGACTGCTTCCGAAACGTGAAGATGTCTCTGGTCTTAGAGCCTCTCTTGCCCTCGGGGAGTGGGGTGGGGTAGGGTGAGGGGGAGGGCGACGGGGAGGGAGTGGGGTGGGGTAGGGTGAGGGGGAGGGCGACGGGGAGGGAGTGGGGTGGGGTAGGGTGAGGGGGAGGGCGACGGGGAGGGAGTGGGGTGGGGTAGGGTGAGGGGGAGGGCGACGGGGAGGCCGAGGGCTGGGGGATGGCTGTGCCGCCATAGGGGCAGCTCTGGGAGTCAGGGTGCTCCCCGGA